>NW_008360319.1:920761-922304 GCF_000622305.1 Nannospalax galili | reverse complement strand
CCTCCCTTCCTTCCTTCCTTCCTTCCTTCCTTCCTTCCTTCCTTCCTTCCTTCCTTCCTTCTTTCCTATTGGGATGGAACCACTGAAACAATTAATGACTCAAAGAAATAACCCCAAGTTGAATTCCAGCCCCAAGGTCATCCTTTCCAGGTATGTGGCCCTGGGTCAGTCTTGAATTTCTCTCTGGTTCCTGGCATTCTGTGTGCAAAGGGTGGATTTGTACAGGGGATGGGATGATTTCAAGGAGGGGGAAAATGGCTGTGCTCCTACGGAAGTTAGACAGCTAACAATGCTGGAGCATTGGATGCCGATGGTCAATTAGTCTAAGTTGGGGGAAGGTATCTTTCACGTTTGGCTGCCAAGCCTTCACCATGGTATTGAGGGATGCCCCTGCCAACTGCTCCCTCAATCATTTCTTCTCCTTGGTTCCTATGCTCAGGGCACCTGCCTCAAAGTCATTCTAAACCAAAGCAGTGATTATAAGAAGAGAAATGGAAAAGAGTGGGAACAGGAGCTGGGGCCTTGACAGAGCTGGGAGGACAGTGGGAACCAGGGTGGTCATTGACATCAGTTATACTGCTGACCTTTCTGTCCTCTGCTCCCAAAGTTACGTTTCTTCATTCTGAGACAAGGTCTCACTCTGTAGCCCTGCGGACACTCACTGTGCAGCTCAGACTGGCCTTAAACTTACAACAATTCTACCCCAGCCTCACCCTGCAGCCTGGGCTTGCCTGACACTCATTATGCAGCCCAGGCTAGCCCTGAGCTTACAGGAGTTCTCCCTCAGCCTCTCAGCATTGGGATTACAGCTGTGAGACACCATACCTAGCAGATATTGCCTTTTTGTGAGACATTTTTGCCTTAATACTGTCGTATCATAATTGTGTTCGGCCCTTAATAACATCCTTAAATCCCCTCAAGAAATATATTGAGAGGTAACTCAGTGATTAAAAGAACTTGCTGTTCTTGTAGGTGATCCAGATTCAGTTCAGTTCCCTGTGCCCATAGGGCAGCTCACAACCATCTGGAATTCCAGTTCAGGATCATCAGATGTCCTCCTCTGTTCCCTGTGGGCACCAGGTATGTGAGGCATTCACATGTGCGCGTAAAACAATAAACAAATCTTTCTAAAAAATAATTTATTGAGAATTTCATACATGCATATAAGGTGTTTTGATCAAATCCATGCCCACTCCCTCCCCTCCAACTCCTCTCATATCTCCCCATCACTTTTTTCTGATAACTTCATGTACTTTCTTCTTCTTTGATTTATTTATTTATTTAATTATTTATTGATTATTTATTTATTTTTATGGGGCTTTTGACTACTCTAAAGTTCCCCCCTTTGAAGTGGTAACACTAAAATCTTTTAAGGATTAGATAAAAGTTCCCAAATACTTTAGACATTTTTGGCCTTTGGAATGGAGTATGTTACTAAGAGGCCCAAGGACATTTGACTTTTAGCCAAAAACTGGCTACTTTTCTTTGGGGTCTTTTTACCCTAACTGCCTAGCCAATTCCTACCTCCTATTTTTATCACACT
>NW_008360319.1:887330-917214 GCF_000622305.1 Nannospalax galili | reverse complement strand
GCTTTTGACTACTCTAAAGTTCCCCCCTTTGAAGTGGTAACACTAAAATCTTTTAAGGATTAGATAAAAGTTCCCAAATATTTCGACATTTTTGGTCTATGGAACGGAGTAATAAACAAATCTTTTTAAAAAATATATAAATAAATATGTTGTGTGTTCAAGAGCAGATTCTGCTCATGGTGTCTTCAAGTTCAGCGCTTGTGTGTCCTGTTCCTGAACCCTTGAGGTTCTCCATGCAGTTTACAGAGAAGCGGTGACATTGCCCACAGGTCCTGTGAGAAGTGATGGACTGTGGGTTAGAACTTTCGCTTCCTATGGTAGGAAAAACTGGGTGAAGGCTCTGGTAAGGACGAAGGGATGTGGCGGATGGAATGATGAGATTTCTATATTGTAAACTGTAATGTACAAGTGACACAAAGACGTTTGTCAAACAGGCCAAGTTCTCCAAAATGCTACCTGCCAAGGAGCTCTTAGAAGAGGTGTCCTGACAGACAAAATGGGCTTGGAGAGACTACCTGAGAAGCTCTACTAATTGTATATCTGTAAAATTGGGGTAAGTGGAGCATTCTTTAAAGTGAAACTGCATTGGGTTGAGGTTGTGCTTGATTGTATTCACAGGTTTCATGAAATGTCTGGCATAATAAGTGCTTGGCAAAAATAGGTGGAAGGAAGGAGTCAAGGGTACGTGGTAAGCAACAGAGACGACGTCTTTACATGAAGGCACAGGCCCTAAAACCCTCTCCCTTATTCTCTTCTATGCTGCAGCCAGAACAATCCTCAGAGGGCTTTGGTCCAAATGTCCGTGGATTCCTGTTGGTCTTCCGTTGAGTCTCTCCTCCTCCGTCTGTGTCTGTCTGCCTCTCCACATGTACCCCACATTGCTTTCCTGCTCTCCTCTGTGGTGGTTCATGTTCACAGCAGGCTTCAGGCCGGTGTCCTGGGAATGCTCTTTTCTGAGCTTGAAACCATCTTCTCTCTCCCTCATTTAACTCTCCATCCTTCAGGTGGTCGCCACATCCTCAGGGAGCCACTATCCACCTTCCTTAGCTGGAGTCGTTGCTCTATGTTTCCATAGCAACACTTTCCTCTGCTATGCTTTGTCACCACTGTGGTGGTGTCACTTAAATTCCTGTGAGAGTCTGATTAACATCTCTCTCCCTTAGTGAGATATAAGCACCTTGAAGGCAGGGACCCGGTTAGAAGGCAGTTGCTCAACAATGAAAAGACAGGTGAACAAAAGAGCAGCGTACATCTTTACTGATGGTGTCAAATGAGATTGAATGGTCTGACGACGGTGGGATGGTGGCTTGTGGACTAATTAGGTGGGTGGAATAGGTGGGATACCTCAGGGGTTTAGAACAACCTGAGAAGCCACCATGTTTCCTCTTTGTCTCTGAGTCACTGCCCTCCGCAAACGGCTCAGGGTGTGTGCACAAACACGTATGTACATGAGGACACACAGCACACATCTATACCCTACAAAGTTCCAGGCTCTAGCCATTCCATCAAAGAGCTGGTGACGAGTCAGCATGCCGCTGTGTTGAGTATTCTGGTCACAATTTTCTGTGAACGCTGAAGTACAAAGTGGCACAGCAGTAGCAGGCTGGAGTTCGGGGTGGGTGAGGAGGAAGACCAGGCGCAGCTCAGAGACCCAGCAGCAAGCACACTGGAAGCTTCTTAAATGCTCACATATGCATCCACTTAGCTCAAATTCTTGAGATAATATGCTGCTGCATGCTTCCAGAGGTGGTCCATCTTGAAGTTTGGGTGCTGGACTGCTTAATTCTTGGCTGCTTCTTGGAATCTGCCTGCTACTTTTGAAATGTGGCTACTGTGGGTAAAACACTGACTCATAGTTTTAACATGACACAGAGCCGTTCCATCCGAGCAGTTGTGGGCACAACAACTGACTTCCTCTTAAGAAGGAACACATCCTTCTCAACAATGAAAATCTATGAAAAATCAAGTTGTTGAGTAGGCTTCTCTATAAATACAGACTTCCTTGATATAGGGCAGAGCCCCTCCTCCTCTTCCACCAGGTTCAAAGTGAAATGATTTTCTTTGGCATTGCTTTGATGCTGTTTGCAGATGAGATGTGTCATTAAATGTTAACTAGCTTGGTGGGGCTGATATGAACTCATCTCTCCTTATTGAAAATGGGCGATTGTACTTTTCTCAAAGTTATAGGTAAAAATCTGGAGATTCAGATGGCTAAGTTTCAATGCAGAAGACAGAACAAAAGAATGCAATAACCTCTTCCTGCTTTTGCCCCTGGTGCAAAACTAACTGTGAGACTTCCTCTCAGAAGGATTTGAAAATCATACTTTTCTCTGATGATGAAAGAGGCTCTTTCTCTGGAGCCCCAAAACAGTTTTAGAGGGAATTATTTCTCTATTGTCAGACCATAAAATAGATGTTCTTCTAACCGCCCCCCCCCTGCCCGTAATCCTATGTGTTTCTTTGGGGTACTCTAGAATTTCAAATGTTTCCTTCTGGATCTTTCTATAATTATAATAATATTGATGACGTTATCAATGAGTGTTCTAGTTTCTGTTGCTGTGATAAAACACTCTGATCAAAAGCAAGTTAGTGGAGGAAGGTGCTTATTTCCAAAATACAGTCTATCACTCAGAGCAGTAACTCAGGACAAGAATTGGGAGGTAGGCGCAGTGGAGGAACACTGATTGCTGGCTCCCTCTCTGGCTCCAGCTTAGCTAGCTTTCTTATAGCCCAGGGTCACCTGCCTCAGCATGGTGCCACCCACAGTTGGCTGAGCCCTCCTGCCTCTCAATTAACAATCAAAACAATCCCTCACAGACATGCTTACAGACTAACTTGAAGACAGTGACTTACTCGAAGCTCTTTTTTTTTTTCAGGTGATTCAAGGCTGTGTCAAGCGACAGCTAATGCTAACTAAGGTGATGACAATAATAAACATGACCAATTAAGATTAAGCTCTTGGGCCAGTGAGATGGCTTGGCAGGTAAAAGTGCCTACCGCCAAGCCTGAGGACCTAAGTTTGATGCCCAAGACCCACATAGTGGAAGGAGAGAACTGATTCTTGAAGGTTGTCCTCTGACCTCCACACACATCCTATGGTACACAAATACATACAAACATACAAGAAATAGACAAATAAATGTAGTTTTAAAAAGATTAGGGGCTGGAGAGATGGCTCAGCAGTTAAGCACTGATTATTCTTGCAGAAGATCCGGGTTTGAATCCCAGCATCCACACAGCAGCTAACAACTGTGCATAACTCCAGTTCCAGGGGATCTGACAGCCTCTTATGTCCTCTGAGGGCATTGCACGACATGGGTGCACTTACTTTCATGCAGGCATAACACTCATACACATAAAACAAAAATAAATAAAATATTAAAAAAGGATTGTTTTTGTCCTAACAAACGTGGCAAATATATATATATTTGAAACAGGGTTTTGTGTAACTCAGACTGTACATAGGCAAGGATGACTTCGAACTTCTGACCCGCCTGCTTCCACCTCCCAAGCGCACCATTATGCCTGGTTTTATACAGTGCCGGGGCTTTTAGTCATTCTTCTTTGGGTAACTCAGGTGAAGATGCTGTATTTGACTCATTATTGGTTCTCAAAGACCTAGTTTAGATAAGCTCCTTGAGGGTAGGAAGTGTGTCTATTTTTTATTTTTTCTAGTGCTACATTTATTATTATTATTATTATTATTATTAGTGTGTGTGTGTGTGTTGCACACTTGTAATCTCAGCATTTGGGAGGTGGAGGTAGGAAAAATATAAGATCAAGGTCAACCAAGTTGGAGGCCAGCCTGAGACTGAGTCTTTGTCTGAAAACAAATGAAACAAACAAAACGAAAAGAAAACTAACAGAAAATGGATTTCGGAAGGCTCCGGCCTGCTGCGTCTTTGGCAGTGTGATGACATCTCACCATTCTCTATGCAGCCTTGTTTGGCCGTTTCTCATTGTGCCATTGCTACCCTTCTTCGCCCCTTGCTTCCCAAGTTCTGTACCCTGGGTTCCGACTCTCCTGGGAACACTTCATCTAGCCTGGTAATCTAGTACTCATATGCTCTCCTAGTCAAACACATATTTCCATTTTACAGACATATGATTCAAGACCAGAGAGGCTGAGTGACTTGTTCAAAGCCACAGAACAAGGAAGAAGCAGGGCCAAGGTTAGGACTCAGGTCAGTCTCAGGTCCACTCTCCTTTCATTACTCAACCTATGACATTAATTACTAAGTCTGCCTCCCATTTTATTTTATATTTGCATTCTTTTCTGATTACTCTGAACTGTTAATACAAAACAAGTAAGGGGTTTGGGATGTAGCTCAAGTGACTGAGTGCCTGACTAGGATGTATGAATCCCTGGTTTCAGTCCTCAGCACTGAATAAAAACCAGGCTCATGTTTGTAATCTCAGCACTGGGGAGGTGGAGGCAGGCAGATCGGACGTTCAAGGCTATCAGTGGCTGCATACGGAGTCTGAAGCCAGCCTGGACTACATGAGACCTTGTCTCAACAAGCAGCAACAACAATAGCAAAAGACAAAGTGCAAAATAAAGGATTTTGGGGCTGGAGAGATGGCTCAACAGTTAAGAACACGTTGTTCTTGCAGAAGACCCGGGTTCGAATCCCAGCACCCACATGGCAGCTAACAAGTGTCCATAACTCTAGTCCCAGGGGATCCCACAGCCTTTTCTGACCTCCGAGGGCATTGCACAACACGGGTGCACTTACCTACATGCAGGCAATACATGCTTACACATAAAATAAAAATAATAAATAAAATAAAAATAATAAAGGATTTTATGTGAATTTAAATCTGGAGCTATAATAAATAGATAAATACGAATGTGCCACAATAAGCTTATTTGCTTATACATTCCTATTTATTATTTCTGTAGGCACACATTTTTATATAGGCACATTATTTACAAATTCCTATTATTTAAACTTTATTTTTCTCTGATTTACCTTTACAGTAAACAAATGTTTATCTCTTTTAAGAAAACAAAAACAAAAGCCTTAGGTATTAACTTTTTGTCAATTTGCTATCGATGACAGAGATTACCGTCACATATTTTAAAATTTCTGCTCTTAATTCCCCACACCAGAATGCTCAGTTTAGCAGTCCATCCAGTACAGTGATCACACGCTTCAGTCTCCCTTCAACACAGTGTGGCTGTGTGTCTAAGATCTAACTAATGAATCTTGGCAGGAAGTCTCAGCGGCTCTTCTCTTTTCTCATTCTTTCTGACTGGAATGCAGAGATAAAGGCTGGTGCTTAGCAGCCTTTTAAAGACATGGTAAAGCAGCCAGATTGCAGATTGTGGTATTGATGATGGGAGAGCTATTTATCAGTTTTGGTCAGCCCACATCCCCACTCATTTCTATGTGAGAGAAAAAACAGTTTGTGTCTGGTTCAAGCTACAACCATTGGCGCAGGAGAGTGGGTAAAAGTGCTGGCTGAACAGGCCTGATGACCTGAGTCCAGATTCTTAGAACCCAAACAGAAACTGGCTGAGGTAGTGAAAATCTGTAACGCAATACTCCTATGGAGAGCTGGGAAGTGAGGGAGACTGGCCGGGAAAGCTCAGGGGCCAGCTAGCCTGGAGTACAGGGCAGAGTGATGGAAACAAGGCCTTGCTACCAAAAGGTGTTCCTTGACCTCCACAAGCATACCATGACACATATGTGGCTCATTCATATAAACATCATACACCACACACACACACACACACACACACACAATTAAAAAACCCAAATTACGGGGCTGGAGAGATGGCTCAAAGGTTAAGAGTACTGACTGCTCTTGCAGAGGACCTGGGTTCGATTCCCAGCACCCACATGGTGGCTGAAGACCGTCTTTAACTCCAGTTCCAGGGGAATCCGAAGCCCTCTTCTGACTACCACGGCATTGCACGACACAGGTGCACTCATGTATGTGCAGGCAATACACTCATACACAGAAAATACAAATAATAAAATATTTTTAAAAAACCCAAATTACCACTATTTATTTAATAACACACACATACACACACACACACACATCCTATCCAAATCTAATTGATATAGTATTTCATAAGATTTTGGAATCAAATCATTGACTTAGCATTTCAAAATATTGGAGAATTCATTAGCAAATTATTTTATAGATGAGAAACCAATCACACAAACTGTTGAGTACCTGGATTGAAAATTCTGACCAGATAATTTAATGGTTTTACATGCTAACTAAATAACAACAATCTAAACAGAGAAACAAAAATACGTAACTGCATTTTGCTTGAGCTGAAGAAAAACAAAAAGGAAACAAAAAACCAAAATATCTCAATTGAAAAACAAAGTATTCTTATGTGGTTTCATTTTATCTCCCAAAGGAAGTATCTGTTATAGGAAACAAAAATTATGCTCTGGTGCCTGAATTGAGTTTGGGAAGGGACTTTTGTTTGTTTGATTCCTCTCTCTCTCTCTCTCTCTCACACTCTTTTTTTTTTGGAAGTATCTCACCATATAGCTTAGGTTGGCCTCAAACCCACTATCCTCCTACCTCAGCATCCCAGGGACTCAGATTAGAGTTGTACACCATAAAGCCAGCATCTTGGAGTTTGAATTAAGACAGGAACTGTAAATATTGGGAGTCCACATTTTGCTTCTTTATGTTACGCTTCTTTACACATGGCTGGCAGAGACGAAAGCCCTTAGTAGTTCTCAGCCATAGATGCCTGCTCACCAAACATCAAATCATAAAGGCACCATTATGCTCTGGGGAACAGCCTCTAATGGCACTTGCTGGGGAGATCACTTCAGTTGCACCCATGAAATCTCCTTAATTGCGTTGCACTGAGGCAATGCAAGTGGAGGTTGTGCAATGGCAGTAATAATAATATCCCTGTGGTGTTGTGCAAGCAGAGGGACTCTGCAGGCTTCCCCTGCAAGGATGAGCCAGGGACAATGTGCCCTGCAGACAAGATCAAGGAGCTGAAATAACCCGAAGGGTGGGACTGTGGAGCCCCCTCGAGCACCAGGAGCTCCAAGCAGCTGTTTACTTCTTCCACAGGTGTGGTGGTGATTGGAACTTCTAAGCAAATTCCATCTCACTAGACTAGTGACTTAGTTGTTCAGGTCTGTTTTATTTAGAAGTCTGTGAACTCTGAGTTGATGCTCTGACCAGATCGATCAAATCAAATTCTTCCTCTGAATGACCTGTGTATTAAACTCCTCATGGGGTTTGCGTGCACTCTCACATACACACTTGAATGAGAATTATAGTGTCTTGAGTCTCTTAAAAAAACTAAAAGCATTCAAACAATTTGCTAATTTTTGACAGCTTTTTAAACCTTTAACTGTTACATATTTGAAGGTCTGGTTTTATGGAGACCTCATTAGAAAGACATTAGCCCTGGAGTTGATGTGGAAATTCACTTCCTCCTTTGGACTTGAGTAATTTTAGTTTAATTGACCTCAGAGTCCAGGTAGAATCTCCACTTCCTTTCTTGGCTTATCAAAATGGAAAACAATATGTTTTTCTGGACATGTTTCATGAAGAATGCATGGCGAGCCTGCAATGCAGCTTTTGGAACTCATGTGGAAGGGATAGAAAGAAAGGTTGTGCTGAATGAAAAAATATTTGTCCAGTTTTTTCAGGGTGGAAAATAACACAGTCGGCAACAATATTTTGACCTAGTATGTTACTTTAGTACTTGTCAAGGTCTGTATTCAGGGCTGCACAGAAAATCACTGGATTCCTTGCTCAACAGCAGAGGCCACATCAGGGCCCATGCCTTCCTGTTACCCATTCTGGGCTGGCGGCAAGTAAGTCCGACAAGGCCCCCAAGTGCTTTGATAGCCACCGGCACAAGCTCTTCCAAATCGAATTCTTTCGGATCACTCCTTGACTATTTACAGCAGTTAGACTATTTTTGTTGAAGGGTTATAAAGACTGACATCTTCACATTCTTCTTTGTACTGGGGAGAGTTTGTCTTTAGTTTTCCAGGACTCTCTGGATTTCATGATCAGATGCGCTCAATGGGATTGCCAGCTGGTTAAAGTACTGGGAGGAAGGGTGGGCACAATGCCCCATCCAGGCTCTGATGTGCCCTGAGCAGTCGTGTCTGAATGGATGGGATCCCATTTGTTCTCTGGGAGGCAGGGCACGGGTGTCCCTTTATTCTCCTGTCTCCACATCAAAGGGCAGGCTTGTCACGTGCTTGCAATCTGCCCACAATGGTCAGTCCCCTGAATGCAGCTTCGTGTGGTGGCGCAGGCCTTCCAGTGGGTGAGCTATCAGCTGCTCTCACATAAAGTGTGTTGTGAAGCTGGCAGCCAGGCACCAGGGCAGTTTCTATGTTGTTGCTAGGGATGCCATGTTGAATATCTCCATGCTCTATGCTCGAAATGAGGTTCTGACTTCCCATACGAGAGTGGAATACGTGATTCACAGGCCTCTGCAGCACTAATCAGGCCTTGTTTACATGGAAGGGAGCCAAAACAGCAAGCGCCAAGGAGGTGTGTTTGGAAAGCCAAGCGGTGATGTCATCCATGCAGAGCAGCCCCAGCAAGCCACTTGCTGCCTTAGATGTCTTGTGCAAATCCCAGTTAAGTGTCTTGGGAACACCAAGGTGGTTGGCCCTGTGCTTGGGATTTACATGGTTTTTACTGTGGTTTGTTTGCTAAGTAGTGGAACATCTTCATTTGTGATGATCCCAAGTGAGAAATAGCCTCATCTACTGGTAAATGGCATTAGGAGAGTCTTAAACACTTGAAGGGAAAAAGGGAATGCACACACACACACACACAGAGACACACAAACACACACACACACATACATGAGTGTGCAAAACATGAAACAATGCTACTGGTCCTGACAAGATCCTTGGTCAGTTATACCAATCACCTTCCATCTTCTGAGATATATATTCACATGAGCACATGCCTACCTTCAGATAGACTTATTTGAATCTCCAGTGGAATTCAGATATTACAAATAGAATGCTAATGTCAACTGAATCTTATCAAGGTTTTTTTTTTTATCAGATATGGTTGAAGAATACTTTTTTTGAGACACAACAGTAAGTATTCCAGTCTTTCCAGAGGTGCAATGTAGTCAAGGATGACCCTGAGCTCCTGATCCTCCTGCCTCTACCTCCCAAATTCTGGGATTACAGGCATGGACTGCCTTGCCAGGTTTGTGCAGTACTGGGGACTGAACCCAGGGTTTTGTGAATGCTAGGCAACCCCTCTACCAGCTGTATTACATCCCTAGTCCTCACAGTTTTTGTTACTTGACTTCATTATTCAGAACAACTCAGAAATAAGCAATCCCTTCGTTTCCTATAGAGAGGCAGAGCTTGTATCTATAAAGACAAACCAGTAGAACTTTGGATTTTGGATGCCAATGAAATTTAACAAATACTTCTGTTTGAAGCGTTGGTGTGTTTAGTACCTTAGCCTGTGCAGCTTGTCCCGTGGTGATTGTTATGAATCCATCCTAAGCGTATTGTAGACTCTGTCCTTAGTCAGGTTAATATGTCAAGTCCTGGACTGTTAGGTGTTGAGGCCACTGTCATGAATGAACTCTTTATATGACAGAGTTCAGTTACATAAATGAGTCACTACGGTAGAGTTTTTGTGAGATGCCAAGTGGAACTTGGGCATCTCAGTATAATCACATCAATGCCTGAATTAGAGACATGTGCTTTGGGGGAAGGGAAAGTAGTCTTACCGTCTAAAATTCAAATGCTCCCAAGTTGTAGTTCTTGTCCATTCCAAAGGAATCTTAAGAGGATTCACATGAAAACTTCTCTTAAACAACACAACAACAACAGAAGCAAACGAGGACACTGGAATGCAGCTTAGTGGCAGAGGCTTTGACTAGCTGTGTATCCTCAGCACCAGAGCATAAAAAAGACCATTTTTTCCTACTTTGCATACAAAGACCTAGAATATTTTCTGTAAAATGAGCAAAGGAAAGGATTTAAGTTTATTACGTCCGTAATTCAACCCAAAGGAAGAACTGTATTCTTTTCTCTTGAGTTTATTTATGTAAGTAGGATAGCAGGTTCCTTTTGGGCTAGGCTTGGGTCGTCAGTGGGGTGAGGACTTAAATATAGTGAAATAGTCTTTTGGGAATAACAGAAGTACAGGGTCCTTATAAGAGATTTCTTGGGGAAAAGTTTGCTTTCAGGGTTAGATAAATGACATGGTAAAGGCAGCAAGGCTTGAAATAACCTGGCTTCTGGGAAGCAGAGATTCTCTTTCTGATAGGAATTGACACAACACTTAATCTTCTGAGACGGAAGAAAAATGGAGTTTCATGCAGGTTAGGAGACTTTTAGAACACTTCTTTAAAATTGAGGCCCTCTTGCTTTCCTTTAAATTAAAAAAATATTGTGTGTGTGTGTGTGTGTGTGTGTGTGTGTGTGTGTGTGTGTGTGTGTTGTTGCTGTTTGGGCATGAGCATGCCACGTTTGTGTGTGTAGAGATCAGAGGACAATTTTTGGTAGTTGTTCTCTCCTCCTACCATTGGGTCCCAGAGATCAAACTTGGACCCTCATTCTTATCTGTAAGCATCTTCACCCACTTAGCCATTTCATAGGGCCCTTGTCTTACTTTAGCATGAGCTCTGTTTTAGTCTCTTCAGGGCAGAATCTACCCTTAATTTATTCCTGCAAGGATTAGGAGGTTTCATAATATCCCATGCTTACTGAATTCCAGGGGGACATGGTGTCGGCATTTAGCCCTAATCCATTAACAGAAAAGTAGGCCATTTTCTCATCTCTTGAAAGATATGTTTCTCAACTACATGCCCAAGAGATGCCTGGCATTTTGACAGGAAAAGAGTGATTGGTTCAAGGACCTTACCAATAAGCCTGTTTCATAAGTAATCATATCATTGCATGATGACAAACTTTTATAACTCCTTTTGGCAGATACTGTCAATTGTAAATCAGTACAGATTTAAAAAAAGAATAAACTGTGGTTGCTAACTACTTAAGCTCAGACACAGTTTTCTTTTGTTGTTGTTTCAAGCACTATAGACTTCATTCTTCCCTTACTGATGTTAAAAATTCAAACACTGCCCAACTGAAGAGCTGATTTGATAATTAGCCATATAACTGGGCTGCAGATATACCTATTGGTAGAACACTAGCATCTGAAGCCCTGAATTGAATATCCGGGATCTCTCTCTCTCTCTCTCTCTCTCTCTCTCTCTCTCTCTCTCCCAAATGGAACTAAAAAGTATTAGCAGTGGGGGTGGTGGGGCTGGCACACTCCTTGATCATAATACTTGGGAGGCAGAGACAGGTGGATCTCTGTGAGTTCAAGGCTATCCTGGTCTACACAGTGAGTTCCAGGCCAGCTGGGGCTACAGGGAGACCCTGTGTCAAAAAAAAATATCAATATACCTAAATCATCAAAGAGGTCGAATTATTAATTATCAAACGCAAAGTGAAACCATTTTGGTGTCTGTATGCATAAATTTAGAAAATTGCTAAGTATTTTCACTTGGGCTACACTAGCTTGGTTTAGGCATGTGGCCTTTCAAGGAAAATGCTGTTTTTCACTTATGGAGTGGCTATCATTATGAGTATGATCAGGAGTCAGAAATGACAAATTCATTGGTATAATTGTAAGTGAAGGAAAAAGTCTCTCTCTCTTAGACATAATTACAGAGCAGACAGTTTACTTAAGTTGGAAATCTTTTTAACGTCACCAGGGAAATATTTGAGTGACTGTTATGGAGTCTTTTAAACTGAGCCACGTGACTTCTTCAAAGAGCTGCATGAATAGTGTATGCACTCAGCCACATATCCTTAAAGCTCTGTTCCTGTAGTTGGGTAAAAGCATGGGTTTTCATGGTAGCCTACATACAAGTTGCTTAGTTTGGCAACCTATGAAAGACTTACAGCTTCAAAATGATACTGAGTCCCAGACTCCCCTTGGTCTGCCTAACTCTTGCTGCAAACAGACCTGGGCTGCTCTCAACCTTGGTCAGAGAAGCTTCTTTTTGCAGTTGGAGACATGGGTCAAAGTGCTGAGAATAAGACACTCAGTGCTCAGCCCTAAACAGAACATTATATTAATGCCCCCAGCACCCAGGCTTGGGGAACATCACAGAAGAGGAGGTCGAAAGAACGTGAGATCCAGAGGATGGGGTGGAGTGCTGTGGGGTGCTGACTTCTGAGTGTGCCGTCTCTACCACACACATCATTTCACAGCAGCTGAGATTACCTGCACGAGACCTACATAAGACCAAGCCAGCCAAAGTCCCAGCGTGCTTGGGGTAGATGATCTCCAGGCACCACACCATGTGGAGGAGCTATTGGCAATGGATAGTTGCTGGGGGAGGGAAAATCATTCTTTACTGAGGATACGGCCATTGATAGGATTCTCATGCTTCATGGATGGTCCCACACCCACACACAGATGGGTAGCTCTCACTGGACATAGTGGGTTATATCAATAAAAAAGAACAATGAAGTTGGGGGATTGTATGGGGGCTATAACGAGGAGTTGGGGGTGTAATACGCATAAATATGATCATATTTTATTGTATACATGTATGAAATTTTCAAAAATAAAGAAAAAATACTAAACTCATTTAGAGTTGTCCCAGGTATCTCCAACCTCTGGTGGTAATTTTCAGCCCTTTGCCCCAGAATCTGCAGCCTCTCCTGTTACTTTTTATTAGGCAAAAGAAAAGGAGCAGCAGAGGCTGAGGGGAGTACCTGCTCTAGCTCCAAATTGCTACGACATGACCCAAATTTCCTTCTCCACATAGACTTTTTTGGAAAAACCTTTCCCTCCCAGGTTCTTACCAGAAGGTTAGCTCACAAGTGCCAGAGTGGGGGATGCGAGATAGTGTTGGGGCAACTTTGGTGGCTCCATTGTTCTGTGAACTAAGGTCCACAATGTTATTAATCTACTGAAAGAATGAAGTTAACAGACACAAAATTCTTAAAAGTGCTAAGTTCAGGCATAACCAGTACTTGTGATCTGACTAACTGAAGGGAAAGTGGTCTTTCTGGACTTCTGGGTTTGTTCAAGGATAGTTCATATAAGAAACTATTGTTGGGGCTGGGGAGAGAGCTCTATAAAGTGCTTGCTCTGCAAGTGTGAGGACCTGAGTTCTATTCTCAGTAATCACAGAAAAATACAGGTGTGATAACACATGCTTGTAATATTGGCTTTGAGGAGGAAGATTCCCAGGGCTTGGTGGCTAGCCAACTTCGCCTACTTGATGGGCAATTTCTGAGGAACAACATCCAAGGATGACCTCTGACTTCCATGCATACACACGCATGCATATGAACACCCATCCCCCATGTCTGTGCTCAAATGCACACAAAAAAGAAATTGTTAATGCATAAAGTTTATTTATTTATTTTTACTTTATGTGTATGAGTGTATTGCCTACATCTATGTAAGTGCACCTGGGTCGTGCAGTGCCTGTGGAAGTTAGAAGAGGGTATCAGATCCCCTGGAACTGGAATTATGGGTGGTTGTTAGCTGTCATGTGGGTGCTAGGGATTGAACCTGGGTCCTCTGCAAGAGCAGCTAGTGCTTTTAACTACTGAGTCATCTCTTCAGCAACCTCTCTTCTTTTTTAATAAACATTATTTGAGAGGCTGGGAGAGAAGATGGTGGAATGAGGCACAGCCCAGCAGTTGGTCTTCTGGTCCCAGGCATGCCAACCCTCCAGAGACTGGATGTGTGTGCTGGAACCTGTGGGGAACCTTACCGCACAGGTCAAATGTTTTCCTGACCTTGGGTGCTTCCGTACTGATCTCAAATTTCTGAACTCAGGACTTGGCAAGTAAGAAAGGAAATGACTGAAGAGCCAAGATGGCCATGAGGCGGCTGTAGCTGCTAGAGATCTCAGTGTGGAGAGGCATGGGAGACTCCAGTAAGAGGATGTCTTATCACTTCCTCTGGGTACATAAGATTGAAAACAGCAGACACCAAAGCCGACTGGATCCTTGATCAAGAAAAAGAAAGTACTCAATCCATCTGTCTCCTTAAGCAAAAGTGAAAAGTGGTTTTCTCCAATATTGATGTCCCGCTAGTGAAAAATTCGAGCTGACGAGCAATTGTTGCCTCTGTTGCACAGAAGCCAAATGCTCTTTCTTAAACACAAATATAATCATGTGGACAGAGCGATGGAGATAGGAAAAAAGTAGGAACCAGTGTAATTGAAATTATGAGCTCCCCCGTGAGCCTGGAACTGTGGTCACCTCCCATGAATCTGAAGCTGTGGTCCCCTCCCTTGAACCCGGAACTGTGGTTCCCTCCTGTGAGCCTGGAGCTGTGATTCCCCTTCTGTGAGCCGGAGCTGTGGTTCCCAACTGTGAGCCATGGTTCCACAGTCCACTGGTGGAGGGCTGATGGTGGAGCAGATTGGAGGATGGAGGACTTCCTGATGTTGGGCAGCAGTATGGGCCTTCTCTGGGTGGCTCCATTTCCCATTCTTCCTCCCCCGGGGTCCCAGGTTATGCATGGCAGTGGTTTTGCCTCTGTGTTGTACTTATATGCAGGGGATAAGGGAGGTTTCTGTTATTGCACTTTCTAGTCTTGAAAGAACTGGTTCTCAAGAATGGACTTCCCACCTCTCTTGATGGCCAGCTATGGTCTTGACTCCACACATGGTCCTGGGCTTTCAGGCCTTGACAATGGACTTTGCCCATTCCCAGGCACCAAGAGGTTTTCCATCATTTTTCTGTTGCTCTTCTACAGCACCAGTGCACAGACCTGTGCCCTACAGGAAATGCAAATCACTGAATTGAACTTCTAGAGATAAAATCAATCTGGGACGTTAATAATAAAATAAAAAATATCTTTAAAACATGATTTTATTTTATATGTGCATGAGTGTTTTGCCTGCATGTATGTAAGTGCATCACATTTATGAAATGACCGTGGAGGTCAGAAGGGGGGGCAAGCTATTTAAATTGCAGGTGAGATGTGTCTGTAGGTAAAATCACTTGCCATGTTGGCATGACAACCTGAGTTCAAAGAAAAAGCCAGATGTGGTGGCACACATCTGTAATCCCAGCACTCCTATGGTGAGATGGGAGGCAGAAGCAGGAGAATTTCCAGAAGCTCATGAGCCATCCAGCCTGAAGGACACAGCATGACAGAAACAAGAATAAGCCTGCCTTAGCAAAGTGGGGGACAGCAAGCAACTCCCCAAATTTGTCATCCAACCTCCCCTCTCCATGCACACTGTGGCACGAGCAGGCCTGCACTAGCACAAATACCTATAGCCATATGCACACAATCAATAATACTGAATACAAAATAAATTAAAATGTAAAAAGAAATATCAGTGTGGAGCCTTGGATGTAGGTCAGTGCTAGGGTGATTGCCCAACATGTGCAAGGCCCTGGATTTGATTGCTGCTAACACAGCTGAAAATAAAGTATTAATTGAAATTCAGTCCCCAAAACTTTATTGAAGGGTCTCCGTTTCTGACAAAGCACCCACAGGTCATTTGCATCTGGGACAGGACTGGTGAGCGCTGGTTTAGGAGGTGAGAGTTCTTGTATTAGCACACTCAGCAAATGGATTCCCAAATTTGATTTCAGAACAACAACAAAAAAATCGAGAGAATGACAGGGATCATTAGTCAATTGCCAATTATTTTTAGACATTTTGACAAATCTTTCTCAGCAGTTGACAGAGTAAACAGACAAAAATATCAGTGAGAGTATACATGTTAAAAATAATATATATTCAGGGCTGGAGAGATGGCTCAGCGGTTAAGAACACTGGCTGTTCTTGCAGAAGACCGGGGTTTGAATCCCAGCACCCACATAGAAGTTAACAACTGTCTATAACTCCAGTTGCAGGGGATCTGACAGTCTCTTCTGTCTTCCGTGGGCATTGCATGACATAGGTGCACTTACCTACACTCAGGTAATACGCATACACACAAAATAAAAATAATAAATAAAATATTAAAAAACATATATTCTATATGTGTGTATATAAAATGTATTTATAGAGAACAGTTTTTCCCACACCTACAAAATACACCTTCTTCTCTTTCTTCTGGCACACATGGAACTTCCATCACAACTGACAGCATTTTGAAAAGTGAAGAAAATCTAATGAATTTCAATGAAACTATATTGATAGAGCATATTTTCTGATCATAATATAGATAAACTAGAAATCAAAAACCCCAAACCAAAAAATCCTTGACATTATAAGTGCTGGGCATGGTGGCACATGCCTTTAGTCCCAGAACTTGGGAGGCAGAGGCAGGTGGATCTTTGTGAGTTCGAGGCCAGCCTGGCCTACATAGTGAGTTCCAGGACAGCTAGGGCTACAGAGAGATCATGTCTCAAAAAGACCAAAAAAAAAAAAAAATGAAATGCATGTTATTAGACATCAAGACACATATTTATAAATAATATGGTTAAGACAGAAATCAGGGTTGGAGAGATGGCTCAGTTGGTAAAGTTGTTTTTGGTAAAATAGATGCTTACTGTTTGAAAAATAAACAATGTAAACTGAGGTGGGCTTTAGGTATAAAATACACACCAGGGTCCAAGAGATGGCTCAGTGGGTAAAGGTGCTTGCTGCGAAGCCTGACAATCTGAGTTCAGTCCCCAGGACCCACATGGTAGGAGAGAACTGATTTTTGAGAGAACCGATATCTGAGAGAGTTGTCCTCTGACCTCCACGCGCACACTATGGCATGCGCATGTACATGTGCACAATAATAAATAATAAATAAATAAATGTATGTAATTTAAAAAATATACACAAGGTTCTGAAGATTTAATACATACAAAGACCACAAAATATATCATTCATAATTTTTATGTTGGGAACACAATCTTACTATGAAGTCAATGCCAGACAGCGGCTTGAATGATCAGTTTTCTGATGTTAGAATGTCTTAAAGACATTTTTTTTTTTTTTTTTTTTTGAGACAGCCTCTTTCGCTCTATGAAGCCAGACTGGCTTTGAACTCTATCCTGTGACTTCGGCATCCTTAATTCTGGGGTTACAGGCCGGCACCACCACACCTGGCTCTCTGAGTGACTTTTTCTTTGAACACATTGGCTCTCAACTGTTTTACTTTGTACATGCTATTCCCTGTCAGTAGGAGGTCTAACTGACCTAGTGAATCTTTTTTCCCCTTTAAGATTACTCCCTGAGGTCACGTCTACAAAATCTTCCCTAATGCTTTCCATTATAAGGAATTAGCCCTTCTATAGCATCTTACATCAATTACTCCCCATACTATATTACAGTAGTTAAAATGTTCTTTTTCCCATCTTTGTCACTAAATCACTATCTCAAAGACAGGTCTTTGTGTCTTTGCACCCTCTGTACATGCCTGGTGTATTATGGGTGCTCAATGCTATTTGTGGAATGAAGGAAGATTTTGTATCTGTTTGTTGCTGTTGTTCCTGAGACAGGGTCTCATGTAGCCCAGGCTGGCTTTGAACTCCCGACCCTTCTACCTCAGCCTCCTGAGTGCTGTGATTATAGGTGTGAGCCACCACTCTTGGCATTCACAATATGTCTTAAATTAGCTCTGTCAATTCGTAGAGTTAGCTCCGGTCACCGGAGGCCACACCTGCTCTGCCTTTTAGCTCTGTAACTCTAAACCCATTTGCCTCGTGTTGAATTCTACTGTAGGTGCTGCTCACAGTACTCATTATTATGAGGGCTATATAACAAGGTTCAGATAAAGCCCTTAGCACAGTGCCAAACACTCCGAAGTCGTTGTTGCTTTTAATGATGAAACAAGTTCTTCATTACTGTCTTGTTCGATCCCTGCCTCAATTTTTCCCATGAATAGTTGTTTAGAAGAGAGTGAGATTAGCTGGGCCTGGTGGCTCAGGCCTGTTGTTCCAGCACTCGGGAGGCAGAGGCAGGCGAATCTCTGTGCGTTCAAGGCCAGCCTGGTCTACATAGCGAGTTCCAAGTCAGCTGGGGCTACAGGGAGACCCTGTCTCAAAAAGGCCAAAAAGAAAGAGAGAGAGTGAGATTATAATAGATGTCATGACAATGTATTATTGCTTCCTTTTCTAAAGACAGTCTCATATAGCTGAGGATGACCTCGAACTTCTGATCTTCCTGCCTCCAACTCAGCAGTGCTGGGATTACAGGCATGTGCTATCACATCCAGTTTATTTGGTACTGAAGATCCAACCCAGAGCCTGATATACTATTCAAACACACTATCAACAGAGCCACACACCCTGTCCTTATTGTTTTCTTTCCTCTTCTCAAGTATACAGACTCTGTTCTTCTTAGCTCATGGCCCAGGTCAAACATCTCCCTGAAGCATCTAAGACTTACTTCCCTGACCCCCATTCCTTTTCTTTAATTCCAATACTTCTTTAGATGAACATTATCATTTGGTCTTTTGCGTTAAATAACTACCACTTCATTTTACAATGAAGACTCCATGTGGGTTCTAATCTTACATGATGCATGCCATTCTATCCCCAACAGCCTTCTCTAGTGAAATCAATAAATATTTGTTGACCGATTAACTATATAGGTGACAATAAACTGTGATAAAGACCACCAGAGTATTCTTTATAAGTCCACCGTAAGCTCAGATGCTTATGTTTTCACTTTAATTGGTTGATCAGTTTTCATTTTTTTGATTAGTATGTAAGAGGAAAGCTGTATGGATATAAATATGCAAATGGGAGTTTACAAGGAACATCTTTTTCTAGATCATCCCCTTGTATCCACATCTAGTGACTACATAGTGTTCATCTGGATTAAAGATACAGCCTTCAATTTTAGAACTATAATTCAAAAGTCTACAGTTGACTGGACTAAACTTTGCTGTGCTCTACACGAATGACTCTACTGAGCCTATTGTTCACATTTGAAGATGATACTGTTGAATGTCAAGTCTTTCATGCTGGTGAGACTGAGGAGCCCCATGTTGTTCCCAGATGTCATCTCTACCCCGTGCCCATGTGAGGAATTTCCTTTGGTTTGTGGTTATAACCAAGGAGTTTAGAGACTGTTTGTGGTGCTTCACCTTACGGACTTTGTAGGTACATGGGCCCAAAACAGCCACCTTCCCTCTGATTGTTGCTTGCCCACATGGCCCAGAAGATGCTTGTGTTACTTTCTAGTGTTCTAGGGAGCAGCCTCTAGCTTGCAGTTGTGAAAACCTGTCCTCCCCCTCACATTAAAGATATTTAAACTGAACTACATGTAGTGAATGTACATGGTGTGCCAGACAATTTTGTAAAATATATTTCAATAGTTTCCCATCCTACAGTTTAGAAAATTGAGGCACAAGGAGTCCAGCTAAGCTCTGACGTGGGGAAACCAGTATCACATCCAAGCTTATTGACTCCCACCTTCCGTGAGCTTTCCAGGAAACGACACAGACTCTCAATATCAGTGGTATTTCTTCCATGCAGAAAATGAGCAAAACAATAAAAATGTTCACAGAAGGAGCCAGGGAGGCTACTCAATTGGCACTGTGCTTGCTGTGCAAACATGAGGACCTGGGTTCAGATCCCTAGGATCTATGTAAAAATGTGGGCACGGTGGTATGAGCCTGTAATCCCAGTGCTGGGGACATGCTACAGAAGGACCCCTGAGGCTCACTGGCCAGCCCGTCTAGCCAAGTTGTGAACTCCTAGTTTGATGAGGGCCCTGTCTTAAAAATAAGGTGAAGATGCATCCATCTTTGACCTCTGGCCTCTACGCACACACGTGCATGCACCTGCACATGTGTACACACACACCAACATGTACACACACAAATATGACACACACTTTCACATACACACACGCACACAAATAAGGTGGAGAAAGAATTGAGAAGACACCTGATGTTGGCCTCTGGCCTCCACACATACAACATAAACACCTACCTGTACACATACATACACATATACTTCACACATAAACATGTGCAACGCTCTCATACACAAAGGTTCACAATTTAATTCTAAACATATGGCTTTTATTTGGTGGCAGAAAATCAGCGGCCAATTCCAAAATTCCCGAGCGCAGTAGCTTTTTTCAGCTTCTCTTTATTTGTTACCTGGACTGCTGTTGCAGTTTTCAAACAGCCTCTACTGGGGGGTCTTAGACTTCTCCAACTTAAAGTTCTGTGAGGACTCTCTATCGAGGTCTAGAGAGCGTTTCTTAGTGGAGCAGACCCTTTAGAACCACCCTAGTCTAGTTTCTTTCACAGCCTCTTTCAAACTCAAGCTACCACCAAGACCTACTATGCAACTTCCTTCCTCAGAGTCTTGGCTCATCCTTCCCGTCCACTTTGTGGTTCCTTGTCAGCCCTCAAGATCCATCGTGTATCCCCACTTTGAACTATGCTTCTAACACTGTTCTGAGGATACACTCATCTCTTTTCTCTGGCTTTATTACATTCTGTGTGGAATCTTGTTATATAACACCCATGGTAGTCAAAGACTATTTACCCTCACTCTCTGTAGACATCAGAGAGTATCCATCTTGTCTTTGTGTCTTTGACTTTAAAGGTTTTGAGGACACAGATGAAGCTGCAAATATCTTCACATGGTTGGTGTCCAGCAGAACACTTACACATTAGCTTTTAATAAATAGTGACTGGAATATCTAACCTCCTCAAAAGACTTTACAAAGACGGAAAACAATTCTCTGCATCTTAGAAAAAAAATACTTTTTTGGTGTAGTGAAAGAAAGCCAAAGCAAAAATAACATTATTATGCATTTAATGTTTTAAAGTTTAGTATTTCCAATTAGAAGAAGAGAAGGTGGAGAGAGTTGGGTGTTGGACGGAGGGGAATCACAGAAGGATGGCAATTTGAGCTTTCGAGGTGGGGAAAGAAAACGTTAGAAACGAGGGCATGCAATGTGACAACCATGCGTAATTCAACATACAGATCTTGTCATTAAAAGCCAGCTATGTTTGTGTCTGGTAGCTTCTACCAGAAGAACAAAGCCTCAGCCTTAATCTAGGTGTCCGAAGTCTCAGGGGAGCGTGTGGGGGAAAATGGGGGTGTGTGCTAGGAGACTAGGAGTGAGAGAAGAATATGGAGTTAGGGAAATCATTTTAAAATTAATTCTGGACTATTCTATACCAAGATTATCTGGAAGAACTTTTTCTTTCCAAGTAGATGTTTAAAGAAAGTAAGGATAAATATAAGTCAGCAACACTTTCAATCCCTTAATTTTCTGCCATAACTAATGATTTTGCTAATTTACTAATTATTCACTTCGTAGAAAATCCACTGGCATCTCTACCACTGTCTGGACTTTTGTGTGCTGCATTTGGCTTTCATGAAATATTCTACAAATTCATTGCAATTAATTTAATAATTGTATTTTATGACTTTGGGTCAGAATGCCAGCATCTCTGCTAGTTTTACTGTAGTCCCTGAAGGCTTGAGTGTGTAGTTCAGATACCGACTGTCAGACCTTTCTTCTTGAATATGTTGCTATTTACTTACTGTGTGCCAAAGCCTCCATGTCAATGTAATAGAAAACAAGCAAGAAGGAGACTGGATGACTCAGATGAATGGAAGTGTGATCTGGACCCTTCCACCCACAACCCACTGGCTGGAGTCCAGGTGAAGCTGATGGGGACACAAGTAATTAGCATCTGATGGCTGGACAATGGTCTGTGGGAAGTGAGCTGGTTACCGCCAGTCTGGCAGCTCACGGACAGGTATTCCTATTGCAGGTTCTACCTCCAGCAACACTAGCCCAGGAACCCAATGAGTCAGGGAGACTAATCCTGTCTTCTTTCTCATTTCAGATGTGTGTGCACTTGTGACACAAGGGAACATGGGCCTCTGCTCTAGACTTTAAAACAGAGAAGCAGGGAATACAAGTGTGACTGTCTAATCAGGATATTTTTCAATTCTATCAGAGCCGAAATTATAGGTGTAATAACGAATGGCAGGCATGTTCGGCTGTCTCACTAAAATGCGTCCTATATTACCAAAGGAAAAAGGAAATATTGAGCAAATGAGAACAATATGACTATGTTTTAGTCATATTTATAATAATGTGAACTCTTAAAATTCCAGTCTTGTCTTTAAAAAAACACACTGAAGAATAATTTAGAACTCACTCTCCACATCTGTCATTAAAATCATAGGAAACAACCAAATTCAATATCAATATTATTATCCCTGCAGCCAAAGTTGAAGATTATTTTCCCTATTCATTTAGTGAAAGATTTTTTTCCAAACTTTATAAATATTGTTATGTCTCTCCAATGCATTACATCACAGGTCTCTTCTGAAAGGTATCCAAATTCTACATTAAGGCACTTGTGGGAAAAGTAGAAAAAATAAATGGTTTACTTTAAGTGGGATTTGGAAAGGGTACGATTACGGTCTGAAATGTATCTCACTGACACAGTAAAACTGAACTTCCTAATGGATTCTTCAATTTTGCGTAAGCATTAAATCCATTTATTGAACTCCTTTCTGTGTGTCTAAAAGTTACAATTCATATATATTTTCCCTGGTGGACTTTCCACCAGGAAGGGCATCATACATCAGTCTTACAGGTTGTGCTTGAGGGCACAACACTGTGTATTGGTGTTATAGCTGGTGGCCCAACGGAGTATTAGGAGAGAGTCAAAATATTGTCCTGAGCAAACAAGTATGTGAACAGAGAAAGATTTGCTTGGCACCTTAAAGAAGAATTGCTGAAATACACAAAGCCAGAATGTCCTAAGTAGATGTCCTTACCCGCTGAGTTTTCATGTGACCAGGTAATGAGATCTCTCTCTCTCCCCCTCCCCCCGCTGCCCCCCCTGCACTGCATCCAGAACACGAGATCCTGCACTTCCATGGTGCCAGGCAGACAAAGACGCAGAGTGACACACAATGGCAAACTTGGACCTTGAATAGAGATCTAGGTATTCATTGTTCATTCACAATACCTCCTGGGTGGAAGGAAGGAAACAGGCTGTATTGCCTAATAACTCGAAATGTAATGCCCCAGAGAAAGAAAAGCAGATAGAGTCCCATTTTGGTGGCACACTTGCTAGGCATGGCCAGAGGTCCTGGTGATTAGTTTGTGGAGGGCAGTTTTTCTAAACCCTGCCCAAAGTCTGAAGACATAACCCATCTGTGTTGTCAATGAGTCCGTCTAGCTGTGATGTTGTCAAGGGTTCACACTCTGCCAGAGAGACATCTCCGTGGGGAATTTGGCTAATAAGCTGGCACAGAAGACAGAAGAGAGAAGAGCAGTGACAAGCTACTGTTTCTCTGTTTTAGGAGTTAAATAGAACAAAAACGTATTTTTACTTATTTATTTTATTTTATTTTTTTAGTTTGTGAAAGTTGTGTGTATGTTCCTGGCACAAATTCTAACAAGGATAAATTTACATTCTGGCACTTGGTCAATAAGAGTAAATAAACCCAGAGCTTTAAGATAAAGGAGAGTAAAAATCATGTTTCCTAAAAGCATATAGGCAAGCAGATAGAGGCTAATTGATACTAAGAAAGCAAAATGCTGCTTTCGAAGGCTTCTCTCTGGACTCGATGACAAACTGAAATAAGGCCGGGTATGACGATCTCTCAGAAGTCGTTGCAACTTTCTTACACTCTTAGGTTATAATGGGGCTTATTTTTTTCTGCGTAGCAAAATGATTGAGCATTCAAGGAATCACATCAGATTGAATCTTCATACGTTTTGCTTTGGATCTTGCTGTTCTGCTCTTGAAACCAGGGTGCTGCAAGAGCACTATGAGGCTTCAGTGCTGTAGAGGACAGATTCTGGGCAGCATAAATAAGATGCTGCTGTTTCTCTAACTGGTCATTAAATTAGCCATCTGAAAGAGAAGTTGGTTGTTAATACTGTTCATGTGTTCTGTTTATGTATACTGTTATACTATGTATTAGTACTGTTTATGCTGTGCAGAAGCAACATAATTTTTCCTTGTGTGTGTCTCTTTGGTGGTTATCATGTGTGTAGTATATGTACTTGTTTTATTCTGCATATGTGCACGTGTGCATGTGGAAGGCAGAGGTTGATGTGGGTGATTTTCCCTGAAGATTCTGCTAGAATGGCTGGCCAGTGAAGCCTCAATGATCCACTTGTCTCTCCCCTGCGTAGCAGTGGGGTTACAGGTACTGTGTCTGGCTTTTTATGTAGATTTTGGTGATTTGAACTCAGGTCCTCTTTACTACCAACTGAACCCTCTCCCCAGCCTCTAAGCAACATAGTTTTTGAGTAAATAATATATGAGGTGAAACATATATTCAGAAAATATAATGCATATGCAAACTATATAGTACATGTGTTAGATCTTCTGTAGAATCCTGTTCTGATTTTACTATCACCTTCTTAAAAGCTAGGAAGGAAAGAAGCAAAGTATCCTTTCTAGTCTGAGTTTTTGATTCTTGTTTTGTTTCTTAATGTGTGCATGTGTGCATACGTGCTTTCATGCATGTGGACACCTGAATATGTACAAGTGCAGGCACACATGTCGGTTTTTGCACATGGAGGCCAGATGAATGTCAGGTGTCTTCCTTAGCCAGTGTCTGTCTAACGTATTGAGATGCAGTCTCTTGCTGAACCCAGAGCTCACTGATTCCGTTGGTCTAGCTAGTCAGGTTATACCCTGACCCTGCCTCCCAGACACCGGGATTTCAGGTGGGCTGCCATACCCACCAGGGTTTAATAGATGCTGTGGATCCCATCTCAAATTTTCATGCCTGCATGGCACTTTACCCACTAAGGCATCTCCCCAACGTTTTGTTTCTTATTATTTATTTTTAAGTGTTTTCATCTTTACTGCTGGATTTATTGCTTGATGTAGGGTTTCTTATGTAGCCCAGACTGGCCTCAAACTCTTGGCTCTCCTATGCTAATTTTTGGAATACTGGGCTAAGAGAGCAGAGCCATCATGTTTGACTTTGAATTATTTTTTAAGTAATATAGGCATTAGTTTGTTAATGCTGGATATCTCATTCATCCTCACATCAGACACGAGAGCAACAGCACTCATACTAGGAGTGAGTCATCTGAAAAACCGTTGTCATTTGTAGACTCTCCATCCTCCTTGAATCTTATGCACTGAATTTTCCAAGTGCTGAAGTGCTGTGTGAGGGTCATTTCTAGCAATGCCTTGAGGTATGTATGTACCTGAGATACTTATTCCAGGACAACAGCTGGCAGATAAGCAATCAGAATGATGATGGTGATGATGGTGTGTGTGTGTGTGTGTGTGTGTGTGTGTGGTGTGGTGTGGTGTGTACATGCAGGGTATTGATTTATGGACACTAAAAGAAACATCATTAATTTGACAATAGACCCCAGAGAAATCAGTTGGCTCTGCTGTGGATTTGCCTGCCTTCTTCTGTCACTGCATTCTCATAAAAGAATCCTAATTTTTTGACACTGGTCTGTCTGTCTGTCCACACAGATGCCACAGTGTGTATGGAGGTCAGGGGACAATTTGCAGGAGTCGGTTCTCTCCTTCCACCATGTGGGTTCCAAGGATTCAACTCAGGTCCTCAGGCTTGGCAGCAAGCACCCTTAACCTGCAGAGCCACTTTGCCCGCCCAAGAGTCTTGCTTAAAAAAAATTCTTTTCTCTCTTGAAGTTGATAGTTTTTATGGGGAAAAATGAGTGATTCATAACTCCAGTCTTCTTGGGAGAAAGTCACACCAAGCCATTTTGAGGAAGAACATTGTAAAGTTTTAAGGGTCTGAGTTCATCATTTCGGTGAAGTCCTTACATAACACCTTGTGCTCCATTCCCCTTCCCAGTCACCTGTCATACTCCTACCTTAAATTTGATTTCTTTACTTACCAAAAATTTATTATTTCAAAATATTTTATTTATTATTTTCATTTTATGTGTATGAATGCTTGCCTGCATGTTTGTAAGTGGACTCATGTCATGCAAAGTTGGAGGAGGTCAGAATAGGGAGTCAGATTCCCTGGAACTGGAGTTACAGATGGTCGTTAGCCACCATGTGGGTGCTGGGATTTGAACCTGGGTCTTCTGCAAGAGCTCTTAAATGCTGAGCCATCTCTCTAGCCCCTTCACAAACATTTATAATAATCGCAAGTCCCCTTAGAATGAAAGAAACCAAGAACTCACTTAATCTCCATCTCTCTCAAATCCTAAACAGAAAGCAGTGGCTTCAATCTGCCTTGAAAATTTGGAAGATCCCTGCCTTCAGAAGCAGCCCTAAAACTTTTGCACAGTGATGAATCATCGTGATCATATCTTAATGCTTTTGGAGACTAACACTGAGGTAAAATAAAGAAAATGGGTCAAAGAAATTCACACACTGTCAAGCACTATTGACTTATGCTTTGTATTTCAAAAACTGCAAAACTCAGATTGGAAAAACATCCAGTAGTGTGTATTTTAGAAAGCAACACTGCACACTGCATGCATGTTGCTAGACAGTGTTTCCATGAAGTTCTAACACCTTTTTGATGTAATCAAGAAAGGAAGTACAGACCTGTCAAAAAAAAAAAAATGCTGACCTTTCCATAACCTCACCAACTGTGGTCTGTTTTTGTTTTTTAAAATATTTTATTTGTCATTTTAATTTTATAGGTATGAGTACAGCGCCTGGCTGTATGTATGTACACCTGTGTCATGCAAAGACTGCAGAGGCCAGAAGAGGGTGTTGGAGCCTCTGGAACTGGAGTTATGGACAGTTGTTAGCTGCCATGTGGGTGCTGGGAATCAAACCCTGGTCTTCTGGAAGAACAGCCAAGTGTTCTTAACCACTGAGCCATCTTTGTAGCTCCTGTATTTTATATATAACATTTTATTCATTCTTTGAGAATTTCATACATGCACTCAATGTATTTTGATCAGGTTTACCCCAGTTCCTCCCCTAACTCCTCCTAGATCCATCCCTATGCCCTGCCCCCTCCCAAACTCATGTCACTTTTTTTTTCTTAACCCACTGAGTTCAGTTAGTGCTCCCCATACACTAAGGGGTGTGGGGCCATCCACTGGAGTATGGTCAACCTACCAAGGGCTGCACTCTTAAAGAAAATTAATGCTCCCTCTCCAAGCAGCCATCAACTGTCTATAGTTCATCAGCCGGGAGTGGGCACTCATGAGCCCCTCTGCCTCCATGCTGGACCGGTGACTGGCTTGGTCTCTTTTGGGTTTGTACAGCCAACCACAGCTGTGAATCCATGAGTGTAGCGGTCCTGTCATGTCTGGAAGGTGCTGTTTCAGGCCTGTTCTCCCTGACCTCTGACCCCTATAATCTTTCTCCCTAGTCTTCCAAGATGTTCCGTGAGCCTTGAGGGGAAGGATGTGATATAGATGTCCCCGTTATGGCTGAGCACTCCACAGATACTTATTCTCTCCACTTTGATCAGTTGTGAGTTGTGTTAACTGCCATCAAGCAGGCTATTTTTTCTGGAAATAAAGCTATAATGATAAGCTGGATATATAGTGACACATGCTAGCGATCCCAGTGGTTGGGAGATGATGGCTGGAGGATCATAGGCTCAAGGTTATCCTTAGTTACGCAGCAAGTTTGAGGCTAGTTTGGGCTCTAGGAGGCTCTGTCTCAAACAAACAAACATTAAGGAAATAGTTCAGTCAGTAAAGTACATTTTGTGTAAGTATGATGATCTGAGCTTGGATCACAAACACCCGTGTAAAGTGGTGCAGTAGCCTATGTCTGTAAACCCAATGTTGGGCGGTGGAGAGGGAGTCCTTGAAGTTCTTTGGGCAGCCAGCTTAGCCAATGGAAAAACTCCAGCTTCATCCTGGAGAGCAATCAAGACACCTGATAACAACTTGTGGCCTCTGAGTGCACATGCAAATATACATATGCACACATGCACATAGCCATACAAACATGTACATATACCCCCACATACACCTAATAAAAGAAAATAATGAAGAAGTTATAAAGGGATAGCATCTCATGCTTTTAAAAAAATTAGTTTTTTCCCCCCTATTTTCCCCAGATTTTCTCTCATGGACCTACTCTGTGACCTTCATTCTCTGTTCATTTGGCCTCATTGCTCAGAGATGAGGCAAAGCAAGTTTACTGAAGACTCTAGTATCTGTTTGGAATATTCTGAAGGGTGCTTAATAGATGATGGAGGCAGGTGGATCAGAAGCCGGTAAAGGCAGGTGGGGTGCATGTACTCACGCCTTAATGGTGTTGAATGGTAGTTAGTTACTAAGAGTCATGTCAGGGACACGAAATAACAAGTGGTGGGTAGTACTACTTACTCAAAAGTAGGGGATATGGCTTCAAGGAGCACCTCAACCATTCCTGAATGTGAGCAGCTGTGAAATTCATCACTTAAAGACTCAAAGCAACGATTTTCAGAGAAGTGGACCACTTCCCTCCCAAGTACAGCCAAGAGCGCTTATACTCTATTTCCTTTTAAATGATTACATCTTTATATTGTGTGTTTGAATGTGTTGGTTACACTCAAGTGCCTGCACATGCGTGCACCACGGCTCTCATGTACATGTGGAGGTCAGAGGACAACTTGTAAGAGTCATTTCTTTCCTTGCATCATGTAGATCCCAGGGATCCAACTCCAACCATCAGGTTTGGTGGCAGCAAGTGCCTTTACCTGCTGAGTGACCTTATTCTGCCCTTTCTTTCCCTACAGTTCTCATTTAATTGTTGTTGAGATCCAGTTAGAAATTTAGCTGTGATCAAGTCATCATGTCCAGCTCCTCCTGTGTTCATGCTTCACTCATCTAACCCCCTTTCAAAGGAAACACGTGGAAGATAAGCATCTGGCCCGGGGTTCATAAGCTCTTAGTCCATTGGAGTCAATTGGTCTTGACAAATGACACTGAGAAAGGGCTAGATGGAACCCAGAGTAAGGACAGATGAGGGGGAGGGTGGGGAGCCCTGTGAAGTCCACACCACTCAGAGGCTTCCCACCCCTCTTTTCCACATTCATGAGGGTACCCTCGGTGTTTTGATTAGGAGAAAAACAAAACAGGTAAATACTTCTATGAATGAAAGCAGCTTTCTTCTTTGGTGTAATTAAAAGAAAACAACAACAATCAAACAAGTGAATTTGCAGTGGGATTTGATTTTTGCACCTTTTACTTTGTTTGGATAGTTCCGGGGAATATAAAGTGGTCTTAAGCTGTAGTGAACAGAGGTATGCTACAATTAGAGGCTGTCACAGGGTTACATAAAAGTATAATAGAAGCCAGAAAAAATAATAAGAAATAAAATCGCTTGCTTCATCAGGGGTTACATAACAGGTGAATAAGAAGTGATTAAGGGTAGTATCACCAAAGGATATCCCTCCTTGCTGTCAGTCATCCTATAAAAAATTGCAGAGTTTATAATTATAAAGACTTATAACAGCAACATGTAGTGGTGTCTATACCATCTGTCAGGTCACTACAAACTTGTTTACAAACTGTGATCTTTACCAACCAGCAATTGTTGTAAAGACAGTCACTCCATTCCTGGGAGGGGTGTGTGTATGTGTGTGTGTGTGTGTGTGTGTGTGTGTGTGGTGTGTTCATGTGAGTGTGTAGATGTGCTTATGTATGTGCACACACTGAGGCCAGAGCAGGACATCAGTTGTCTTCTTCTCCATCTTATTGTCTGAGACAAGGTCTCTCATTGAACTGGAAGCTGGCTATTTCAGGTAGGCTGACTGGTAGCTCGCTCTAGGGGGTCCACCTATCTCTATCCCCCAACACTGAGATTATGGGCACTTGCAATCATGTAAGTGGGTGGGCTGAGGATTCAAACTCAGATCCTCATGCTTGTAAAGCAAGGACTCTTACCCACTGAGTCCTCTCTCCAGTCCTTCCATTCCTTTTGGATAGTCTATTGCTACATAGTCCAAACTGGGCTCTAGCTTGTGATCCTCCTGCTTCAGCTCCCAGTGCTAGAATGACAGGTGTATGGCATCATGGCTGGCTG
>NW_008360319.1:868134-887309 GCF_000622305.1 Nannospalax galili | reverse complement strand
GTGTGTGTGTGTGTGTGTGTGTGTGTGTGTGTGTGTGTGTGAGCGTGCGCGCATGCGCGCGCCTGCGTGCGGAGGCCAGAGGACAAGCTCAGGAGCTGTCCACCTTATTTTTTGAGTCAAGGTCTCTCATTGGCCTGGGGCTCATCAAGTAGGCTAGGCTTGGCTGGCTAGTGGATTCCAAGGCTCCACCTGTCTGTCTCCCTAATGCTGAGTTTACAAGTATACACTACCCCACCTGGCTTTTTTAATGTGGGTTCTTGGGACTGAACTCAGGTTTCTGTACTTGCAAGACAAACACTTTCCTCTTTCCCCAATCTTTGTTTTATTCTTACTGAGTCTATTTAAGATAATAGCAAAGGAAACAGAGTGAGTTGCCAATGAAACTAGCAATATTTTCAAAACTTAATCAGATACCACAGAGAGAGGGCTATTGACTCTGCTCTGTATCTGCAACATTATCCAGAAAGATTATAAATTGAGATTATGGAATCAAGAACACTTAACTTACTATGCTGGACCTAGAAAATACTGTTTGGTATCCTATTTGTGAATACTTAACAAGTTCTGAAAAATTATACAACAATAACAAGTTAAAAATTGTGTGTGTGTGTGCGTGTGTGTGTGCGTGTGTGTGTGTGTGTGTGTGTGTGTGTGTACACTCATGCCTACAGAAGTCAGAGGATAACCTTCAGTGTCTTTCCTCAGGAATTCCATTCGCCTTATTTTTGAGACAGAGTTTCTCATTGCCCTGGCTCTTTCTCATTAGGATAGTCTGACTGGCCAGTGAATTCCAGGAATTTGCTGGTCTGTGCCTCCCCAACACTTGGATTGCAAGTGTATGTCATCATACATAGCTCTTTTTGGGTGGGGGAGTTTTGAGACAGAGTCTCCCTGTTGCCCCAGCTGGCCTGGCATTCTCTATATAAACTAGGCTGGCCTCGATCACACAGAGATCTACCTGTCTCTGCCTCCCAAGTATTAGGATTAAAGATGTGTACCACCATGCCCAGTCATGCCTGGCTTTTTAAATGTGGGTTCTAAGGATCAATCTTAGCCATCTCTTCTGCCTCTGAAAATTTTGGTTTTGATTTAGATGTTTTATGATCCAGGTATTTGATTGCATTAGATTTTAGTTTTCATGGTACTTTCTCCTTATATGGATGGAGCTACACGAAGTGATGCTGTCTGTAGATCTGGGGCTGATATTTGGAACAATGTTGCCTTTTAAAGTCTAAGTTGACTGGGTTATTAAAATTTAGTAATACTATTATTATTGTGTGCATGATGTGCATGTATGTGTGCACATGTCCTAAATGTGTTTGTGGAAGTCAGAGAATAATAACTCTTGGGATTCAGTTGGGTCCCCAAGGAATGATCTTAGGTCATCAGGCTAGCACAGCAAGAAGCTTTACCTATAGAGCCATCTCACTGGTTCCAAAGTTATTTTCTTGCACATTGAAAAAAAAAGCTATACCTTATCTTCCAGCACTGAGGAGATGCATATTGCAAAGCGACTTCACAGGTGACCATAGGTAGTGAATGACTTCTGAAAAAATGAAGAGCTCCCCTATACATTTTTAAAGGTGACATGAAGCCCAATTCTAAATAACAGACAAGAATATAATGCACTGGCCTCCTGGAGCAACTGTGGATTCTGTTTGTATTGAGATGGATGAATGAGCCCTTATGCTTGGCTTTCCATTTGGGAAGACATTTTATATGTCAAAGATTAGGACGGTGCCTGGGGCAGTTAAGCAGATTCTCAAAGCACACATAATTGAACAATGCATTCTTTTACCTAACAGGTATCTTTCTAGATTGTATTAAGCAATAATTTATTCTGTTATTGTTTCCTGAGAGCAATTGCTTCCTATAGCAATTATATTGTACCCAAAGAAGCATCTGGAATGGGCCTGTACTTCAACTTTGTGTAAGGAATGCAAGAGTAAGCAGAATTTGGGAACCCTCCAGAAAGCCTGAAAATAGAAATTTAAGACACAAAAGGACAGGAAGCCATATATCATCACACAGTTAACATTATGGCGTGATGGTCTTAGCAGAGACTCTGACAGTGGTGTAGGCTGCACTGAAAATACTGCACGAGCTTGAACCTAGAATCTGCTCACCCCTCCCCCACCTCCAACCTTGAATGGCGGCTGGATACACCGGCCTTTGTTTATATAAGTCTTTGTTTTCCTCTGACAGTACCAGGAACCTAACATTTTCCTACTGGTTGTATTTCTATAGTCATTGTCCTGCAACTTCAAGTTACATTGACTGGTTGACAAGTTGGCCGTGTGAGTGAGAGTTTTTCTGTCTTTTACATTGAATTCATTTTTTTTTTTTTTTCTTTCTGGCCAACTCTGTGCAAAGGTACTGCCTTCAGGAAGTCAGTGGAGTGAATTTGGCCTAGAGAAGCAGACTAAATTTCACATGACTCAGGAATATTCCCATGTGGATGAGAGTCACAGGGGTTTAGAAGGAGACAGAGGTCCTTGGTAGCAAATCCTCTTTGGAAAGCTTGCTGTGTGACTTTTTGGGTAAGTCGTAACCTTTCTGTTTTTAGTTTCCTGAGAAATGGAGATAAAGCCACAATTCTTTTCATCCATCTACCTCAGAGGAGTTGTTGAAGGTTAGTTAATTAATTGTCAAGACTGCTGCATATGGGGTGTGTTAAGGAAATGTCAAAAAGAAAAAAAAAAAAATCCCAACAAATCGAATAGGGAGAGAAAGGAAGTGATTGTGGACTAATTGCTAATTTTTCAATGTCTTTACATTTCTAGGGCAGCTGTCAGGATAGGTTTCCAAATTTGATCGTTCTAAAATTATTTAGATGTCAGGTTGGTTATTTTTAGCTTCATTTCTTTCTGCAGGGTTCTCTGCAGGAGTCTGTTGCTGTGATAATTGCATTTGAACCTCTGTTGAATAAGCAAGCTTCGGTGGGACTTTGTGCTTATAAATATGAAATTCATTTATCTATATCCTCTTTGTTTCCTTTGGATACAGGGTCACATTCTGTAGTCCAGATGGGTCTAGATTTAACATGTAGCCCAGGCTGTCACTGAATACAAGGCAATTCTCCTGCCTCACCCTCTCATGTGCTGAGTTTACAGGCATATACCACCATGCCCAATTTTACTTTTAATCTATCTTTAAGGATACATTTAACCAATGTTCATACAAAGGAAAAGATGCAGTTATTTTCTTTGGGGGGCATCTAACTACCTCTAGCAAGACTTCTAAAGGTTGGAAAAAGAAGTGTAAAAGTTGGGAACTCCAAAGCTACCAGTGCTGAGCACTTAATATGGTCTACAAACGTCACTGTTATTACCCCCTGTATCAAACAGCGACCTGGGGAGCGGGGACAGTGCTTTCTCCCCCAAACTCCTTCTTGATATATTTCCTTGGAAATGTTTGTACTTCTCCAAGAACATAGCTTGGGACAGGTGTGATCATGGGCCGGATGGGCATGAACTCGCTCTTAGGGACACAGATGTATGAACAGTTTTGACCACATTAGTATCAGGTTTTGTTTAACTGCAGTAATTGAAAATGAACCTCTAAAACATATAATAAAACATTCAAGTCAATGTGAATGGCTCATATATGAGCTGAGCTGATGACCCTGGAGTCTTGTCAGTAGAAGAGAGCATAGATTAGCCTGTATCATTTTGTCCTGATTATATGAATATTCATTGAATGGGAGATATACTGGGATGGGGAACGGGGAACAGTACAACACAGCTAGAGAGGCTGTTCTTGTCATGTTTAGACAAGTTTGGTAAAGCTAGAAAAATCACAGAAAGAAAAATGGGGTGCGTGCGTGTGTGTGTGTTTGTGTGTGTATATGTGCATGTGTGTGTGCAGTCTTATCTTCTTTGCCTATTTAATTTGCCCACATTTAGACAACTTAAAGGAAAGTAGATACTAGAAAGCTGTCTACTTTCTAATGCATTAAAGAACTAAAAACTGGGTGTGGTGGCACATGCCTCCAATCCCAGAACTTAGACAGCTAAGGCAGGAGAATCCCAAGTTCAAGATCAGTTTATGTTATATATTGAGACTGTTCATTCATTCATTCATTCATTCATTCATTCATTCATTCATAGAACTAAAGACTCTCTCTGGTTTATTGTTGCTAAGCAGTCCAACACCCTGAGAACTGTTGCTAAGCAGTCCAACACCCTGAGAACTAGATTGGAGGAATCATTTCTTCCCATGGCTGGGGAGATGTAGAATTCCCAAGGAGCATCACCTGGGACCAGTGGGATAGTTTAGCTACAAAATAAACATTCACTTCTCTGACTCTTGATCTAACCAATGTTCATACAAAGGAAAAGTTGCGGTTATTTTCTTTGGGGAGTTTAACTACCTCTAGCAAGGCTACTAAAGGTTGGAAAAAAGTGTAAAAGTTGGAACCTTCAAAGCTACCAGTACCAGCGTACCATTCACTAAAAGTGAAAATGGGTTTGGGAAATGGCTCGATCTATAAAGTGTTTGCCGTGCAAGTACGACGGCCAGAGTTTGGATCCCAGTACCCACCTGAAAAATCCTCATTACATGGGAATGTGTGCAACCCCATAGATAAGGGGTGTGGGGGGCAGGGGAGGGTGGGTGTCGGGAGTGGGAGGGGCAGGGCAGAGATAAGTGGACTCCTGGAGCTCACTGTCCAGCTCATCTAGGTGAAAACAGAAGATGGAGAGCAACTGAGGAAGGCGAACTATGTCAGCCTACCTGGCCTCTACACACACGTGTGTACTCACACACACAGAAAAGAAAAAGGGAAAACAATTTTCCTTACCGAAGAGTTGGGCTAGGAAAGGCACTGTGTAGAAAATGTAACTTCCTAGAGAGGTGCCTGTGTATAACTGTTACCATTTACAGAACACAGAGGTTAGTGTATTTTTGGACACGTTGGGAGAAAAACAACAGAAATTTGTTCCTTCCTTTCTTCTGCTAATACCTGGTATCTCTTTGGGCTTTGAAGAGGCCTCCAATCCCAGGCCAAAAGTGTGGGTGGGGTACATCTAGAGCTCAAAGTTAAAACAAAAATAACAACGCATCCACAACACGGGCACACAACCACTCTGAGAAACATTTCTTGTCACACATGTGTTGTGGAAAATGTCTGCGGGGGCGGCAACCTGTGAATGTTTACGTGGGAGTCACCACTGAGGCCTGGATCCTGAGGTACCAGTCAAGTGTAGAAAAAGCCGCCAGGAGCCCCATACACCGGGCTATTTATAGCTCCCCGTGGTGAAAAAATAAAACCCAAGTGCAGTTTCTACCTGCTGTTCCCAACCGAAGCTCGCAGGCGCCTGATAAGGCCTCCTTTTGATTGGTTTCGCAGTTTTAACCGACACACATTCAAAAGTGATGACTTAGCTGCTCCCCGCTCTCGACCCCCTCAAACAGGTGAGAGACAGGGAGATGTTCTCCTCTTCCTCCACGGGAAAGGCACTTGTTCAGTCCCTACACCCCACCCCACCCCGTTTCTCTTTTTCCTGATTAAGAAAAATTTATGCCTTGTCAGTGGGCAAAGGTCTGTAATTCCAGCTTCCGTGGCCGCTGACCCAGGACGATCACAAGCTCAAAGCCTGCCTGGGCTACAGGGTAAGCTCAAGGCCAGCCAGAGCAACTTAATAAGACCCTGCCTCAAAATAAAAAGTTCAAAGTACGTGTGGGATGTACCTCAGTAGTGGAAGCTTGGCTAGCTCGATCTCTAGTACTACAAATAAAGTAACGTAAAATAAATTTTAAAAAAAGTATGTCGTTTTGGGAGAAAGTTTCTGGTTTGTGTTTAAGAGCTTTCTCTTTTTGGTAAGGAAAATCATCTCTATTAATACCTAAGTAGTATGCAAAGCGTTTCTCTTTCGGATCCTTTGTTCCCTCCCCAAACTTAAGCGCAAGGGGCGGGGGTGGGGGGGGATGAGCTGCAAAATCTTCACCAAAGAACCACAAACAAAACACTATTAGCATCAGGTCAGAACCATGCCTTATAAAGAAGATCTAAATGCTTGCGAATGCTAAGCCAGCCCCTTCCTGAAATTCACCTGCAGGTGGCACGGTAGCTTTCTGGGGTCCAAATTTACTGGACTTAATGGGGTTTGTTAGAAACCCCCCGGGTTCTGAAGCTGTGTTTTCTTAAGAAGGTCTGCAAGGAGACGCTTCTTGCTGTCGGAAGCTCTTAGACTCTCTTGACAAGGGTTTATGGTGTTTGTAAAAGGAAAATCTTTTCCTAGCCAGGACTCTGGGTGGTGGAGGTGGAGGGTGTGCAGGGCGGGGGCATGGCCCACAGAGCGCAGCCCCCACGGCCAGGGTTGGCAGCAGCCCGGCAGCTCCCGCGGTGAGCAGGAAGCTGCGGCCGGGCTGAGTCGCTGAAAAGCTACTGGAGCTAATAGATTGTGGTCATAAGGAGAGCGGCAGCATCTCGGTAGTGATGGGAACACTCAAAAGCATCGTCAAAACAGTTGCAGAAACATGCTGAGCACTGCACTCTTGAGCCGGTGTCTCTGCAGCTGGCTTGGCTGGAAGCAAAACGCAGCCCTGTGTGGGTACCCAGTCTCATCCAGCTTCACGGAGCCTGGGGATGCCAGAGGCCGGATCAGCGGAGTGCAAAAGGTTCCATGCATCCAGCTGGGTGCAGAGGCACCTGCTTAGTCTGAACCCTTAGCCCCCTCCGAGTTGGTCAAACAATGTTTGCTTTTTGCCTTTCAACCCACCACCTTCACCTCCACCAAAAGTGTTGCTTTCACCTCCTGCAGAAAAGTCTGAATGATACTTCAAGGCTTCTGAAAACATAGGTGTGTTACCTTCTGGACATGGTCCCTGACCGATGAACTCTGGCAGGTGCCACTGAACATCGAGATTGTTCCAGAAGGGAGGGGAGATCTTATTTCAAGTATCACACCCAACTTGGCATTTCTATTTTATTACTTGAGGTGTCAGAATCACTCTCCTACCCAAAGAACTGCACAAAAGCACCTGGCCAAGTGCAGTGATTCATGTTTTTAATGCCAGCTCCTGCATGGGGGAGGTGGTCAGAAGTAAAAGGTTATCCTTAGTTACTTACTGAGTTGTAGGCCAGCCTAGGCTACACGAGGCCCTGTCTCAAATCACACACACACACACACACACACACACACACACACACACACGTTTGTATTCCTCTACTGTATTGATTGCATTCTTTTATTTTTCAATTGTGCTGAAATAAATTCATTGCCTGAACTCATTTTTACGTAAATAGTGGTTTGATCTACATTCATCCTTCTTCTTTCCCTCTCTTCCCTCCTCTCCTTTCCTCTTTATTTTTGAGAAGGGGACTCAAATAGCTCAGGCTGCCCCTAAACTCAATACGTAGCTGAGGCTGACCTTGAACTCTGCTACCACCTCCCAGGGCTGAGTGCTGGGCTTAGAGGCATGTACTGGCCTTACCTGGTTATGGGGGTTTCTTTGAAGAGCACTTTCTAAAAATGTTTATTTGTATTTCAAAGCCCATAATCCACCCCAGAATAACTATTGTGTAGAATATGACTCTCTTGGTATATATTCTTCCAAGCTCAGCCCCACGCCTTCCATCTCCTTCCCACCCCAACTGGGATCTTTTAGTTTTGCAACAAGCTTCTCTCTTTTCAGCCTAAGATTTTGAATATGTTTCCAAATGAAAATCTTTGAAGGTGTATGAATTAAGACTTCTTAGAAGAAGATTCCTGAATGTAGTTAAAACAATTTGGATATTCCAGGCTTGAGAAGGCAGATGCTCTCTACCAAAACTCATATATATAAAATGGTTGCAGAGACCAGGAGTCTCCCTCCTCCTGCAAAGCAGTCTCTCTCCTCCCTGTTTTCCTTCCTTTGCTCCCCCTTCCATCCATCCACTCATCCATCCGTCCATTCCTTCTTCCCTCCATTCCTCTTTCCCTTTTTCCCCTCCCTCTATGCCTCCTTCCCTCCCTCCTTCTCTTTCTGTGTTTTACTTTTTAAAAAACCTTTTTTGAGACAGGATCTCCCTGGAGCCCCAGCTCTTTTGGAACTCAGTATGTAGACCAGGCTAGTCTTTATCTCATAAAGATCTGCTTGCTTCTGTCTCCTAAGTGCTGAGATTAAAGGTGTGCACCACCGTGCTGGGCCTGAGAGTGTTTACTAAGCGCTCAGTATGTGCCAGGTATTATTCTTCCCAGCTGTGGAAAAGCAAAGATGTCTACCTTCCTTTAGTTTATTGTGTGCCAGGCCGTGTTCTAAGTATTTTTACATGTATTAACGCATTTCACCATTATGATAGTTAATCTCAATTGATGAGATCTAGGATCCCCAAGAAGATGAGCCCTCTGGATTTGCTTGTGGGTGATGACAGATCCTGATTCAGTTAATTGAGGAAGGAAGACTTGCCCACTGTGGGTAGCACCATTCCCTGGGATGGGGTCCTGGACTATAGACAGGAGGAAGTGAGCTGAGCGTAAGCATGCTTTGTTTTCTTCTTAGTTTTCCAGATTCTTTTCTTTTTTTAAATACTTTTATTTATTATTTTAATTTTATGTGTATGAGTGTTATGGCTGCATGTAGGTAAGTGCACCCGTGTCCTGCAGTGCCCAGGGACAGAAGAGGCTGTCGGATTCCCTGGAACTGGAGTTACGGACAGTTGTTAGTTGCCATGTGGGTGCTGGGATTCAAACCCAGGTCTTCTGCAAGAACAGTCAGTGTTCTTAACCTCTGAGCCATCTCTCCAGCCCCAGATTCTTTTCTTTTTAATTGAGTTCTTGTGATTTTCATACAATGTAGTTTGATGGTGTTTAGATCCCCTCCCCCTCTGTACTGGTTACCAAAATTTCCTTAGGTTGGGTTGGGATTTCTTACTTTCCCATATTTACACTGGGATTTTGTTTGGTTTGAGACATGTGCATGCTGTCACCACTGCTGTGAGTTCATGTGAGTAATTGATTAACTTTCTGGAAAACTGTTTCCTTGTGGTCATTTACAACCTCTGACTCTTATAATCTTTCTTCCCCCTCTTCCACAATGATCTTTGAGCCTTGGGAGGCAGAAGTTTGATATAGTTTGATTCAGAGATAAGCACACTACAGTTTCTTGTTCTCTGTACACTGGCCAGTTGTGTTAATTACCATAAGGAAGCTTCTCTTGAGAGATACATTAATCTATGAGTATAACAATAAGTCATTAGGAGTCAATTTAATATAACCATTCAGTAGAAAACTAATTATTGGGCTCTCTCCTATGCCCTGTGATCTGTCTAGCTTCAGGTTTCTAAGCCTTCAGGTTTCTAAGCCACCAGTGTCAGGTATGGGCTCCATCCCATGAAGTGGACCTTAGATTCATTTATAGAGTGGTTGGTTACTCCCATAATATCTGTGCCACTATTGCACTGGTGGATGTATCTTGCCAGGGCAGTTATTGTAGTTCACAGGATTCATAGCTAGGTAAATTTGATGATTAGTTTTTCCTTCCAGTAGCATACATAGTACCTTCCAGCACTATGAACACTAGCCAGTAAGGATGAGGTGCTGAAGTCAGCAACAGCTGGGTTTCTCCTTGCTTGTTCTACAGCTCATGTATGTAGTATCTTCAGCAATAGGGTCTTACCATCAAGTTCTGATGAGTAATCAAGATTGGGGCAATGGCCAATATCGTTTGAGGATCTATGGAATCCCTGGTCAACAGCTTATAGAAAGGGAGTCCATTCCTGGTACTCCAGCTTCTTCTGATAGCCTATGATGTGTAGAAGGGGCAATGTTCCCCTGATATAGGGTAACTCCTTTTAACCTCTTTTGTCAATGTATGTATATACTTAAGAAGCTTCTGTGTTGCTTTCATATGGCTTTTTCTAAAGACCTTTAGTATTACTTACGTCTATCCATACTCTTTCCTCTGCCCTGACCTCCCATTTCTCCACGTTGGACTATTACCTCCAACTGTGAGCTAAAATAAATCATTTTTCTCTTAAGTTGCCTTTTTCAGGGTATTTAAAAATTGCTATTATTATAGTAAACAGAAAAGTAACCAGGTCAACCTCTCAAGAACTTTTATTGTTATTATTACTATTTTTTTGGTCTTTTTGAGACAGGGTCTCCCTGTAGCCCCAGCTGACCTGGAACTTGCTATGTAGATCAGGCTGGCCTTGAACTCACAGAGGTCCACCTGCCTTTGCCTCCCAAGTGCTGTGATTAAAGGTGTGTACCACCATGTCCAGCAAGAACTTTCTAAGGTATACAATGTTATTATCCTCATTTTACAGAGAAGCTTGGGGACAAGAAGGATGTTGTAAAATTAGATTCAAAATTTTCAGCCTAACTTGAGAGCTCACATTTCTAGTGAATATTATTTATATATGTATTTAGGTAAAACTATATATTTATTCATTCTTATAGCTATGGTCAAATTTAGACTTCTTAAGCCTTTTTTTTTTTTGAGACAGGGTATTACTATATAGTCCAAACTGGCCTCAGTAATATGTAGCTCAGGCTGGCCTCAAACTTTTGATCCCTCTTCCTTGGCCTCCTGAGTGCTGGGATTATAGACCTGTGACATTATGCCTCTCCATATTTGATTGCATCATCTCATTTTTCTGTGTGTGCATGTACTTATGCAGGTGGCACATGTGTGTGAGTGCATGTGTATGTTTATGTGTCTACATGTGAAGGCCAGAGAACAACTTCAGCTGTTGTTCCTCAGGCATCATCCACAATACTTTTTGAGGCAGGTCTCCATTGACTTGGAGTCCACTGAGTAGTCTGGGCTGGCTGTGTATTCTGGTTCTCAGTTATGTCTGTAGAGTTTTACAAGGCACTTTCCTGTAGTTTCCTTGAGTCTCAGCATGGGCCTTTGAAGTTGGTGTCCTCACCTCTGATTTACAGATGCACACGAAGAGGAGGCTCAGGCAAGCTAGATGACACTTCCCAAGTCACTCAGCAAAGCTAGGACCCAGGCCCAGCTTCCATGTTTACAAACTTATCTGCTATTGACAGAGGCTCAATTAACTCAAAGAGAAATGAATCAGCCTTTCCTGGGTGCAGGTGGATTGTTACTGACCCGGATGGAGGTGCTCAGGGGTTTAAGTAGAAACAACAGTGGGTTGTCAAAGCTTGCTCTTGTTTTCATTCTCTGCATGCTCTCATTCGTGTTTCCCCACGTTGACATTCAGCTATATTGCATGTGCAGAAATAGTTCCACTTGTGACCTCATGGCAGAAAAGCATACTTGTTTGAGAACCATCTAGAACACTTTACAACAATGAGAGTGCTGGCCTTTGACATTAAATAAATAGGACTAAGCAAAGCTCTCCTCAAGTGACAGGAACTCAGATTGTATTCTGGACCCTTCAACTAACCTGACCTCAGTTCTCAAAGCACAAAAGCCCTGGGTGCTTCAAATGAGTGTCAACGTCTTGTATACTAGATTTATTGCCAGCACAGATAATTCACTGTTTTACTTTAAAAAAAAAAACAAGAAAGGAAGGCAGGTTTCTCAAAGCACAAAAGCCCTGGGTGCTTCAAATGAGTGTCAACGTCTTGTGTACTAGATTTATTGCCAGCACAGATAATTCACTGTTTTACTTTTAAAAAAAACAAGAAAGGAAGGCAGCGTATTATGGCATAGTTCTAAAATCTTGGCCCCTGAAAGACTGAGGCAGGAGAATTGGTATGAGTTCAAGACTAGATTGAACTACAGAGTAACTAATGCCTGGGCTACAGAGAGAAACCTTGTCTCAGAAGATCACTGCCACCACCACCACCACCACCACCACCACCACCATCATCATCATCATCATCATCATCATCATCATCATATTAAAAATTGGAAAAAAAACTTCCCGTATTCTATGAAATCTCTCCTCCTAACACGTTAAGTTTACAGTATTGTTCACTGTAGGGACTGTGCTTTAAGAAGACTTCTAGAATGTTCTTACCTTGCCTTCAATGAAACTCCAGACCTATTAAACAGTAACTCTGTCTTTGCCTTCTTCCAGCGCTGGCAACTGTTATTCTACTTGGTGTTTCTGTGGGTTTGAGTGCTTTAGATTCCTCATGGGAAACAATATTGAGGTTTCTCAAAAGCCAAATAAATTAATAAATGGAGAAATACCTAAATAAAACTAGCAAATCCTCCAACAGTTCTGGTTGTGGGAGTTTGTCCTGTCTGGAAACTGAACCTCTGCCTTCTGAACGTTCTTCTACATAATCCTACTCACTTTGGGTGGGTTTGGAATAGCTTGGGGGAAGTGCTAAAGGGCTCAACTTCAGGGAGAGAAGCAGCTTCATGATGTGGACTCTAAGAAGTGAAAAGCCCTTTACTTCATTTCACAAAGGTTTTCTCTTTATGGAAAGAAAAAGCAGTGCTTGGGCACAATCACATTTAAACACAACAAACAGGCTGTGTGTGGGTTCTTACTGCCTACATCAGAGATCAAATTTTGTAAATATATCATGAGTACCATTCCTTAGACCATATATGGGCTTATGAAGGGACATTTGCTGAGGTTATGTTGCTGAGCTGAAGGTCATCCTCAGCAGATCTGTTTTAAAATGAATTATCCAAAGCTTGATGGTCGTGTAGTATATCCCTGTCCCTGCTTTCAAATATATCTTAAGAGGAAGACTCTCCCTCATCCCCTTTCTTTGAATGAAAAAGGTGTGAGAGAAAGTATGAAAGGTCGTTTGCTTTCTATCTTTTGACTGTTTCCCTTTGATGACTATGGAGCATCTGTTATAACCCAAACACCTGCTCTCCTGACCTCCTCCTCCTCTTCCTCCTCCCCCTCCCCCTCCCCACTCCTCCCCCGCCCTCCCCTCCTCCTTCCGCAGAGCAGCAGCCTTACATCTTTGCCCCTCTCCGGGCACTGTATCAAGAAGGTACACTTGACTTTTACTGGTGCTTTCCATGTGTACGTTTTCTCTTTAATTTCCTTATAGTCATTCTCAGAGTCCTAAATTACTGTATGACCCTTTCATGTTCATCTGCCGCCCCCTGTTTAGAACACAGATCTTCTCAGTCGCATACTACGGTTCCTAGTCCATGCCTCCTGCTAACTGGCTGTGAGGCTTTGGACAAGTGACTCTGGCTTCTGTGTCTGTTTTCTTCTCATCTCTGAACTACGAGTGTTCCGTGAGAAAGACCATGTCCAAGTTCTTGGGAAATCTTAAACTGTTATGATGTAAGGACAAGTATTCATTAGGGCTGGTTGGCAGTTTTCACCTAGTATCAAGGACACATGCATCACAAGATTTTATTTCAACAACTGTAACTCACAGGTAAGCCTATAAGAGAAAAATCTTAGAGAAAGAGTGAGAGCAATGGGTCTCTTCAGAGAATTCCATTCTCACTCTAAGTATTTTAGACCGTGTTTTAATACCACCATGTTAAACGAGTGTTGTTTTCTACAGTTTCATAAAAGGAGCAGTCTCTCATGGTCAAATCTATGTGTTGAAGTGGAAATGGTTCAGTGTTAGAGATCATTTGTAATTCCTCTCCTTAATTAAGATGCTGCTGGCGTACACCCTTAATCCCAGCACTCGGGAAACAGAAGCAGTCTTATCTCTGTGAGTTCAAGGCCAGCCTAGTCTACATAGTGAGTTGCAGGCCAGGGGGGGCCCCAGGGATAGTGAGTTCCATATTAAACAAACTAAAAGAAGCTGCTTATAAGCATGAAATATAAACATCTAGCTAGAGTATCTCTAGTCTATTGCTTCTGAGCCCTGTGGAGGCCATAGTAGGTCTAGAAAAGATTATCAGTGCTTTCTGATTTAATATAATTTCACCTGTTTTCCTTAGAAAACCTATATAAAAAGGCTTTCACCTTCGACCTTATTTGGAGGGGAGAGAGAAAGGTGCAGTGGTATTGTGATGAAGACAGCATGTGGCTGTCATTCTTAAGTTCTGGTTTATTAAAATATGCCTATTGTTTGCTACTTTGTGAAAGTGACTGCATAGTTTTAAACACTGAGTCATGTTAGTACTGGAGACATGGTGAGTAGGGACAATTCAGTTCATCAACTCTTTGTCTTAAAAAGCCAGTTGTGGTGGCACACACCTTTAATCCCAGCACTTTGGAGGCAGAGGCAGGCAGATCTCTGTGAGTTCAAGGCCAGCCTGGTCTACATAGTGAGTTCCAGGCCAGCTGGGGCTACAGGGAGATCCTGTCTCAAAAAGACCCTCCCCACAAAAGGGAAAAGTTGAGAAAGGTGGTGGAGTTTCTTTAATCCTTCAGTCTTAAGCCAAGCATGTCGGCTAGCACATCATTACAGCGGAAGCTTCAAGAACCTCTGGAGGCAGCTAGTTTGCTATTTTGGGGGGACTTCACACACGATTTAGATCTGTTTTGAAAGGAGAAATCATGAGAGTGAAAGTATTAATGTATGTAATTGTTCAAAATATGTCATATTCGACAAGACGGGTTGGTTAAAATGTGTTTTAGAGATCTGCCACCTGTACATTCTAGTTTAGCGAATCAATGTATTTAAAACCCTGTTCTCCCATGTTTCAGTCAAAAGTCAAATATCAGGGAACTTTAATATTGCTATAAATTACTGTCACTGGTCTCGAATAGTCCTGTCCTCCCATTGGGTTTCCTGGGCCAGCTAGTTCTCCCATCACAGTCTCAAACGCTCTCCACCCTTCAAACCTCTTTCTTCCTGGTACTCTGCCCCTTATTGCTCTTTCTGTCTCAGCTTGGTTCCTATATCATAAGTAAACTAAAAGTTACCAAGTGGGCTATCCAGGTATTCAAACATGAAATTTCTTTTGTCTACACCTGTTATTGCTCCCTCTCTCTGTTACAATAAAGCTAGCCCTTCTTCTAGCTAAAATCGATCTTTCCATCATGATTTAACATCCCATCTCTCTCACTCTTTTGGGAAACTGACATTATTGATAACCCTTTCTTGTATCTTGTTATATATCCAGCATCTCCCTCTATAAATGGATCTTTCTATTTAGCCTAGTCACTTCCAAGATTTCTTTAAAAGTTTATTTATGCTCAATGACACCATATTCTTTCCTCCTACTCACCAAGTAAACTTCCTTGCATCACCGAATCAGCTCTCCTTAAAGTTCCCAGGCAATTCCATGTACTTAAAGACAACGGTTAGCATTTTCAAGTTTTGGTCATCTCTACCTGAACATCTTAAAGGTACTTCCAATCCAACATGTCTAAAATTGAACCCTGGATCCTCTGATGCTCTTTTGCCCAAACCTGCTTCTCTTCCGAGCTTACTTGTTTTCTTATCTGGTCTTCAGTCTTCTCATAGGTCCTGCATTATCATGTCCTGTTGATTTAATCTTCATCTTTGATGTATCTCTTGGAAAGAGCCCCTGTTTTCCATATCTACAGCCTCCTTTTGCCTTCTCTGTCATGGACTATTATGTGGTCCTCCTAACTGGCTATCATGCAGTCTGTAAGCTATTCCCAACAGCAGAACCAAAGTGATGTCTTTCAGAACAATAAATTACATCCTGATCTCTCTTGTTTAATACACAACAGTTTTTCATTGTTCTTAGATGACGAGAACACACTGTTTCCTCTGCCTGGGATTCTCTTATGCTTTCTTGCTTCTTTCAATTTTTTTTTTTTTTAAATCATCACCTCATGTGTGACTTAGCTGAGTCTTTCTGAGGCTCCCTGAACCCAAATTGGCAACAACTTCTCTAGTCACTGTGTTAAGTTCACATTTGTGGGATTATTACTGTTATCTAGACAGACGTTATATCCTGAGAGGTAGTCCATGTGTCTTTGGCTCATCAGTGAATTCTCCATGAAATAAATAGATAAAGAAATAAATGAATAAATAAATAAATGGATAAAAGTATTTCGTGAAAGCTCTACATACTCAGGATTGTGACAGAAGAAAGAGAACATAAATATAGACTTAGGACTGTTTGTATTAAAATGGAGCAGCTTATCTTCTGTACTAGAGAAAACTAGCTGTCCTCCAGAAATTCACGTTACTCTGATGATTTGGACAGATTTCCAAGAGGCTACTGCCTTGCCCGAGACCAGTTCTTTCATACTGATATGTGCACATGTAATTGGTGGTTGTTAATGACATGTTAATGAAGGGTATGGGTTTAATTTCTCAGACACGGCAGCTCTGTCTTTTTCCTTGGTAAGACAGCTAGACATTCTGAGATTCTAGGTGCTAGCAGAGGAAAGATAGAAGCAATCCAAACCTCCGAGTCCCTGCAGGAGGAAAGATGCCCCCTAAGGATGGATAAGAGTTAACAGTTTAGAGGGCCAGGGGAAATCTGGCCCTCCATCTACTTTTCTAAATAAAGTTTTATTGGAACGCAGCTTGTTTGTTTACGTATTACATATGGTTAATTTTGCACGACAACAGCTGAGTTGAGTCATCGCAACAGATTGTATGACCTGGAGTCATTAAAACACCTATTATCTGGCTCTTCATCGTAAAGGTTGCCAATATCTAGTCTAAGCAGCTGTAAATTAGGGGTTTAAGGGTTATAGCACAGAGGATTAGCCCAACTAAGGCAATCCATAAGCGTTACACTTCCTTGTATCCTTTCGTGAGTTGGTACACTCGTCTAACAAATATTTACTGAACATCTAATACGTTTTTCTTATTTTGTAACCAAATCCTGGAGCTATGGTTCCTGTTCACAAGAAACATATGGCTTCGATAAGAGACAAATGAATAAATGGACAATAAAATTCTGATATAATGGTGACTGCGGATGACACAGGACTTGGGCAAGGTGAGGGCAGGTGATTCACAGAAACCCTGAGACAGCTCAGTGTGGGGAGTTTCTATGACGTGCTCTCAGGATGGATATTCCATAATGAGTAGAAAGAAAGCAGAAAGAGACAGAGGGAGAAGCTGGATATTGTTGATGTTTTCACAACAATGTCCTCAGCAAAACTCATCAGAAGCTCGGAATCTGAAGTGCATATTAGAGCTGAATAAGCAACGGGGATGTCCTTGTAGCAACCAGGCCCTGGCTACAGGCTGTCCCCTAGGAAGGAAGCAGGCAGCTTGTGTGAGGATGTTTTCTTCAGCACAGTGCAGCTCTCCAGGAGGAGCCTGGTCACCAGCTGGGAAACAAATCCTTCCATCTTAAGGGGCAGTCTGGGTGGTGCACCTTGAGGCCATCTTACTAGTGATCTACGGTAAATCCTTGGAGGGAAATTAAATCTAGGGATAAATCTAAATGTTGAACTGAGATTTTTTTTTTTTTCCTTATAAAGAGAAAATGGAGTGGAAAGTCCTGGAGGCAGGGGGAAAGATATATTGAAATCCCTGAGATGGGGCAGAACACACAAAGATTAGGAACAGAAATTCCACCCTGGCCTATAGTCTGACTTCCCACGAACGGACTTTCCTTTCTCTCTCTCTCTCTCCCTCTCCCTCGCCCCCTCCCTCCCTCCCTCCTTCCTTCCCTCCTTCCTTCCTTCCTTCCTTCCTTCCTTCCTTCCTTCCTTCCTCCCCCCCCCCACTTTTCTTATTTATTTATTTCTTTGAGACAGGGTCTCCATGTAGCCCCAGTTGGCTTGGAACTGGCTATATAGACCAGACTGACCTAGATCTCACAGAGACCTACCTGGCCCTCTGCCTCCTGCCACCATGCCTGGCTCCCATGAAGGTATTTTCTGCCTCTGTCAGATGTGTATGGGCATGGCAGCTTGATCAATAATTGAAGGACCTGCACATTCAAAACTTTGGGTCATAATTAGTTATCTTACATTTTAAGAAATGAAATCTCCTTTGCCTAGGTGACATTTAACTGAGTCTCCAGCCTGGGCATAGCTTTCCAAGGTCTGTATTATGAATGTGATGTCTCGCTCTCATTGAGTTTGAGTTAATTACCTTGAGGCAGTGGCTCTTCATCCAAATCACGATTTCTGCGTTTGGTGGAATTCCCTATCCCACCTGCTCTTTACCAAGTGGCTTGACTGTTGGATGTAGGCGTGATCGGCATAGTCAAATCGTCCACCCCAAGAGAAGAAAGCTGTTATTTGATTTGTAAACACAGGTCAGCTATCAGGTAGGGTGAAATAATTGGGCTCACAGTTCAAAACAACAAAATGCTGTTCAAAAAACTGAAACAGACAAGTGAATAAACGATAGGATAGAAATGCTTCACATGATGTGTTAGCTGTAGATATCCAGGAAAGATCTGTATATATTCTAAATCCATCTTTAAGTTCCATACACCTGACTGTATTGCTTAGTAGATTTCTTGACTAGATAAATTGTGACTGTCTCTAAACGACTGGCCATTATGTTTTTATTTAGTTGTTGTATTGATTCTATTGTGTTGTATTTTATTATATTGTACCATATTGTAGTTTGTGATGCTTACTTTAGATTTTATGAGCAAAATGTTTAACGTTGCAGTGAATATATGGGCAGCTATATTTTTTTATAATGCTGATTATGTACCGTTTGTCTGTATAGTAACCTAAATGTAATGTGAGCACAGAAATTTGCCTGCCTTGGACTAAAATATTGGAAATTTATATCTATTTGTATGCCCTTGTCTGGTCTATTGTTATCCCAACAGCAGTAGAAGCAATCTTATACAATTATATGGTACTGGTTACTTCACAGTGTCTCTTAAGGGCAGCCATTTTGGAGGCATGCGTACTGCTATTGAAAATATGTTTCTGTATCACACTGAATGACAGCTAGGATAGAAGCCGGATTTCTGGCTCCCCTTTTGTTTGATAAAACAAAACAAGGGCTGGGGCTGTAGATCAGTGGTAGAGCCCTTGCCTAGCGTGAGGTCCCAGGCTTAGTTCCCAATATTGTCAAAAACAATAACAAAACAAAGAAACAACAAAAACCCAGTACTCACGTTCCCAATCTTTGGTACATCAGTATCCCCAGAAACTACAGTATGATCGATTTTATAGATCAAAGAATGGAGTTCATCTAATCCCTTAACAGTCTAAAGCTGGAAAACATTGTTTTAAGTGGCTCCTTGGAAAGAGTGTCTCAGAAGTTCCTTTTGAGGACTGAGTAATTCTTTCACAACTACTTCCTTTACTGCGTTTAGCTTCTTCCCTCCTTTTCAGAGTGAGGAGGAGTTCTCAGTGTGTGTGTGTGTGTGTGTGTTTCTTCACTATCAGTGCATTAATACTATTTCCTGTAGCTTGGTGAATTAATCCTCTAAATTGGATATTGCTATTTCTTTTGCTTGGGTAGCTA
>NW_008360319.1:846909-867904 GCF_000622305.1 Nannospalax galili | reverse complement strand
AGGGAGAGGGAGAGGGAGAGGGAGAGGGAGAGAGAGAGAGAGAGAGAGAATAGGGTCTCACTCCAGACAATCACTTCTGAGCTTGTTCATTGATACTGGGAATCCTGATTTCACGAAAAAACATCAAGGTCCAAATTAAGACTTAATGATCTACTCTTTAGCTGTGGTACTGCCACCGACGATGCCAACTCTGGGAGGTGATGAGCTAGCTTCTTTGTAGGCTATTCTTAAGGGTTTCCACATTTCTCAGAAGTTAAGAGAGAGAGCTCCATCTGTGTTACTGAGAAATCCAGCCTCTCTTGGCCATGGCCTTTCTTAATCCAGACCTATATACTATACTAAGTATCTGTTTAATGCCTTCTTTTACGCTCTTTTGTTTTGAGATACACTTAAAAATTTTATTTATTTATTATTTTTATTTTATGTGTGTGAGTGTATTTCCTGCATGTAGGTAAGTGCACCCGTGTCATGTAATGCTCACGGAGGTCAGAAGAGGCTGTCGGATCCCCTGGGACAGTTGTTAGCTGCCATGTGGGTGCTGGGATTTGAACCCCCGTCTTCTGCAAGAACAGCCAGTGTTCTTAACCACTGAGCCATTTCTCCAGCCCCTGAGTTATACTTTTAAATAACTTGTGCCTCCTTTTTCTCTCATAAAATGGGAATATTTAATTGGGGCTGCTGATTCAATCAAAGAAAATCACTGATTCTAGTGTCTATATGTTCTGTATATCACTTTAAAGACACAGGTTAAAGATATTCTAGCAAATACTGGCTTATGTGATTAGGTTTTTTGTTTCAGATTTTGTACTTTGTTTGGCCATATGTAGCTGATCTTGAACTCCCGACCCTCCTGCTCTACCTCCCAAATGTTTAGTTTTATAAATGTATATCAGAACACTGAGATGATGGTGACAGAAAACCCCACTGAAAACACTCACTTTGAGTAACATGAAACAAATAATAATCAGTGTGTGTGTGTGGGGGGGCGGATATGAAGAAATGTGTCCATTTAACATTCTATCATTGTTCTTCATAAGAATGTCTACTGTTGACATACTTATTATATTTAACTATAAATTGGCTCCCCCTGCCCCTACTAGTTACACAGGGCGATATGCTGGAACTGAATTGCATCTTGTTCTCTGCGGAAGAGGGGATGGAAAGATTGTAAGAGCCAGGGAGGAGGTGCAGGACCATATGGAAACAGAGTTCTAAAAGGTTCTGGAAACTTGCTCATTTGATTCTATGGCAGTGGTGTCAGCATACACGAGTCCCATGCAAACTCAGGCAGACAGTAACCCAGCATAGAACCGAGGAAATGAACAGCAGATCCCAATCTTATCTGAAGAAAAATAGGCAACTGATTGCTTCTAGATGATGAAGAGCTGATCTTCCTAAAATAAGGGACTCTAGATAGGCTGACTAGACCTCAATGGATGGACTTGCACTGGGGACCATCTGAGGACACTGACTTGACATAGAGGGTCTTAACAGGGATGACTGAGTATATGGGCCTCAGTGGGGGGTGAGGGGGCTATGGGAGGGTGCCAGTGGGGACAGTGGTATAAAGGTGATTAAGATTGATTTATTATGTATGAAATACACAAAAATTCAATAAAAGTGTTCTATTAAAATCACTTTTATGTAGCATTGCTATAATCAACTTGATTATTCCTAACAAAAAACAAAACAAAACAAAAAACAAAATCCCTTTGGGAGCATTTTGAGCTTTGGCTACATTGATTCCCCTGCTTCCTACGTTTCTAGACAGATTTTCACATTTCCTCCACCCCTGCTGAGTGGCACTACAATAGATTTTATTGTCAAATGTGCTGGGGTGTCAGACTACTAATGCCAGAGCTGGAGCCTCTGGGGATCTGTTTCTAAGGACATGGGTGTTCTTGAAGCCAGTCCCCTTCCTTACCACCCACTCTCAGTCTTTAAAGAAAACACTGTGCAAACACAATCAGGTAGATCATTAGCCAGTGTCACTCTTAGTGCAAAGGAGGTGAAGGTCATTGCATTTAGTAGCATGTAATGCCTTCTTTGAATAGTAGTGGCATTTCTGAATTTAAAGATAAATAAATGGGCAGCAAAGCTCAATGATCCTTTGAGGGTGTAGTGGTAACCATTTATTTAGTAGCAAATAACAGGATATAAAGAGGAAACAGAACTGAACAGATCAAAAAAGGAGTTTAGTCTATTGGAGACGATTGGGGAAACAACGGAGGATAACTGAGACTCATCACATTTGAAGACAAGTATTTTCTTTGATATCGGATTAATGCTGCAGACTGTGCTCTCAAAAGGAGTCCCGGTGGAGATACAGAATCAGGAAGGCCTTCATCTAAGGTGTGGTACCTGAGCAAGCCCTGGAGGGCACTTTGATGGAAATATGAGGATGTAGGGGTATGCAGGGAGGTGGCAAGGATATTCCAAGCCATGTGTGCAGAGGCATGGATTCAGACATGTGGAACATGTGTGTAAGAACAGCTGGTGCTTGAGTGTGGTGTGAAGGGAGGATCCATGAGTGGCAGAAGCCAGAGGCCAAAGGCTGAGGTTCATGGCTGATTTGGATTTGACAGGGTTGGTCACAGGGAGACACTGCAAGTTTCACAGGGACTCTAGAATCATAGAGGTTTTGATTTATTTTTATTTTTTATGTGTATGAATGTTTTGCCTGCATATATGCAAATGCCCCACATGCAACAATGTCCACGGAGGCCAGAAGAGGGGCATCTGATCACCTGGAACTAGAGTTGGGGGATGGTTGTTAGCCTCCATGTGGGTGCTGGGAATTGAACCTAGGTCCTCTGGAATTGTAGCCAGTGCTCTTAACCATTGAGTCATCTCTCTAGTTCTTAAAATCATAGAGGTTTTGGCATAGAAACTTAGTAACTTGCAAAGACAAATCCAAAACTTCCAAAAGGGGCTAGGAAACTGGTACTGCCCATTCTAGTCTCGGATACTTGAAATGAGGTCAGGGCTGAGTTGATGAGGCTTGGACATCACTAATGGATCTAAGCTAGTAAGAGTGACTTTCTCTTTCTGCTTGGCAGGGCCTGGTCTTTACCTCTGTCCTTACTTCCTAAAGCAGATCAGATGCTGAGGTCAGCATCAGTGCTTCTATCAAGACTGAGAACGTGACTCCCCAGGCCTGCCTTAGTTCCATTTGACCTTTATTTTATTTTATTTTTTACTTTGGGTTTGAGTTTTGATCCTAGTTTGACTGTGCTTATCATTCATGACATTTAAGAGTTCATCTTCTGGCTCAGCCTCGGATGCAGTAGATACTGAGAGATGTCGTTCCCTTTCAGAGTAAGGGTCATTTCATGCATTTCTGTTTGCTTCTGATTTCTGATGAATAACTGACTGTCTGCAGTGATACCTCTTTAAATAAGGTCTGGAAGTTTTCTTGTATGATGTTTCTACAGATACATTATCTATGTCAGCTTTACACTTATTCTACATTTAGTTGCTGAGGAGACAGCTAAGTGTCTTCTATAAAACCATGAGGACCTGAGTTTGGATCCCCACTACCCATGTAAAAGTCAGGCATGGCAGTCCCCACTATGACCCCAACACTTGGGGTGGAGAGACAGGCAGATCCTGGGGGCTCAATGGTCAGCTCCATATAGCAGAAATGATAAAAGTCCAAGTTCAGTAAAGACAGTGTCTCAAAAAGTAAGGTGGAGAGCAATTGAGGAAGACATGTGATATTGACCTCTGATTTCCACACGTATACACAGGTTAGTACATGTCCACACACAGGCATACTATATATGAGTGTGCACACCACATTCATACACCACACACATACACACGAAATACTAAAAAAATGATTCTACATCTTTCATTATAAAAAATACTTTAGACATTTAAGCATAAAATCAATTGGCATCATATAATGGGAGGGAAGATAATCTACATACAAGAAACCTTAAAAGACTATTAAATTATACTCAATGTCATACCTCATAAGAAGGAGCCAGGGGACTTTGTCACGTACTCAAACACCAACTTACTAAGTCAGAAAATTGGCAAGTCACTCTACCCCATACACGTGTTAGTCAAAATGAAAAGCACTTCGAAGAAAGGGTTCTGGGTATAGATTCTAAGGATGAATCCTCAGGCCTTCTGCCTCCTCTGGAAACCCAAGACTTTGGCCTTCATCTTAGAGAGGGATGATTAAAATCCCGACATAGATAGAATCATTTTCTTCAAGATTTGTGCAGTGACAGTCTTGTTCTTCAGGGGCTTTCCTAAATGTTTCCATTTAAGTTACACATCTGCACCTCCTCCTCTGACCTCTCTACACTGGAAAGAAGTGAAGCATCCTGCATTAGCATAACTTCCCAACCTGACAGGTAGTATTTAGCCATTGATTTATGGTCTCTAACCTACTTTAGCTTCCATTTTCTTCCACACATCACAGAGACCCTGTGTGCTCCATCGATGCACAGGCTATTTTTTTTTTTAAATGGATGTGAACTTAACCATTAACATAACATCTTTGGTTTAATGCAGATACTTTTGTTAAATGACAATATAATTACTAGTCATGGGCAGACCTCAAAAAGGTGGGAGGTTCGGTTCAGTTAAATACCCGAGAGCTCAGATCCTTATCTGAAGTTTACCCCTTGAGTTTGGCAGGTCCAGGCTGGAACAGTCTCAAGATACATCCACAGCCTGAGATCTCTGTCAGCAATTCTGTTGTTTCCTTTCTTAATAACAGTACCTCTATTCTTCAGGCTTGGTCGATGGAGTTCAATAAAATGCAGCCATTAAAACATAAAGAAAATGTCATCCCTATCCAGTTTCACAAAGATGGAAAAAGCAAACGCATACAAATTTAGTGGTAGAGGAAAAACTGCGACCATTTTGACAGCCTCTCTTTCCCAGATTCTTGCTTAAAATGTTTACAGCTATAGAGTTTTCTAAAAGTTTCTCTGACATCAGGTAGGGGTCGGGGAGAAGTTGTTGGGGATGACTCAGATTAATTCTATCTGAAAATGAGTTTTTTTTTTTTTTCCTAGAAAAAGTGTTAATGTTCGAACTTCTTTTTTTCAGTATGCTGTGGCAAGCCAATAGGTTATGTACTTAAAAATAATTAAAATATTCAACACTGTGTTTTGTGTTTAGTTTAGAAGGTATGTTGCATTCATGGTTTTTCCAGTTTTACCTTCTTCTAAGTGATTTATTGTGTTTGTTTTTCTTGTGTTTTCTGAAATGAGAAAAGACCTTTAGTTACATGGGCATCTCTCTCCTTGACTTAGACAAGTGATTTTTCAGTCCTCAAAATAGACAAAACTCTGGAGTCAATACGCTGTACAGACTTCTTAGGACCTGTGCAGTGCTTCCTTCCCTCTAGAGAACTTCAGCCTTGGGATGAGCACCTTATGTCTTGAGATGCTAGCATGATGCTTTATAATGGGAATTTAACTGTGTGTGTGTGTGTGTGTGTGTGTGTGTGTGTGTGTGTGTGTGTGGTGTGTATTCTTATATGAATACAGGTACATGTGCACTTGGAAGCCAAAGGTCAACATAAGGTGTCTTCCCCCAAATCTTGCAACCTTATTCTTTTGGGACGGGTCTCTTACTGAATCCTGAAGTTTACCCATTCCAGTATACTGACTGGCCAACAAACCCCAGGCATCCTCCTGTCTCTGCCTCCCCAGTATCTCCTCAAACTGAGGTTCCCGTGCTTGCATGGCAAAGACTTTACCAACCAAGCTATCTCCCAGAGTTAGACCCCCATCTTAAAATTTTTATTTCCATCTTTTATGCTGAATTTATTACCATACCATAAGATTTTATTTCCTGTTTCTTCTGGGATGTCTTTTTCTTTTCTGTAACCCCCTTTTCTGGCTTCAGAACAGTTTGTTCCTTTTCAGGGAGGGTCATGTCTCTGTGGCAAGGGAGGTCATGCACAAGTTTGTGCGCTCATGAGCTCTGTAAGTTTGGTGGAGCATCCTGGGTATTTTATTCACCTGGATGTATTCAATGACTAAAGAATCTACATCAAAACTCTTCAGTTGAGCATTACTTCCTGCAATTCTCTTTGGGGGCCACTGACTATGTCAGCTCCAATGTTTAACACACTATGGACTCCAATGCCATGCCACAAGAACGGTGCACATTGGGTGCGCACAATTACTTCTTTCAAGTGACATCTTCTAGATACCTGGTGGTTTTTCAGATATGCATACTCTTGGTGGCCCAGGCAATTTCTACTGTGCTCTTAAAATGAGCACAAAGATTTGACTTCTTGATTTTTATGGTTTTGCAGGGTTTTCTGGGTCAAGAAAGCATCAAACCATTTCACAGGCAACTTACAGGAAGAATCTTTTTTTAAGAAAGAATGAACTTAGATATGTTGTCTTCTCAGAGGTTTTAGCTTGCCCTGAAATCTCAGGGCTGGAGCCCCCTTAATCATTTAACTCTGGGACAATTCACATTGCTTTTGTTGTGGGCAAGGGTTTTGAAATCTTCTCTGAAAGGGGTATAGATAACAAAAGTTTTTAGAACAATAGAGTGCCATTGAAATCTAAATATCAGTCTGAACTTGGAGTCAAGTGATACTAGTTTTACTTCAGTAGAAAACTTTAAAGAAAGTCCTTAGAAATGCACAAGTAGGTAATCTAACATAATGCCTAACAATTATAATTATGATTGCCATGTAAATATGATCTCCATATTATTGCTTGAAACTGTTTGATTTCTATCTCACACTTTTCTTCCCTCCCTCCTTCCCTCCTCCTTCCTTCCCTCTTCTCCATCCCCCTTTCTTTCTTTCTCTTTCTTTCTTTCTTTCTTTCTTTCTTTCTTTCTTTCTTTCTTTCTTTCTTTCTTTCTCTCTCTCTCTCTCTTTCTTTCTTTCTTTCTTTCCTTTTTCTGTTTTTTTTTTTTTTTTTTTTTTTGAGACAGGGGCTAATGTACTCAGGCTGGCCAACTTTGAATTTATTCTGGTCCTCCTCTCTCCACCTCTTGGTGCTGGGATGATATGCTTGTACCACAATGCCCAGTTCATATGGCCCTGAGGATCAAATTCATGGCCTCCTGCATACCGGGAGCTACCCCCTACCAGCCTCCTGTTCCATTTCTATAGCTTATGTCTGGCTAGGCAAAGCTGAGCTTGGTTTCTCCTTGGAAGTAGCTGATTCTCTCCTTCTAGGCCATTAGGGCAGCATTGCCCTGTGTTTTGATGCACTCAGAGTTCAAAAAGTCACTGGAGATACTTAAGCGGTTATGCATTCCAACTAGTCCTTTCCAAAGGACTGCCTTGCATCATCCACTGGGAACTTAAATCTTTATTAAGCAAAAGATAAACAGCAACTTCTTCAGACTTCAAGTGCTTTCTACGGGATTAATCAATGGGGCCTCTCACCACCAAAGATAGGCCAGACTATTGACAGACCGCACTATAGTTAGAGAAGTTCATGGGCACAAATGTTTCCCCAGCCTCAGTCTTTTGAATTAGGCCATAAATCAGGGCAAGGTGAGCCTAATTTCTTGAGCATCTTTGTTTTCTGTGGCAGGTTTTAAAAGTGCATTCAGTAACACAACCGAAGAGAGTTTTCCATCATTTCAAAAGGGCTCATTAGACTCTGCAAATTGATGCAAAACAAACAACATTGAGAGGGTCTAGGTTCCCACATAAATTAGCCCCATTTGTGCAAGATGAAAAATGCTTTGGCCCTAACTGCCAACACTACAAACACAGCCCGCTTGGAAAAAAACAAGGTGTGCCCACGGCTCCTCTTACATCACTAGCGGTCATAAAAGCGCTGTAATTAAAACTGAGCTGACAATTTGCTTAATGATGTGCGAGGTAGGGGAGGAGGATCCACGCAGAGCCCCCACGTGTGGTTGGCTGTAGTTTCTGTCATTCTAGCCGCTGCAGCTGAAAGATTCTACTCACTTGAGAAAACCACCAGTGACTCATCCAACAGACCTCAGGGAGGGCAATGAAGCCAAGCTACTGTCTTGAAATCATCAAGACCATTTTCACCATAATGAGTTTGTGTGAGGGAGAATGTTCTTAAGGTGTTTTGGAACCATCCATTTATAATTAGTCAGGCAGAATTTTTAAAAAAAATTAAATGATTCCTCATAATATAATGTAGGCCAATTAACAACTTAATTGGTTTGCTATAATAATAAGAGGTAGGATTTCTAATTCAGCTTTCTTACCTCAAAATTACTATTATTATACAAGAAAAGACCCCTTTTAACGTTTTATGAGGCATCAGGGCTCAATTGGAACTGACACAAGGCTGAGCGTCTACACCCAAGGTCTGGCCACAGAATCCTCTCTGACCCTTGACCTCATTTCATGATCTACACAAAGAGGAACCCCTGCATGCACTCTTGTGTTTGAAAACTTCGGGAACATTCTAGAAAGGACTAGTGCATTATCTAGTTGTGCCGTTATTTGGATAAACCATTGTACTTGACATTTCTTGAGTTATTCTTTAATAATTTAAAGATGCATTTCCTTAAGTACTCTTCAACTCAAAACAATAACTGAAGAGTAAACATCAGGAGACATTTTCCTGACATATGATGTTAAGCATTTAAGTTAAAAAAATTTATCCTTATGCCATTTCTAAAAAGCACTCTATGTTTGTAAACATCTGAATAAAAAAAAACTACTTCTAATAACTCTGTCCTCCAGCTAAATTGACTAGAAACGAAGGAGGTCTTTCATGCCAACAAGACATCTACCTTATGAGAGAAATTTCAAAGCTAGAATCAATATTGAATAATATCAAGAGACAGGCAGGATGCAGTTCTAGAATCTGATATTCAAAATCACCCCCTTCCCCCAGCAATTCATAAATCATTGTATAGCATTTGTTTATCAGAATGGATCTCTTTTGGACAGTCATTGGCCATTAGAAATCATAAACTTTGAAAACTGCTTTCTTCCAGTGACTCCTGAGATACTATTACTCCTCCCCTCGAACAAGTTTCCTTGGAAAATTCTGCATATTTTCTGAGGCAGAAAACGTGCCTAGAGTAAGTGGGGGAATAAAATAGAGTTCTGTTCGACTCCCCAGAACTGGGATCATGCATGATGAGATTAAAAAGAGCTTATGTGTGAACATCAAACAGTTCCAAAAACTGGTCTGCATAACCAATGTTGGGCTTTTTGTTTATAAATTGAGAAAAGGATAAATACTACACATGGAGTAAAACTGTGTGAGGTCTGAGAAGCCCATGCCTCAATAATTCCCTCATATCATACATTGCCTTAATTTTATTTCTCGGAATTTCTCATATTTTTCCCACAAGGAGTTCCCAATATGTGCTGAATGTTCATTTGTATTTTAAAAAATTATAACATGAGAGCAAATAATTTAGTAAATATGCTTAATGAGACAATTACCAAGAGTGTGATTTTTCAGATGCTGATGGTTGGTTGAAAGTGTAGCAAAGGAAATGGATAAATTCCAAGTCAAAGAAATTTTGACTCTAAACCCCAGTTCTGTTCTTTCTGAACACAGTGGCTTAGGCAAGTTATTTAATTTCTTTGAGTTTTAATTTTATTATCGGCAAACAGAAGAAATTAAGCAACTAATTGTTAATGGTTGTAAGAATTACATAACACATGTAACACATGGTGACTATGAAATGCCTGATTCAAGAACATGCTACATGCTAAGCACTCATTGTAACACAATACACAGTAGTAAGGAATTTGATGCCCTCCCTCCTTCCTCCCTCCCTCCTTCCTTCTTCCCTCCCTCCCTCCCTCCTTCCCTTCCTTCCCTTCCTTCCCTTCCCTTCCCTTCCCTCCTTCCTTCCTTCCTTCCTTCCTTCCTTCCTTCCTTCCTTCCATCTTCCTTTTTCTTTTTTGTGTTTAATTTGGTTTTTGAGACAAGGCCTCATGTAGCTCAAGCTGGCCTCTAACTCATTGTATAGCCAAAGATGGCCTTGAACTCCCAAGACCTGTGTCGACAGACCCTGGTGATCTTTCATATTCAACTTGGTATGTTCAATGGTTAGCTTCTTAACTAGCATAAAGTAAGAATTTAAAAATGGTCAGGAAATGATTTAATAATGAATGTCTTATTTTAAAAAGGATCTTAACTATTCAGGGAAGACTTTTGTGTACAAGAGGCTTTGTTTGTTTTGTTTCTTTGTTATGTTTCTTGGCCAATACTACCAATGAGGAAAAAAGAATCTATTCTTGGATTGATAATTATATTGGTAAACTTTAATTGACTCCACGGGTCATACATTTGTTTCAGAAACCCACCAATAATTTTCCAACTTCTGTATCAATGTATCAAACACAGAAGGTCAAGAATAGAAACAGTGCTGGGTGTGGAAGTATCTTCATGTCGAGTGCCCTTGAGGTATTATAATATATTAGTAAGCCACGCCTGAACTTGTCTGTGGAGTAATATTGGTGCTGATTTGTCCAACTAACTTTTGACAAATGTGGTTCAAAGGACTAACTTTCTTGTTTGTATGACCAGCAAAATGGTTATGGTGAGGTTAGCAGAAGTGGATGAGGGGAAGGTGATGTGGGGAAGGCACAGTGGGAAGCTGTCTGTCAAAAATGTGGTCAGTCCTATAAATCATGCCCCTTCCCCACCATAAAAAATTAGCTTGGAGCACTAAAATTCTTTAAATTTTTCTTATGACATCTACTTATTTACTCTCTGTGTGCGTGTGCGTGCGTGTGCGTGTGACACACACACGCACACGCACACGCATGCACACACGCCATGGTGCACATGTAGAGGTCAGAGAACATCTTTTGGGAACCCAGGCTCTCTTTCTATTATGTGGGTCCCTGTGATCGAACTCAGGTATTTTTAAAAACAGTTTTTTAATTGAATTTTTGCCATTTTCATGCAACATAGTTTGATGGTATTTTGATCCCCTCCCCTATCTACACCTCCTCCGACTGCCCAGCACTCATTTAATGAATTCTCTTATATATCGAACTCAGGGCTTTAGGCATTTGTGACACTGACTGAGCCATTTCGCTGGCCCTAAAATTCTTAACCATTTAAATGTATTTTGTTGGCTCTTAGAATGACTTCATGATAATAGGTTGAGGATGTAGCTCAGGAGTAGAGTGCCTGTCTAGTGTGTAAATCTCAAAATAGAAACAGGAGAGGTGGACTATTATCTTTATTTTCTTGTTGGAACTTAGAACACATTTGTTACATGTCATTTGAACAGTTGTCGAGGCAGAGTGTGGCGAGGAAAACCACTGGCCCATGATACAGGCACACCATCCTCAGCACATTAGACATGTTTCTAGAACTCTGTGGACGGGGTCTCTCTACCCACTAGCCACTCTAGTGCTTTTACTTTTCCTTGCCTCGTTGTCCAGAAGTTCACTTATTCATCTGATTTCCCAGCTGCACTTCTAAAAATAAGCAGATGAGACAAAAACTTCTCCTGGCAAGGAATGTGATGCGTTGTCTTCTGGAAGACCTTTCCTGATGGGCTTACTGAGAAATGGCATTAGCAGAGTGAGTCTCCCGTGAGTCCCTCTCCTTACAAGCAATCCCGCTCCTGAAATATCTAATATTTGATTTAAGTAGCTGGTTGAAAAGTAACCATGGGCTGTGCCTTAGTGGGCAGGAGGTATATTTGTTCCTCTTCGTTCAAAGGAGAATATTTTGAGAGGTTAATAGAAACTGATTGATTTTCTTTCTTTCTAAATTAGATATCCTACAAATGTAAGTTATATATTGGGTCTGGATTTTGTAATTTGTAGGGGATTTGTTGATGACATTGAAGGACTCTCAGAAAAACACATCTTTTTTCCCCTCAACTTGTTATTCTTTTAAAGAAGGAAAATAAGATTTAGCATCCAGTGCAAATTCCTGCTCAGTTCTTTTGTAAAATATTTTACTTATTATCTTTATATTTTTGTGTGTATGCGGGTATCGCCTGCATGTAGGTAAGTGCACCCGTGTTGTGCAATGCCCAAGGAGGACAGAAGAGGGCGTGGGATCCCTGGGAACTGGAGTTACACAGCTGAAGTCATGAAGGTGGTAGTTTGACTCAGAAGAACATATTGTGTAGCATCATGTTATTAAAGAACATGGAATCTAAATTATATATATAAGATAATGTGATAAGTTAATATTACCCATGTACATACTGTGTTTTATAAGTTTCCAGGTAAACCTTATAGAAAACACAAGACAGTTTAAAAATCTTTTACCTTATGTAGTTTAGAGAGTGGTCTACCAAAACCTTGCTTTAGGTGGAAAAAAGCAATTAGTACATAGTTAAACATTATCCAATTGACGTTTACAACCTCTAGCATAATCAACCTAGGAAAACTGTGCTATAACCCTGCTTAGGTTTTAAGTTATTAAAATTTAATAATTTTAATAACAAATTATAAACAAATCTATAAATTTACCAAGCAATTTTTATCTCACATATATAGAGATGAATATTTATCTTAAATATATTATATAAACTTTGAGATGTCCTTGTAAGCCTTGAAGCAGGTTTTAAACAACCAATTCTCCTTTAAAGGTTTAGAGGTGTTTTACACAGACTTGGAAAATGGAACTGGAGTTACCGATAGTTGTTAGCTGCCATGTGGGTGCTAAGATTCAAACCCGGGTCTTCTGCAGGAACCTCCTCATCCTTGCCAATCTTGCTTTTTCTGGTCATTGTGTGCATTCAAATTTCAGCCACTGACTGTGAATCTACCTCGGATCAGGCGTGATCATAGCATGTAGAGGCCAGCGGTCAATTGCCCGTCACGTTTTTTTTTTTTTTTGAGACGGGGTGGGGTGGGTTGGGTGGGTTCTCTTCACCAAACCTGCATCTTGCCAGTTCATATGGACTGGCTGGCCAGAAAACTCTGGAGAGTCCCCTGTTTCCCTCCCAGTGCTGGGATTACAGGAGGCTTCTGGGCATTTTTATGTGGATACTGGTGATGGAACTTGGGTCCTCAGTTTTACACAGCAAGTCCTTTAGGGACTGAGCTGCCTCCTCATTCCAAATCTGCTCTTTTGATGACGTCCCTCTGAAACACTTCCATCTAGTCCTTGCTCGATCAGTCTCCAGAACTGAATGGACTCATTTTTAGAGTCTTTCAAGTATTCCACTAAATATGTTTCTCTCTAGCCTTCATGAAAGACTCTCTCTTTTTCTTTAACAAAGCAGAACATTAAAGTTTCTGAGGATAGGAAGGATCTGCACTGGATGGCCTCTGCCTAGGCACCAAGGGCAAATTGCAAGTTTGGAGTATCAGTAGGGAATTGCATCAGACACCTAGGGAGATTTTCATACTGAGTCGTACTTGTGTGTTATTTTATACTGACCTTCTTAAAGGGGAAGTTTTTTATGTTCGAATCTTATGTAATTTTCTGTCATTTTTGCCTCCCTTGGAGGACACCTGATGAAACACTGGTAGCACTTGGTTCTGCCCTTCCTTGGGGGACCAATGACGTCATGGCGTAGGGAAGAGCTGCCTCTGAAGAGGTGTCCTGTGGGTCTTTTTGTAAGGCTCCTTAGAAAGGTTAGCCAGTGCAGCCTTGACAAATGCCACACAGAGGACATGGCGATGAGTCAGAGGGAAAAATAACTTTGAGGTGAAATGCAAGATAACGTTAAAGGCCTTGGGATCTAGGGGTAAAGGAAACAGGTAAAATGCCACCTTACGAGCTCCTCAGCCTCAGTGTAGGAATATCATAAGGCACTTGGGGTCTTCCACTTCACAGCCCACCACCATTTAAAATGACTTTTCAGGGACTGGGATACACTTGCCTTGCAAACACAAAGACCCACACTAAATGCTGGGTATGGTGGCCAATGTTTGTAATCCCAGTGCTGGGGTGATGGAGAGATAGGAGGCTCCTTGAGGCTCACTGGAATCCAGTCTAGCCTAACTGGTAAATTCCAGGCAAAGGAGACCCTGTCTCCAAAAAGGTGGACGCATTCCTAAGGATGGCACTAGAGAGTGTTCCCTGGCCTCCACATACACATGGTCCTGCATGTTCCCCTACAGAACTTGTACACACAGACACAGACACACACACAGACACACACACAGACACTCCCCCCAAGCTTGAGGCCCTGAGTTCAACCCTAGCAACACACACACACACACACACACACACACACACACACACACACAGACACACACCCCTGTGCACAGGCATTGAAAAAATGATAGACTTAGGACTAATTTCTTGGGTATCATTTTATTTGGACATCTCCAGATTTAAATGTGAGCTGTTATGTGGGAAGACTCTTCCTGTCAGTGAGTGCATCTTTTACCTAGGTGGTGGTCTAGGAATGCTCTCCAAGGTGAGTGGGAAAGGATTATTGTCAAATTAGTGAGATTCTACTTCTTTATCTCTTCAGCAGCTCTTTGTGGGACTTTGATGAGCTTTTAAAAAGGTGTGCGTGCATGTGTGTGTGTGTGTGTGTGTGTGTGTGTGTGTCATGGAGGTAAGTGATAAGGGTGTGAAATGTACAGGCTTAGGTCAAAGGATGGAAAACTTAACTTTTGAAGCTTTCTATGAGTTTTTTATCAAAGTGCTACAAGAGGGCTGGGGGTCTGGCTTAGTGGCTAAACATTCCCAAGGCCCTGCGTTTGATCCCTACCATTCCACTCCCCCAACCCTAAAAATACTCCAAAGAAAATAAATCACTGATTATGGACTGCCTGTAGGGAAGGGAACTCGCCATGTAAAGGGAAAATTTTTGCTTTGAAAGAAGCCTTCACTGCAGATTGAAGTAATTAAGATTCTAAATATTATAATTTCTCCCAAATAAGTAAAATTAAAAGATTATTGATAGTGAATCTGCTGATTGCTTATATTTAAGAAAAATTCTCACATTTTTGTAGTAAGAGATATTCTGAAGCTGATATTTGGGCCCAGAGACATCTTTAGAGGGAAATATTTTATTCCCTTTTGTTGTTAAAATAAATATATTTGGTGCTGGAAATGTTACTCAGTTGGTAGAGTACCTACCTAGCATACGTGAGGGCCCTGGGTTTGATCCTCAGCTCTATATAAATGACATGTGATAATGGCACACACCTATAATCCTAACACTCTGGAGGTGAAGGCAGGAGGATCAGGAGTTCAAAGTCATCCTTGGTGACTAAGTGAATTGAGGCCCAGCCTGGGCTACATGAAACCTTATCACAAACAAAGAATCAAACAAACAGAATGGGTGTATTTAGAGAGAGAGGTCTCTCTCTGTCTCATCTCAGTCTCTGTCTCTCTCCTCTCTCTGTTATGGATTAAAGATAGTGCCTCTTGCAAGCTCAGCCTGCACTCTACTGAGTTACACTCCAAACCTGAAGGTGGTTTAAAGTCGTTATCTTTTCCAAAAGTTAGAACCCTCCTTTAAAAACAAATCTCCATTAGCTTTTTTCTTTTTGAGTTTCAGGGAGACAGCTCATACTTGTTGTTCCTGTGTGACTCTGGTTTTCATCTAGTGCCCGACATCAGCTTCTGTTACTGATTATTTGAATAAATGGGTTGATTTCATCTGTGAAACTGTAATTGGAAACTTATAAGTTCTATATGAGTGTTTACTAACCACTTTGCACAGTAGCTGCATGTGTCTTGGGGGTCATACCAAAGTTCAGAAAACAACTCAATCCTTACATCTTTTCATGACCCAAATGCCATCCCTTACTTTTCTGTTTCGGTGTTCTTATTTTATTTACTTACTTTTGGTTTTTTGAGACAGGGTCTTACTATGTAGCACTGGCTGGACTGAAACGTGCTATGTAGACCAGGCTGGCCTTAAACTCATAGAGGTTGGCCTGTCTCTGCCTCCCAAGTGTTGGGATTGAAGCTGGGTGTCACTGTGCATGGCCCAGGGTCTTTCTGAAAAAAAAAATAAAAACAAAAAATTTCAAACAAAACGAAACAAAACAAAAGGATGTCATTAAAAGAAATCAAACGAATTGACTACATGGAACTCCAAAAAGAACAAAGTGTTCTAAAAAGGTTTAATAATAAATGACTAGAAGAATAAACAATTTCACTCTAGGGCTATTAATCTAGCACCTTTCATAAGCTCTAAACTTATTTAAACGAAATAAAAATAACACATGACAGGTTATATTTGTATAGGAAATCACAGAGCAAACAGCAAAGACAGTGGAAAATTGCATTTTTTTCCCAGATAATTAAAGGTCATACTATTTAGCCAGACCATAATCCATCACAAGCAAGGCATTGATTACTCTCCAGCCATGTTCATTTTTAATTCCATTAGCGAAATAAACGACAGCCTTTGAATTTGCCACTTTCTTGATACACAGCAATAAGAATGGGAAATTACTCTAGAATCCTGAACAGCTCAACAGATAAGCTTCTTTTTTTCCTCTCTGGCATCTTCAAACTACAAAGTTTTAAGGCGCAATAAACCTAACAGCCATCTTCCCACAATGTGTGGTAATAGCAGCTCTTTGGAGATCTGAGACTGTTCAAAGTTATTCTCACCATTTACTCAGTGGTGAACTTGCAGAGACCCACCACCACACACACCTACCATCCCCATTTGTCCTGGGCAGAAGTTGGTTTCCTCCTGGGCCCTGAAGCTAACGGTTCTCATTCAAATGAATACAGCACAAGAGTCTTGCAAACTGACTGAATTTTATTTCTAGGTACACATGCTGTAATGGTTGTCAATTGAGCAGGTTATCTGGCTTCCCCATCTCCATCAGGTGGGATGCAGTCATTCATTTTGTTAACTCTCTCTTTGTATTTCAACCCAGAGGAGACCACAAACTGAAAAATACGACTGGTCTATTTTTGCTTTCTGCTGGTCTGTTTGTGGGAGTAATTGTTTCACGCTTAGTGAACCACAAATGAGCTTATATTTATGTAAGGGTTTTAAGGAGAACAGGGGGGCATTCTTCTTCCTAGGTTAGAGCATTGAGTTCTTCCACCTGTAGGGAGACAGGTGTTCGACTCTATTTGTCCAATTACTCACAAATAATTTCACACTAATTTTTTGCAAGATAGAGTAGATCAGGATGGATTTTCACACTAAAATTAATTTTTGACTTTTACTAATAAGTCTGCTTGGAAGTTGCCCTAGAGGATTTTCTAGGTTCACACTATCGATTTGTATTCCTTCTCCCAAATCTCTCTCTCTCACTCGCTTACTCACTCCCTCACTCATATATAGCATACACTAAAACACCCAATGCATTAGCAAGCACATGTTCTGTGTCGAGTCAACTTTCATGCATTAGTAGGACAGCAAATCTGTGTTTTGACTATTCACCTATATATCTCAGCATATAATTTTCAATTGATTAACAACTGATACTTTCTTGTCATTCTTTCTCTTATAGGAGACAAATAGATTTCTTGTAAGGTAACTGGTGAATTTGCTTAGCCATAGAAGGCAGAGTATCCAACTATAATGAAGATCTTAAGAACAGTATTCTATAGCTGAATTAAATCTGAATTTGTGGCACAAGCCTTTTCAGTGTGATTCACCAGGGCTTGCGATAGTTTGAGAGCACCACAAAAATGTTGACTGGTGACTGATACCAAGTACAGTTTGGTAAACTGAGATAATGGTAGGGGCAATCATGTATGATGCTGTAGGGCACAGGTGATTGCAGGCAGGAGCCAGAGAGGAATTTCTTCCTCTTGCAGAACCCTCTAGCAGAAGACTGTAACGCAAGAAGTGATTCTTGAAGGAGTCTGGAAGTCTCTAACTTCGTGCCTGGAGCAGGAAGTCTTGCATGGGACAGTCAGATTCTAGCCAGAGGCTTCAGTGTCCCTTTGTACTTTCTGAGCATGCGGGCAGATTCCTATCTGGGTCTCTGTGCCTGGAAGGGCTGTGTCATTGTTCCCCTGACTTGGCTGCTCGTTGGCCTTTCTCAAAAGTTGATGAACGTGCTGATAAAACACACTGTATTGCTCAGTTTCAGAATGTTTTTTTTTTCTTTTAATCATGATGCTTAGTTATATAAAATACCATTCTCTGAACCAAGGCAGTCATCTTAGAGGAGTTATTCATTATTCTTAGACAGGAGAGAGAGAGAGAGAGAGAATAATATGTTATCTTAACTGCCTGCATAGGTAATATGTATTTAGTTTTCTTCTATAATTTGAGTGCTGAAGAATTTTATGATTTCTCTTTCTCTCTCTGTATGTGGTGCATCTGTGTGTATACATGGTTAGAGGTATGTAGATTCATGTGTATGTGTGTGGAAGCCATGTCCCTAATTCCTGTTAGATTTCCTATGCTTAATTATATGTGCCTTAAACCAGCCTTTCTCAGTCAGTGTCTCATCAATGATGAAGCATAAGAAATTTTGTGACTATTTTCTAAATTTTCCTAGGGAGAATATATAATTAAGACCCCTTCTAAGTGTGTTGGAGGGAAGTGGATCCATTAGATAAATGGAGGTGTTATGAGAAACAGCAAGATGATAACCTGACACTCAGTCATTCTGGGAAATTGTGCCCCCATCTGCTCTCATATCTTGTCATCGTCTGGAGCATGGAAGTATTTAGTACCTAGCCTCCCACAGGTCCCTGCCTGGTCAGTCTTCAGTTAACCTTCATCTTCTCCAAACAATGGACCATCTTCTAGGTGAACCACATCGTACCTGTTTGCCTTCATTAAAAATATAATCTTCCATAGCAGGTTCCCTAATGCCCAATCTATGGAAAAAAAACATATTCAGAATCTTTGGAAGGAATATTTAAAAGATAGAACAGCTCAGTCATCTTGGAAGTCTGGTGGACAAAAAATGTCATTTATTTAATTGCCTTTATTAAATGTCTAGTATGTGTAAGCCAAGTGCTGAGCATCGCAACACAGACGTGAGTAAAACAAGACTCAGGTTCTCTTTTGCATTAGTCAAGTTAAAGACACAAATATTCCAACAAATACAAACCATTTGGACACCACAAAGGGCAAACTTTCCCTGAAGGCTGTGGAGAAGGGTAGAAGGGTTTGAGTACTGAAGCAATGTGCCTGTATTAATCTTTCCTTGTGAGACAGCTGTGTGCTAGAAGCTGCCTGAATTCAGGCCACACTGAATGTTTAGGAAGTCTTCGAAATCATCTAGATAGGAGGGAAAAAATGAGAGCCTCACCAAGACTAATGAAGAGGAAAGGAAAATTTTTGAACAGATAGAGATTGATTTAGGATAAGATTGCTGGATGACCTAGCGATTAGATACGAGTATTGAAAAAGAGAAAAGACTAACTTGGGGCTTTAGAGTCTGAGACAAAATGATGGTGGGGCCGTCAGTGTGAAGGGAAGCCTGGGAGCAATAGGCTGTAAGGAAAGAGGACAAATCCAGTTCGGAGTATGTTGTATTTAGGATACCTTGTGGTCTTTAAGCAGAGATAATGGAGGTTGTGTTAGGGTGTAGATTTGAGAGTCAGTTTTGTGTAGAACACGGGTGTTGATGAGATAGTCAAAGAAGAGAAAACAAAAAAGATATGAAGGATGTCCTGAGGGAGACCAAAGGTGGAGGAAGGCGCATAGGGCTGAGGTGCGGGAAGGGCTCGGGCTGCCATCGGACTGCTCAGCTAACTGGGGCTGACAGTTGGTGAGTGCTCAACAAATAATGGTCACTGACTGTGATTCCCTTCAGTATGGGGACTCTGTCTTAGGTCTTAGGATTCCAATATCTTGCATTGTTTCTGCATACATGTCAGATATTCAGTAACGTACCTATTGGATGAATGGGCCAGGCCGGTGAGGGAAACAAAGTCAGAGTGGAAACCCAGTTCTAGGAGGTTGGGTGTGGCCACAGTGTCTTATACCACCAAAGGTGAAGATAAGGACTGAGAAGTGTCTATTAGGCATGACTGTCAGTAGGTCATTTGTGACCCCGGTAGGGGGAGCAATTTCAGCAGAGCAGGTGGGCGGAAGGTAGGAAGCAGAGGCCTGGGCAGTGAGTGGCCTGAGCAACATGGTGAACAAGCTTTCTGCTTTTTCAAGAAGTGAGACTGTGGGTTTGAGGTGTCATCACACAGATGGTAGAGTACTTGCCTAGCATGTCCGAAGCCCTGGGTTTGATCCCCAGCTCTACATGCAACTGGGCAAAGGTGAAGGAGAATGCCACTGACCCAGTGCTCAGAAGGTAGAGGAAGGAGGGTCAGGAGTTTAAGGTCATCCTGGGCATAATGAGTTCAAGGCCAGCCTGGTCTACATGAGACCTCTTTAAGAAAGAAGGAAAGAAAGGAAGAAAGGAAGCCAGAAATCAAAGTAAAAGAAAGAAGGAAAGAAAAGAGTCTTTCCAGAAAATGTCTAGTGCCCTTTAAATTGCCTATGACATTAGTTCATAGTACCATCCTCAGTAGCTCACCTGACTCCTACCTTCTATCCTCAGCTAACTAGGGACCCTGTGTTGAAGCAGAAGTCTGTTGTCTCTAACCTCCAGGTGCTAGTTTTTATTGAGGTCTTATTCTTGGAGCCTCACAGACCTACATTTCCATCTATTACTTACCAGAAGATCCTTCTTGACCCACAAAGCAATGCACTGTAACTGTTTTGTTTTTCTAAACCATGGTGGGGCTGGATAAGGATTTTAAGAAAAGATGGGAAACAATAGTTGAGTTGAGAGACAGGATTCTCACCACAGTTTTAACCTCTTTTTCTCTGTTTTCTTTTAAACTATATAAACTACTTTGATTGGCTCCAACAACCAAAAATATTCTTCAATATCTGCAACAGCTGTGATAAATTTAGGAAGTGGGAATATGTTTAGGTGACATAAAATCAAATCTCAAAACATATCTGGTACATAGAAAAAATCTAAAAACACTCTGGTGCATAGAAGGAAATCACAAAGTTGTGTTTATTGAGATTAATTTGTTGTTGCCATTGCGGTAGATAGTATAGTTTGAACATTTCCCCCACTATCCCCTTCTCAGCCTTAATTTGCTTTGTTCTCCAAAAAGTGAAACTAATTTATATAACTTTAAGACACAAAAGTGATTTCATAAGCAAAACAGAACAATATATTCTCCTCCTCCCTTAGTTT
>NW_008360319.1:816032-846676 GCF_000622305.1 Nannospalax galili | reverse complement strand
GGAAAGAGAAATTCAAAGCCAGGGCAAATTTTGGCTTTGGTAAACTTTTAAAAGCTTAATGGAGACAAGCTAATCTGTTAACCAAGACATTTACTTAATTAACTACTAACAACTTAAAAACAGTGGTTTATTTGATTTAATATTATGTAATCATTGCCACTCTAATTTTAATAGTGGATAAATTATGGTATCTATAAATCACAGGTTGGGAGCTATTTTCAACTTTGCTTTCAGTATTTATTGCTTATGTGAGCTCATCTAATTCAAGATCTTTTGAACCTTACTGCTTTAGAAGCAGAAATTACAAGCAGTGCCATTTAAAAATGAACCCCCCTCCTTATTTTCATGTTCATATGAAATATCTGAAGCATAGATTTAAAGCAACGTATTTAAAAAAGTTAGTCTGATTGTCAACATGATTTATAATGGCAGTTGCCTATATTTTTATACAATTCGGTCTGCATTGCCCTAGAAACAGGTACATTAACATGTGGTTAAGTCCTAACCACAACTCATATGAGGCCCGATTTCTCAGGCTTGTTCAATTTTGCTTTTTTTTTTTTTTTTTTTTTTTTTTCCCGTCTTTTTGAGACAGGGGTTCCTCCTCTGGTCTGGAATGCGCTACTAGGTTGACTAGGCTGGCCTCCATCTCACAGAGCTCCTCCTGCTTCTGCCTCCTGAGTGCTGGGATCAAAGGCATGCACCACCATGCCCATCTTCTTGAAATTTTGTTTACAGCCATGAAACAGCATCGGCTTTAGCACTCTTCATCACTAACAGTGGTTGTGGGGCTGGGAACGTAGCTCAGTTGGTGGAATGCCTGTGTAGCGGGCTTGGGACCCTGGGTTCACGCTCCAGCACCACATAAGCCAGGTATAGTAGTACATGCCTGTAATCCTAGGACTGGGAAGGAGGAGGCAGAAGGATCAGAAGGTCAGGTCATACTTGGCTACGTGGTAAGTTGGAGGCCAGCCTAGGCTGTCTCAAACAAAACAAAGATAACCAAAAAAAAAAAAAAATTCAAAGAAAGAAAAAAAGAAGAAAAAGAAAGGAAGACAGAAAAGGAGAATTAGGGGTTGCAAACGGCATAACTGGCGAATTCCCTGCTGTGGAGACGTCTGATTCACATGGCATGGTAGTTCCTGCACCTGGTGGAAGGGGGCTGTTTCTGTAAGCTTCCATGCCTGTTTCGGTTCTGGGAGCCAACTCCTCCCTACTACCCACAGGGTTCATAAACCTGTTCTCATGTGGTTTCGAAGCAGCCACAGGTGGGATTCTTCCTGTGGCCCTGGAAGTGAGAGGAGGGGTCCTTGGTTAAGAAAGCTGGGGGTGGGGGACGAGAGAAGGCTTCCCAGAGGAAGTGGCATTTGAACTGGTCCTTGGAGGATGCAAAAAGCTGTACGAGTTCAGCTTTGTAGGTCTTCTGAGAAAACAGACTGTCACTAAGGCATAGAAGGGAAGGTGGCTGGGTGACTTTTCTAAGAATTTTGTTGTTTGTGTATACATGTGTACGATATATGTGAGGTTAAGTCTGTATCCCAACATCTATCAGAAAACAGGTCCTGGGAAATAAAATCAAACGTTCATTAGGCATTCAGAATTTTTTCTAGGGTATGTGGCTTGCCTTTGTTAGTGACAGAGTTGCTGTTTTTGAGGATCCCAGAAGACCATCACATTGTCTTGTCTATTTTTCATTTAAAGAATTTTGATACTGCAGCCCCAGCTGCCCTGGAATTCTCTATATTGACCAGGCTGGCTTCAATCCCACAGAGATCTGCCTGCCTCTCCCTCCTGAGTGCTGGGATTAAAGACATGCACTACCACGCCTGGTCATGCTGTCTTTTAATGATGGATCTTCCAGCTTAACAAGCCGCAGCTCCCATGGGCAGAGTGCTGTGAGTCAATAGTGGGAATATTATAAAGAAGACTCGGGTGGTGCGTGCTAAGGAGCTCTGGATTTAGTTCCCAAAGCAAATCATTGAATCTTATGATTGGAAATTTTAGAGAGAATTGTTAAGACTACTGTGGTCCTGCCTGGGGCCAGGTGTTTACTGAGCCCCTATAGCCCCTTACCACCTGTGTCTCCTGTGTTTCTGAAAACCTTCCTTTAGTTTGATTGCTAACCCTAGTCCATTCCCTGGAGACCACTTTTCAACAATAATTCAGAGAGCCACAGATCATGTTAACGGTGACCTCACTCCTTAGCAATCATCGGCTTGTAGCCTATAAAGGATGTGAGGGACAGGGAAGGGGAGAACCTGACACAGCTTCTTTTCTTCAGGACACACTAAGGAAAGCAGCGACTCTCTCCAGCACGGGTTTTCAGTCACTCTGAGCACTCAGTCCTCGTTCCTACTACTTTTCTGACCGAGCTTTCTTCCAAAGCTCTTACTTCTTCATGTGTAAAAGTGATGCACAAATACTAGAATCTATCTCACCAAGACGGCTGGGAGGATTAACCGAGAAAATAAATCTGGCATCTCTGATACAAAATTAATGGTTGATAAAAGGTAGTTCGAAGTGGGGGTTAATACATTCTAAGCACTGGGGCACAACAGTTTAGCAAGTGGGCAATATTACTTGCTCATGCTGAGTTTATTAGCTGAGAGTTAGTTCTGTCTCTTTCAATGGCTTTACACCCTCTGTCTAAAGCTTGTCCTGGCCTGATCCTTAGCTCTCATGGTGGCAAAGGTTCAGCTGAACAGCAGCCAACTTGGGGTTTCAGACCTGCACCTGGTAGATGGAAATTGCCAGAAGCTCTTCTTTTGCATCACCTGAAGAGTGCCTGCAAATCCACCCACCCTTTCCCGTTGTCTCCCTATAGTTTTTGCAGGACAGGTAGCGTGCCTTGCAGCTGTCTCCTTCTCTCTTGAAGAGACTGTATCTGTTTGAAAGGCGTTGGAACTAGTATGCTACCAAACTCCATCTAACAACCCTGGGGCAGGGGCTAGGGGAGCAACTCAAACAAATTTGATTTTCCAAGGCAATAGTTTTCCTTGTTAAGAGGTGTGTGTGTGTGTGTGTGTGTGTGTGTGTGTGTGTGTGTGTACGTGTGTGTGTGTAAGAGAGAGAAACAAGAGACACAGAGGCACACAGAGAGACAAAGAGGGACATACACAGAGTCACAGAGCAGAGGAAAGAGAAAAAGAGAGATGACAAAGAGGTCATCTAAATACTGATATGCAGTGTTTAGGCTGGACAGAGAGTTTAGTTAGTAAAGACCTGAACTTGATTCCCAAACCCACATAAAAAAACTGGGCATGGTGGTGTATGCTTGTTATCCCAGTGCTGGGGAGTCAGACACAGGTGGATCCCTGGGGCTTGCTGGCCACTTAGCCAAGCCTAACTGGGGAGTTCCAGCTCAGTGAGAGAGCCTGTCTCAAAAAAGCAAGGTGGATGGTACTTGAAGAATGGTACCCAGGGTTGGCCTCTAGCCTCAGCATATATACATATAGACTTGTAGGTGCATGTACATGTTCTAGCACACACACAGAGATCCAACACACACACACACACACACACACACACACACACACACGCATACACACAAGCCCAGTATTTCTTCTGAAATTAAATTAGGGACTGTGGCCTAGCTGAACATCTAGGCTCAGTTAGCTATGTGGCAGTCACTCACAACATCGTGTGGCCTATGGCCATTGGGCAATAGGGTGTTACAGAAGCTGTGAACCTTGTCAAGGGAACTTATCTGACCTTTAGCTGGTAAGCTGGAATTGCTTTATGCCTAGCTTCCAGCAGACTAATAGCACTTTTGAGTTCAGCTTAGGTTATCACTTGACACCCCTGAAATCCATTTCTAAGGTAAAAAGAAGCCTAATTGGGGAAAAAAAAATCCATTTTTAATGAAAGAAGTCTCAAAAAAAAAAAACCACCACAACTTGATATCAGATTTTATTATACCACACAGGTAACCTGTGGCCACTGGCGATTAGACACCTCATTGAACAGAAGGTGGGCATAGCTTTTCTGTTTTGGGACGATCTTGAATAACTGAATAATGAATTGCGAGGTCATGAGAAAATGGCTCTGTTGTGGACTAGTATCCATTTCAGCTTCATTTTTCATTTAATGTTCTTTAAAGACAAATTTCCCTATGTAATCTAGGCTGGCCTCAAACTCACATCTGCCTCCATTTGCTGTCCAAGTGCTGGGATGGGATAACAGACATGTCTCCATGTCTCAATGCCTGACACTATTATTTCTCTCTAATCTGCAAAACTGAGACACCAAGGTAAATAAGAGATGTGTTCTTTTAAAACTAATTAATTTCTGCTGGGTGTGGTGGTACACGCTTTTTAAACCCAACACTGGAGAGGCAGAGATTTCGAGGCCTGTCTGGTTGACAGAGCGAGTTCCAGGCCAGCCTAAACCACATAGTAAGGTCTTGTCTCAAAAACAAAAACAAAAGCAAAGAAAGAAAAAGAAAGGAAATATAAAAAATGGGGCTGGAGCGATGACTCAGCAGTTAAGAGCACTGGTTGGTCTTGTAGAGGATCCAGGTTCAGTTCTCAGCACCCATGGTGGCTAACAACATCTTTAATTCCAGTGTGAGTTTTAGGGGATCCAACACCCTCTTCTGGCCTCTCTATAGGCATTGTATGCACATACATACGTTCAGGCAAAACACTCATACACATAAAAAATAAAAACTAAGCCTCCAAGCCAGGTGTGGTGGCTCAAGCCTATAACCTTAGCACCGAGGAAACTTAGGCAGGAGGATTGCTGAGCGTTCAAGGCCAGCTTAGCCTACAGTCGTGGGCTTCATAGCAGCCTGAACAAGACCTTATGTCAACAAGAATGAAGCAAACAAAGAAAAATGACAGCAAAACTCCCCAAATAAATAAAAAACAGAATTCCTGACATCTGTCATAGCACACATAAAGTCTGACATTATGTACAAGAATGTACAAGAGATGTTCTCTTGACTTGAGTAAGTTAAGCCTCTGGACTAGACTTTTGGCAGAGGGACCCAGAGATTCCCATCCTAGGTAAGCACTGTACTGAGAGTGTGCTGGTGGACTCTGGGCAAGCTTAATTCTTCCTTTATCTTTTGCAAAAATGATGAGACACTGGGCTGTCTAAGACACACCCACCTGCCCGCAGCTCACCCAGCAACAACAATCTGAGAATCTATGACCTTAGGGTTGCTGTGACTGGCTGTTTCCCTAGTAAATCTCCTTACAGTCAGTGTTGTTGCTGGTTTGGAGGGAGTGAGGAGAAGATTTTGCTGGTTGATAGTTTAAAAGGACAGACGATAGAACACTGAGGCCGGGGAGATAGCTGGATCAGAGCATGCTCTGCAAGCATGAGGATATGAGCTCTGCTCCCCAGAACCCACATAAAAACCAAGATGTGGTGGTATGCAATTATAATTCCAGTCCTGGAGAGGCAGAAACAGGCAGATCCCTGAAGCTCACTGGTTAGCCAGCTTAGCCTAATTAGTTGGCTTCAGGACAATGAGAGACCTTGTCTCAAAACACCAAAGAGAGTAGTGCCTCAAGAGTGACAGCCAAGGTTGTTCTTAGACCTCCACAAATGTGGACCTGTAGACACACACACACACACACACACACACACACACACACACACACCAACTTCCAAATAAAAGTAGTGCTGTATATCTTTGAAGTTTTGGTCCATAACTGATATTGCAATGATGTATACCTTTTTCTTTTGAAAAATACTCTTCTAGAAATCAATGACACCAAGTCCAGCAATTCTATTGGAGCCCCAGTGACCACAGCCCACACAGGACACCTTTTGAAAGCAGTCTACTTTTTGTCTTATGATCAGCATTGCATTGACCCTGTAGATAGAAAAAGCCAAAAACAAGTGGCGTTTCTGAAAAGTATTCTGTACCATATTTCAAAATAGCCTATAAAGATCTAGAAGACAAAATGAAGTTCTACTAAAAATTCAGAACATGACCCCAAAAAATTAGAGATGGCGGAGGCTTGTTTAATTATAGCTTTCCAGGGAGATGCTTCTCTTCCTTTCAACCCTTCTGGATTACTTTCCTCATTGCTGTGATAAAATGCTTCACAAAAGCAACTTCAGGAAAGAGAGATTTACTTTGGCTCACAGTTTGAGGGTATAGCTCACTGCATCAGGGAAGGCACACAGGAGGTGGGGTGGGGGAGCATACGGTGACTGGTCATATTGTGTCCGCAGTCAGGGTACAGAGTGATGACTGCTAGGGCTCAGGTTAGTTCCTTTCTCCTTTTTTTTTTTTTTTTTTTTTTTTTTTTTTTTTTGTCTTTTTGAGGCAGGGTCTCTCTGTAGCTCCAGCTAACCCAGAACTCACTGTGTAGACCAGGCTGGCCTTGAACTCACAGAGATTGGCCTGCCTCTGCCTCCTGAGTGCTGGGACTAAAGGTGTGCTCCATCACCCCTGTCTAGTTTCTCCTTTATATTCAGTCTGAGACCTCAGCTCATGGGCTGGTGCTATTGCCCATATTCAGAGTGGGTCTTCCCTACTCAGTTAACCTTTCTGGAAATATCTTCAGGGCATATCAGATATCTGTTTCCATCACCAGTCAAGTTGACAGTTAACAACCACAGGCATCAACAGCAATAATAATTGTAATACCTTCTTTGAAATCCAATTCTAGGCTGTAAATAATGGAGACACGTATTGTTCATGTCTAATGTGGCTCTTTCAGATATTTTTTTTAATGTGTGTGTGTGTGTGTGTGTGTGTGTGTGTGTGTGTGTGTACATGGGTGTGGATGCCTACAGAGGCCAGAAAAGGGTGTCAGGTTCCCTGGAACTGGTACTATGGGTGGTTCCTGACACAGTGTCGGGAATTGAACTCCAGCCTTCTGCAAGATCTGCAAGTACTCTTAACCACTGAGCCATTTCTCCAGCCTGGGATGTGGCTCTTCTTGGTACTAAGACTTGCTCAGAGCCATCTATGCCTGGAGAGGAGATACCAGAGTAGACACAGTGAAGCTTGCCCAAGGAGCAAGTCTAGTATCCTGCTTTGTCCCTTCAGGACAAACTGATCTTCTTTCATTCTGATCTAAGGAGATGCCTGAAGGAAAATTTCATAAACTTTCATAAACTTTAGCTCAACTACTTTTGGTGGAATTTGCTTTTTAAAATTTGCACAGGTGAGCAGAAGAAATTATGGTTCCACATGATATTACAGAGTATAAAATCTCCCTGCCGTTTTCGTTCACTAGACCACACTTCTCAATATCCCCTTCAGTGCTTTCCCTTGGCACAGAACGAGGTACAGATGAGTTATGCCGAGGAACCTGTTTACCAGCCCTCCAGCCTTTGGGTCACAGATCCTGTGCAAGTTTGCATGGGATCTTTGCCATGTGACCCCTGATCTATGGTGCTTGTGAGGTTAATTTTCGGGGACCAGGACATGCACCCATTTCCAGTGACAAACGAGCCCAAGGAAAGATTTTAATGCCCAAACATATGTACAGGTAAGAGAAGAGTTGGCTGAGAACAGATATCTCTAAAAGAAAAGTTACTGGGTTGGGGTGATGGCATCATTAATAGAGTGTTTGCTGTATAAGCTCGAGGAGCCGTCCCTACAACCTATGTTTAAAAGAAAGAATCCGGGTGTGGTGGGGTGTACTTATAATCTCAGCACTAGGGAAGTTGAGATGGGCAGATCTGGGGGGCTTGCTGGCCAGCCGACCTAGCCTACTTGGCAAGTCCAAGACCAATGAATTTGTCTCAGAAAACAAGGTAGACAGCACTTGTGGAACATGAGACAAAGTTGTCCTGTGACCTCCACAGGTATATACACATGCACAGCTGCCTGCACATATACATGCACTTACGCATGTGCATGTTATGCACACACACACACTAAAAAAGGAAGTCTATAAAGGAAGCTATTCTTTTTGTTTATTGAGACAGAGACTTGCTGTACAGCCCAGGCTGGCCTTGAACCTGTGATCCTCCTGAGGGATTGCACTGGCTGGTCTTACAGAGGACCCGGGTTCAGTTCCCAGAACCCACATGGTGGCTAACAATCTTCTGAAACTCTGGTTCCAGGGGCTCTGACATCTTTTTCTGCTCTCTGTGGGCATTGAACATACAGGTACACCAACATACATGCAGGCAAAACACTCATATACATAAAAAAATAATAAAAATAAGTAAAACAAGCCACAACCAACAAAGCAAAACAGAACATGGGCATTTGGAGCCCATCTTCCCAATCTTAAAATAGATCATCTTAAACTGTATATGCACCATGTGAACTTTACTGGCTTTTTTTCTGCACAGCCCCAGGAAGAAACACAGCCAACTCCCTTTGATTTTCCTATTGCATGGTTTTGTTTGTCTCTAGAGTTTGGGTTTCTGTGTCTTCACGTGGCTTATTTTCCAACAGACCAGTCAGGACTTTGTGAGGAAAGGAATTTCCAGTTCTATCATTGCTAGATGCCTGACCATTTGAGGTGGAAGAGGGGGAACCTGGTTGGTTGTCCACAGATGAGGATGTCTCCAGCCCGTCTGAGGATTTTGTAGCTCCTGGCAGTGACTGAATTTGGGGGCCTCAGGACATCCCCATGTTACTTAATTATCTCAAGCCTCCAGTCACTTACTCTGTAACCTCTGTGCTTCTCCACGCGGGGCCTTCCTCTGGGTCTTGGCTCCTGCACAGGAATTTGATGTTTAGAAAGTCACTTTCCTGTCCTTATAAACAATTCCATCATAATAACCTGGCTCCTGGTACCAGAGGTTCATTTGAATTTCGCTCAGCTTGGTTTACAATTAAGATTTAATTAGTAAACTCATTACAAAGACAGGAAACCTCCGACTTTCCCCTGATTCTCTTTCAAGCCTCTGTGAGGACCCAGCCCGTCTCTTTGGCTTCGAGACATTGGCAGAAAGTTTTCTCCAGGCTTGCTTATTTATGTTACTGCTTTTTTAAAATACGGGGCTATAGCCCCAGTCACTCAGAATTCAGGGTTTCAATTTCTTTATTTAGAAAATATGCCCTGTTTTTAAACTTGATGCATTCTGAGAGTTAGTATGGATCTTCTTAACTGTTCTTAAACAGTAGGAATGAAGAGTAAGGTTGAGAGATGAAGGAAGGGTTACCAAAGGGGACAGAACAGAGTGGACTTCATAGTGACACCCTCAAAAGAGTTCATAACACAGGGATGAACCATACATCAGAGAATCAAGGTACAGGGCTCATTCTCTCTTCTCTTCTCTTTCTTTCTTTCTTTCTTTCTTTCTTTCTTTCTTTCTTTCTTTCTTTCTTTCTCTCTCTCTCTCTCTCTCTCTCTCTCTCTGTCTCTCTCTGTATTATATATAGTGTATGGAGACGTGTGCAGGTTCAAGCACCCATGAACACAAATACAGAGGCTAGAAGAGAATGTTAGGAGTTTTTCCCTTCCTATAAAGCTGTCCATTAATTTTTTTCTTTGAGACAGGGTCCTTATTGAACCCGAGGCTTATGTTTTTGGCTGGACTGGCTGGCCAGTGAGCTCCTGGGATCCATCTGTCTCCATTCCTCACTTTTGGGATTACAAGCATGCATGGTCAATGCCTGGCTTTCACATGGGTGCTGGGGATTTGCACTCAGGTCCTTTTGTTTCCACAGTAAATGCTTTCACATACGGGGCCATCTCCCTAGACAAAAGTGTGGGATTTGTATTTTCCTAATAAAGAATAACAGGAGGGTGGGGGAGATGGCTCAGTGCTTGCTGTGCAAACATGAGGACCTGAGTTCAGATCCCCAGCACACATGGAAAATCCAGGTGTGACCACATGTGTCTGTAACTACTGTTCTGGGAGGGCAGGGGCAGGAGGAGCCCAAGTTCTCATTGGCCAGCCAACCTAGCTGAGTGGTGAGGTCCAGGTTCAGTGAGAGACTCTGTCTCAAAAATAAGGTGAAAGTTGATTGAGGAAGACATCTGAAGTTGACTTCTAACCTCCATGTGCACACACAGACCAGCATACACACACACACACACACACACACACACACACACACACAGACACACACACAGACACACACACAGACAGACACACATACAGTGGATGAAGAATTAGAGATTTTAAAAATTCAAAACTGTTATTAGGAGATCTTACTCTCTAATAACTTCTATGATCATATTGCTTGAAGGAAAAGATGAAATCAGGAAGGTTAAGTGATTTTCCTGAGGTTACACAGCAAAGTTGTCAGCAAAGCTCTCAGCCATTGCAAAGGGAGAAGTTATTAAGACTGTAAAAGCCTAACTCATGACACTTAATAGGTGTTTCTCTCGGGCAGTCTGTGTGCTGGTTGATGTTGCCAGTTTTTATGAGGCCATGGAATGTATCAGTAGATAACGCCATGACCCCCAAGGAAAACAAGGACCGAACCGTTTCCTTCAGGAGCCATATCCAACCTTTTCAATAGGAGGGAATTTAAACTTCACTTTCAAAATGGCAAGGAAGACCTTGGAGAATGTGAGGCTCAAGGCTGCAGGCTGGGGTAGCTTAGCTGTAGGGTTTTTTCTTAGAAGACGTGAGGCTCCAAGTTCAGTTCCCAGCAAGAGGAGGTGCATGTGTGGGGATACTGGTCTACCTGAAGGGAGGTGCATTAAATAGTTTGCATTAGTGCTGTGGGAGCCTCCCTCTTCCTATGTCTTTGGCACTGGGCTGGTAAGAGTCAGAGACCTAGGCTTTCTTAGGTTTCAATTCTCCCTTCAGATGCTGAGCATGGAATCTGATGTAATCCGATCAACCAGGTGAGAACTTTATAAGAAGAGGGCTGTTGTCCTCCTGGAAATGGGGACCAGAAAGTAAAAGGGAGAAGTAAACAGGAACAGTGACAAATACTAAAGCAAGAAGGTGAAGAAAGAAAGCAGGAATGGTGGGGCATGGAGGGGTGTAAAACACTCTGGAAAGGGGTCAGCGGAGGGGCCCCAGAGGTGACTGTTTTCAATTAAGTCTTCGCTTAATGAATTACAACCATTAGTACCTTCAGCAAATGTCCCTTCCAGCTACTACAGAGGATCAGAAATACTCAGAAAGGCAGTGGAGCCAGGAGCCTCTTAATCTCTCTGGGTTGGAATTCTGTTCACAAAGATATATTTAAAATTGTATTTTAGCAGTTATCAGAAGCAAAAGAACCAATGTGATTCATGAAGCCTGAGTCCACAGTGTCTGGAAAACAGCTGCTGTGAAACACATTCCTGAACCTGTGAGATGGCTCAGTGCTTTCTGCCAAGACTGACAGCCGGGGTTTGATCCCCAGATCCCACATGGTGGAGGGAAAGAAAAATTCCAACGAGTTGTCTTCTGACTTCCAAACATGGGCTGTACACACACACACACACACACACACACACACACAGAGAGAGAGAGAGAGAGAGAGAGAGAGAGAGAGAGAGAGAGAGAGTCTAAATAAATAAGAAAATAGCATTAAGTTTCATGTTGGGGCACTTGATTGTAAGCTCAGCATTTGGGAGGTAGAAGCAGGAAGATCAGGAATTTCAGGATAGCCTGGGCTTTCTAGTGAGTTCTAGGCCAGCCTGAGCAACATAGGGAGAACCTGCCTCAAAGCACAAGCAAGCAGGCAAACAAACAAATAAACCATTAATAACAACAACCTGGTATGACCAGGGACATTTGAATATGAAATAGATATTTTAATAGTTATTGAATCATACATTTCTTGGGGTCATATTATTATGGTTAATTACAAAACCTTTTTTATTCTTAGGTAATATTCTTTTTATTAAAATTTTAGGGTAGCAAACAAAATGATGGCTTTCGTCACAGCCTCTTCATCCTTTTGTGCTGTTGTACTTTGCTTTTACTTCTTCTCTGCCTCATTCTCTCCCATGTCCCCGATCCTGCTCCAGGGGGTTCCCCTTCTTCTTCTAGTGGGTCCCCACTTCTGATTTCTATTTTCTACCTCTCTTAACATCTCTTCCTCCCTCTCATAATCCCCTTTCGATTTCATGACCCATAAACACACATATATGGACACACATATTTGTGCACATGTAGTCATATATACACACACAGCAGTAGGATCTCAGTCTGAGAGAAAATGTGCAGTATTTGTCTTTCTGAGTCCTTAAATCATTGTCTCTCAACGCTTTCTAGTTGTACCCATTTTCCTGTAGAATGTCACGATTTCGTTTTTCTTTATGGCTGCATAAAATTCCACTGTGCGCATGTACCTCATTTTCTTTATCCATTCATCTGTTGATGGCCATCTAGGTAGGTTCTGTTTCCTGGCTATTGTAAATAGTGCAGCAATAAACACGAATACGTAATGTCTCTGTGTCTACTGACTTGGGTAGGCCCCCAAGAGTGGGATAACTGGATCATACGGCAGTTCTGGTTTCAGTTTTTTTTGAGGCATCTCCATACTGAATTACATAGTGACTTAGGCAATGTATCTTAAAGTTGAGTTGAAGTTAAGTATAGCATCTGACACCAAGAAAATGTGTGTGGTGGGTACAGAGAGGACGGCATGTGTAGACTGGAATAGTCAGGTCCTTAGGCTTCTAGATGGAGAATTTGCTTGTTCTCTGGACATTGAACACTGCCAATAGGTTAAGTAAGAGTAACAAACACACAGGATTTTCCATATGCAAATCCATCCCAAGGACTTTCTATATTTAATATCCATCTTCATACCACCCTCTCTCTACCAAAGTCCTATAATATCTACACAAATGAAGTTGTTTAAAATTCTTACAGTCTGATGTCAGGATTTTGCGTTTAACTCCATCATAGTTCTTCTCTGTTTCTTTACCAAAAAGTGAATAAGGAATAAATGATAGGCTTACTGGATCAAATTTTAAAAATTTACCTTCCTGGGCATGGTGGCACACACCTTTAATCCCAGCACTCCAGAGGCAGAGGAGGCAAATCTCTGTGAGTTCAAGGTCAGCCTGGTCTACACAGTGAGTTCCAGGTCAGCTGAGGCTACAGGGAGACCCTGTTTCAAAAGACCCCCCCCAAAAAAAATTTAATTTAATTAGAAGTTCAGAACCAGGAAGTGGACTTGTGAGCACAAGAGATGGAAGAAACACAGCAGGACATACCTTTAGGGTGGTGTGGTTCCTTCAGGGATGCATTAGTTACTTCTCTGCCAGAGACAAGGAAGAACCTGCTCTAGTGCATGGTTCAAGGGGAACAGACCAATGTTCTGGGCCCGTCTCTGGCTGGGCCTGTCTGTGCTGGTGGGAACTTGAAGTGCCACTTGTAGCAAGGAGTTCACCAGGAGACAGCTCAGTTGGAAGCTGGCTGGCTATAGAACTCAGAAGAACTCCCATAGTGATCTACTTCTTCCAGGTCTGATCTCCTAAAGGTTTCACAACCTTCCCAAACAGCACCAGCATCTGAGGACAAGTGCTTAAACATATGAGCCTGTGGGGGACACCAGATTCAAATCATAATAAAGAATCAGGTATCTGTTTCCAGACACAGTTGGAAAGAGTCAAGTTAATACCACCTCTAAGGGGGGGGGATAAAATAAATAAATAAATATATGTATATTTTATACACACACACGCACACACACACACACACACACACACACACACATATATATATATATATATATATGTGCTAGATCTCTAAAGTCAAGAACTGGTATGAAATGGGGTCTGCCTAAACAGACATCTCAGGCTAGGTGTGGTCTTACATGTCTGTAATCCCAGTACTTAGGAGGCCAAGGCAGGGGATTGTAAATTTGAGGTCAGTCTGTGTTATATGGCAAGACCCTGCTTCTAAAAACAAAAGCAAAGGGAAAATATTCCAAATGAAGTCAATGGACATTGTTTCTTGCAATATCGAGAGAGAGAGAGAGAGAGAGAGAGAGAGAGAGAGAGAGAGAGATTATAGGAATAATATGTTTGCAAGAGCTGCTTGCAAACCTGCAGGGAGCCCAGCAGCAAAGCCTGCACTCCCCTTAAGGCATGGCCAGGACGTGGTTTATATAAACTGGAAGGGCTTTGTCTCTGCGTTCTTTCTAGATTTGTCCATCATTGTGTTGACTTCCTTTGGCTTCTTGTATGTCCAAACATACAACCCCCTCAACTCTTGACCTTTTCTTTTCTCCTCTTCAGGCTTTAACTGGAGCGATGAACCTCAGAAGCATTGCATGCTTTATTCTTTTACTCCGGCTCCAGACTTAGGCACTACTCAAACAGAGACAGGTAGGCAAACTTAGAATTCTAGGCTCTGAACAAAACTTGCAAAAGCAGGTCTTCCATTTTCCCAGGCTGTAGCCCTTCAGGCATCCTGGTAGCAAGGACTGTGTCGAGCATCACCTTCATCGTGTAGGCTCCTCATCGTCTTCCAGAGTGCAGCCGTATACATACACACACCCTTTCAGGTGGTTTCTTCCTGACTGTGGTTCTCAGATCGCACATTAAAATCCATACAACACTGCATTTGTGTTATTCTTGCTTATATCCAAGATGAACAATTGACACTTTCTTAGATAATTTCAGTTCAGTATCTGCTTTGATGCTCATAACTATTCAATGATGTATATATAAGGTTATAATTCTATGTTATTTCTATATATTTTAAGGAGGTAGGCATATGATATTTCATAAACACTTCCAAGGCAGGAAAATTATAATTTATGCATATGGTTTGCATCCATCTTTATTTAACATTACTTTTAAAATTAAGAATATTGCCAGTGGTTTTGTCAATCATTTAATCAAGTATGTAGTTGATGTACCTTGTGAATATGCTAAAAAGGACTACGGGGAACTAAAACAGTAAACACAAAATAGCTTTCTTTCAAGACCTTACTGTTTACGAAGGCAGAAGCATGACACAGTTTTTTAAATTGAATTTTACACAATGCATTTTAATCATATTTGGAAACCTACCCCATAGAAGCTTCTTAAAGCTTATACATATACATTACACAAAGACATTAAAAGGAATTAATTACCTTATAGCAAGGGGACATTGTCCCTACTAGACACCATAGGTTAGCAAAGTAAAAGCCCAGTGCCAGAAATGGACTCTTTCTTTGACACTGTTGACCAGGGGTCCCAGAGTCTATCATCAAACAGTACTGATCATTACCTCTGCTCTTGGTTAACCAGCAGAACTTGACCGTAAGACCCTATTGTTGATGACATAGCTTTTGAAAGATCAATAACATAAAAGCAGAAGACAAATGACAAGTGATAGATATGCAATGGGGCTGATAAATACTGCACCCAAAGGCTGGAATTTAAGTGCAAACAAGAGAGACTAAAACCACATCCTCTTACGAACAGAGATTCCAGGTGAAGGACTGGCGAGATGGCTCAACTGGTCAGAGCATGTACTCTGCTTGCAGAGGACCCAAGTTCGGTCCCCAGCACCCAGCGCACCTCACAACTGCTGTAAGTCGGCTCCAATGAATCTGACTCCCTCTTCTGGCCTTCACAAGTGTTCTGCACTGAGGTGCACACACCTGTACAGGGACACATGCATTCACATGTAAAACATAAATGAAGAAGAACTAAGAGTCTAGATGAGGAGAAAGAGCATAAGTAAGGTAAGTAAAGAAAACATAGTGTGTTGTGAAGAGTGCAATACGGTGGCGGGGGGAACAAAGCAGGAGATAGTAACAGTTGAGGTTGACGCTGGTTGGTGTTTTAAGTGGATTTCCCAGTCAAGCTTCATCCAAGACAGGGCCGCTTGAGAACAGACTCAGAGGAAGTTGAGAAAGTCAGCAGCCTCAAGAGTAATGTTTCAGGTGTGGCATCAGGCAACGTCAAAGCCGCAGGGGAACTTTTCAGACCAAGGAAGGAGACAGAGGTGATAGGGCTGATGTAGGTGGGGAGGGAGAGAACAGCAAGAGGAGAAATCAGAGAGATGACTACAAATCTCATGAATTGGGGCTCCAATGGCCACAGCACAGTCTTTGGATTTCACTTTGATGGAGCTGGTGAGTGATCGATAACTTAGATGGCGGCAGTCACTTAACCAAGGCCTCTTCAGAAGATCATTGTGGAATCCATGCAAAAACCAAATGCAGTTTAGAGCAACGTGTGAGTGGAGAGATGGTAAGAGGCGGTCAGGCAGGACTTGTAGGATCCGAAGTGGACCCGAGACAAGGACAGGAGCATCTGTGCTTCTGCCAAAGGTGGGGGTGCGAGGTATGCTAAGCTCGATGGAACAGGTATGGAAAGACAGCAAGAGCTCACTTTTGGACATAAGAAGTTTGAAACATCGAGTAAGATTATGAGTGGAAAAATGCCAGAAGTGGGATGTGTGAGTATGATTTCAAAGGAAACACCTGGGCTGGAATTATAGAGTGATCACCAGAGTATAAATGGTACTTTAAGACATAAAGCTAAATGAGTCCCTCCTGAGAATGGACATGAATGCCCGATGGGAAAAAATCCAAAAATTGGGCCTCAGGGTACACCATTTAGAGATTTAAAAAATGAGGGAAAAGTAAGGGCACTGAGGAGCAAGGGGCCGAGCCTATGTGGCGACACAATGAGGAAAACGTGGAGGAAGAGGGTAACTGTCCCAAATGCTGCACTTACCGACAGTGCAAGAAGGGTGAAGACTAAGGACGGAATTTCGTGACACGTCAGTGCTGGTGACCTTGATGAAGTAGCTTCCACGAACAGCGGTGGGGTGAAAACCCACTTTGAGGAGTTCACGGGAGAAAAGCTGGAGAAACTTTGTAGACAGCAAGCACAGAATTCCGAAGAGTCTGCTGTGAAGTCAAAGAAAATTTTGGGAAATTCTGGGGGCAGAATGGTGGCAAAAAGATGTTTTATATTTTCTATTAAAGAAGAGAGAGAATGTTTGTTGATTTAATAATGCAGGGAACCTTAATGATTCTGTGAAGAAGAGAGAGATTTGATGCCTTAATGTCATGAAATAGGTAACACTGAAATCTGTTACCTGAGTAAGGGGTTTTCTGTGATCAGAAGCACAAAAAACTCGACTCTTACAAGGGAGAATATTACTGGGGTAGAGTCAGCAGAAACTCATGCCTGGCTCAGCGGCAGAACACTTGCCTACCATGTGTGAGGTCATAGATTTAACCCCCAGCACCATAAAAAAAAAAGCCCAGGTATATCTGCAGGTGGAGATTGTTGGGTGCTTGGTAGGGGACGTCCAAGTGAACAGGAAAAGGCTTCATTTGATGTCAGGGACATGGGATTTCAGAGACAGTGATTTCAGTAAAGAAGGGAGTTTCAGCGAAGAAATTTTACACCAGTGAGGGAGCTTAACTCTTTGTGTCCAGATGTGGTCAGCTGCTGGGTGTCATAGAAGGAGAGCTGCATTGAACCAGAGTTGTGATTCTGCCAAGTGAGCATGGGGCAAGGGGGTTGAAGTGTCTGTATGTGAGTGATTTTAATGACCACCTTCAGAATTCACAGGGGCAAGGAGGAAAAATATGAAGAGGCTAAGGGAATTGAACAGGAGATAAACTCCGTGACATGAAGATCCCAGCTAAGATTCCAGCTGAAGTATTAGGAGTGGATTAGAAAGAGTAGTAGAGGAAGAACACAATGTTTGGAAATAGAATTAATGTGAAAGGATTTCAGTTATTGATTATGCCATGCTTAAGTGCATGTTTACAGTTCAAGGAGTGGATGGGGAGGACCAGCTGACTGGGAAGGAGTGGAAAAGGAACAGAGAGTGATAAGGTCTTCACTTGGTATTTAAGCCCCTAAGATCACAGTAGGAGTTTGTTAAAGAGGCACTCAGCTAGGAGGGGGAACCTTTAAGGAATGAGGAGAGTTCCTGGGAGTAGAGAACAGAACTGAGTAGTTGATTTCTGCACAGAAGGCTGAATTCAGTGGCATCGGATTCAAGGCTCGAATTTTTTTGTTGTTATTTGTATGTGTATGAGTGTTTTGCCTGCATGTGTTTAAGTGCACCCATGACATGTAATGCGCAAGAAGGTCAGAAGAGGGGTCAGATCCTCTGGAACTGAAGTTATGGATGATGGTTGTTAGCGCCATGTGGAGGCTGGGAACTGAACCCAGGTGCTCTGCAAAAGCAGTCAGTGCTCCTAACTGCTAAGCTATCTCTCCAGTCCTGCTAGAATATTTAGATAGGAGACCAGAAAAATGACCTAGAAGAGGGAAGATGTGAGCAGGTGGCAGCTTCAGTAAGGCATCCAGGTGAGCCTAGTGCTTATTATTATAAGAGTCTAGGAAAGTAGAACAGAGGATGGTTTCATAGAAGAAATAGATGGGCTTAGAGAAACCCATCTATATGTGAATAAGAATGAGTGCAAATAAAGAATGACATATGATCTGAACTATTGACTTGACCTATGTCAAAGATGTGGCAGAATTAGTCTTGATACTCCCACCTTAGACCTTGGGGAAGAGTTGGTGTGTGTGTGTGTCAAGTCGAGAGAGAGTGTCTGGAAACATGGTGCCTCTTGGACATCTCATGAGCCCTTCAGTTGGAGACCATCGTCTTACTCAGCTTAGGACCTATTTCCCAATGCCTGCCAACAGTAGCTTGCACAGGGCTTCCTCTCTCTTATATTCTATGTGCATGCTTATTCTTTCATGGCAAAGACATCCTTCATTCTGCCAGATGTCAAGCATTCCTTGAATGCTGAGCCTCCATGAGCACGCCAGGTCCAGCTAGAATTCGTATGTATCAAGATAAAGAAGGTGAGCGGTGAGTTAGTACCTGTCCAGGCCTCACAAGTAGCATCTCAATAGCCCAGAACTGGGTCGCTCATCTTCTCATAACACTGTTTAAGTGACATCCAATCCATGAACTCAAGCAATTTTTGGAAAGAATTCTGTCTATTCAGTAAGCATATAGCATCTTTTGTCCCATTCAACAAAGTGAAATCTAGGGCTGAACTATTTGATCTGATAGTCTACAGACAAGGGTGGTATGTTAGTTACTTTTTCATTGCTGTGACAGAAAACAACTTTAAGGAGGTGAGATTTTATATTTGTCTCATAGTTTAAAGAGATACAGTCCATCAAGGTGGGGAAGGTGTGCCAGTTTGCTCTGGTTTGGTCCACAGTGGTGAGAGCTTGTAATGTGGCTTCCTTATACCTGTATAGATCAGGAAACACAGATCTTTGGCAGGGACTGGGCTGGGGTGTAACCTACTATATTCCTACAGGTGCGGCTAGATTCCATGGTAGTTCCAAAATTTCTGCAACCTCCTGAAACAACACCATCTGGGAACTTCGTGTTCAAATACATGAGCCTGTTGGTGGGGTGGGGTGGGGGGTATCTAGTTACATCCAAGCCATCACAGGTGGGATGCAGGAGTCACCTTCTGCTCTTAACCTCATTGGTCCCAGAGAAACAACTTCCTAGAGTCAAATGGACCAGTCTTTGTTCAAGGACCTCTAGGTAACTAAATCTCCAACACAAGCTTTTAAAATCCATTAGCAGTAAGTTGCCAATTGTTTCCTCATTTTGATCATTCAGAGAAAATAAAACTGAATGTACAAAAATAGGAGCAAACTGTTTGGCTGGTAGCAAATGGCAATAAAAATATTAGTACTATTGTAATTTATTTACTAAATAATGGCTTCAGTTAATGGCTTCAGTTACATTATATATTCTTCAAAAGCAACGCATCTATTACTAAAGGGCTGTTTGAACTGTTGAAGAGTGTCATCAAACTCTCATTAAGATTTGAGGACTCAGAGACCCCAGCTAGGGAGTCCCTGTTGCATAATTAAGATGGATAAATGAAGAACCTCTGTTTTCTCTCCATCACCAAAGGAGAGATCTTAGACTCTTAATTGCCCTGAAAGGCAACGACAAGGATGAGATGCAGAGGTGTGTGTATTTAGGGGGTTGGAAGGGAAAAGGACACAACAAAGACAAGAACCATTAAAGGTAAGCTGTAGATGGTAAGGCTTCTGAGACTAGCGCTCCAAGAGGGCAACTGCGGAAACGCAGGTGAATGGACCAACGCCATCTGCTTCCCAGTGTTAGCATTTTATGAGGGGACCTAAAAGCCAACAGCCAGAGAAGGAAAGCCACACCTCCGCTGTTGCTTGATTTCTGTCGATTGTCGACAATATCACCGCTTGTGATTTCTTACAACCTGAATTTGAACATTTTGGAAGTTTGGGTAGAGCCCTGAAGATCGTCCTTTTAAAGTCTGGGTGTCTTTGGAAGAGGACTAACCTAGGTAGGATTTCCCAGCTTGCACTAGGTATTGAAATAGGCAATGTTGTCCTATCAGAATACTCAGTTTGAAGACAGTTTTACGAAGCAGTCTCCCCCCCACCCCAACTCTCTCTCTCCAGCTTTATTGAGTTATCACTGAATCATTTAAAAATTCTGTTCATTTAACATATGTGGTTTTGTATAGGTGCATACAGTTACGGTATACCTCACAATTTAGATATTGAAAATATTTGTTGACTTCCAGTTTCCTTGTGCCCTTTCAAGATTTACTTTAATTTTCACTCTTTTGGTAAGGATACCTGCCATGAGATCTACTGGCTTAAGACATGTTTAAGTACATACTACTGTGTCAACTCTAGGGATTATGCTGAAGAGCTGATCTCTAGAACTCATTCATGTTTCATAACTGAAACTGTACACCATTTAGCACCATCACTTTCTCCCTTAGTCCTTGACAACCACTGTTGTGTTCTTCATTCCTGTGAACTTAACTGTTTTAGATGCCTCAGATAGTTGTGATCACACAGTGTTTGATTTCTGAGCCTGGCTTATTTCACTCAACATGGTGTCTTCCAGGTTGATGGACTGGACTGGTGGTGATGCTGGACTGGTGGGATATCTTCATTTTTAAAATGCTGAATAATATCCCATCATTATATATAGTACACACGTGCATCACATCTTCATTCATCTGCTGACGGACATTTGTGCTCTTTCTACACCTTGTCGACTGAATAATACTGTAGTGAACACAAGAGCCTGCATATAGCTTAAGGCCTGGTTCTGCATGCCTATTGAGAGCCCTTGGGAGGCTAAGGTAGGAGAACCACAGCTTGAGATCATTCTGAGATATAGAGCAAGACCCTGTCACAGACAAGTGAAGACATCTGGCATTAGTTCTTTGCATATTTATCCAGAAGGAGTTGAGACGTGATATGAGAGTTCTCTTTTTTGGATGACAAACCAAACTATCTTTCAAAGGGGCCACATGATTTTGCATTCTTACCAACAGTTCTAATTTTTTATCTACATTAATACTTCTGATTTTTGGAGAGATTTATTTATGTATTTATTTTTGTGTGTGCATATGTGTGTGTGTGTATGTGTGTGTGTGTGTGTGTGTGTGCCTATGGAAACAGTCCAGAGGGCAACATCAGATGTCATCTACCTTATTTTGAAATAGGCTCTTTCATTAGTCTGGAGCTCACTGAGTGGGTTAAATTAGTTTTTCAGTGAGACACGAAGACTACTCTGCCTCCCCATTTCTGGGATTACAAGTTTGAGCCACCCCACCCAGCTTTTTATTGAGATGTTGGGGATGGAATTCAGCTCCACACGGTAAGCACTTTACCATCTCCCCAACTGGAAACATTTATTGCTAATGAACAATCTCCTATTTGAAGTAAGTGTAAAGAATTACTTTCATAATAAAAATAAAAGATAACTCTCCACTCTGAGAAACAGTCTCAGTAGTGACAGAATTTCAACATAGGAAAGTATGTGATTTTTATCACTATTGAAAGATTGCGAATACTTTTTTAAGTTCAGCAAAGTAGATTTGAGATATAACAAAATTCCACAACAGAGATTTTAAGTCTTTCTCTCTCTCTCTCTCTCTCTCTCTCTCTCTCTCTCTCTCTCTCCTCTGTAAATAGCAGTCTATCATGCTTATTAGCAAGATGAAGTGGGGACAGACCAGCTTGAAGTATTCAGGTGACCACAGCGACAAATGAGCATTCTCTGGGAGCAGATAAGTGATCAAGGCTCTATCAGTGCATCAGCAGCTTTGAGGTACTGAACTCTTTCAAAGGATAAAGTTTGTTTCATGGGCTAGTTGGAATTTTTTTTTATCAAATACTGAAAATTGCTACCTTTTCTTTGAATTCTGCTCTTTTGTTCAAGAACTTAACTTACCAGTCACTCAAACATATTTAGCCTTAAAGAACCCTCTCTGTTTTTCAGATTGTATCTGTATCTTGGAAAGTCTCGGAAAGAACAGGATCTAGCGTCCGTGCATGCTGGGGCTTGGACCCTGAGAGACCTTGCTTTGCTTTCTCTTTTTGCCTATTGGCTTTATTTTACATTTGCTTTTAGGTACAAAATATGGCTTCAAAAGCTGCTTCCCACATTAGTTCTTATGAATTAATCATTGTAAATGAAGTTTCTTGACCAAACAGAGTTCTGTTGGTATCCATTATTAGCAGCTGTGGATAGGAACATGCAGTTCATGTGTTACTTCTAGTGAAGAATGAATAAGATTTGTTGCAGGGAGAACGAAATCTCCATCGCAAAGACTGACACGGAGGCAAGTATAGACTTCCTAAAAGTGGTGACGCACAGAATTCACATTTGAGGGATCCGTGGTTCCCTCGGATGTCGGGCTGACCCTCAAACAAAGCAGCTTCATGCCCCGAGCTCCACAGCACACAACGACTGCCTGCAGTCTCCTGGTGGCTTTTGTCTCCCTCAATCTAATCCAGTGATAAACCTCGTTTCCTATACTTGACGTGCGCCTCTTTTACTGGTCCCAAATCCATCAGGCACATTGTGGTTGGCTCACTGTGAACAAACACAACTGACAGTTTCCTTCCTCAAAGTAAACAGTGCTGGCACTTAGACACAGTTCAAAGGGTTTATCACCTCAATGTGGCTGTTCTTTTTAGAAAGGTAAATAGGGCCAGCTCTAGCTAACTGCTAATTAAATGACTTTATTCTCTACTGACATTCCTAATTTTTACTAGCAAAATACTGTATAATGACTCAACCCTGTGGTCTGCTTTCAGAGTCCCTGTTTTCCTTCCTTCCTTCACTGCAATTACCATTAACCGCCCCCCACCCTCGTTAATTCTGTTGCTATTTACGAACACAGCATCACACAGCTAATGCAGTGGGTGACTCCATTAGACCATTGTGATGTTGGATTTCTCACTGCTTGAACATGGTTAAAGCATTCCTAATCTGACCAGTGAAGTGCTTTCTTTGGACTTTCCCTTCTCATTCTTGTAATTGCCAACATGTTAACTCACTGGAGGAAGGATCAAGAAAAGCTGGGACGTCCCCTGGTGGAACAGAGCGCTGAAGGCATTCTGCAAAAACAATATTCCACTGCCAATAGGTATCCCGCTGCAGTTAAAACGAGGATGAGCTTCCCAGCTTTGCAGAACACAGACCAGTCATATTTCCTATTGTTCCTGAAGACACTGCTTCCTTCTGTTTATTTTGGTTTTAATAAACCGATGACTCACTTACTTCTCAAATGATTTCCCACATCAAGTTCATTGTAGGATGAGCCTGCTGAGATTTGAGCAGTGGCTGGTGCAGGAGTTCTGTTTGAGGCTTTGCTTTATGATTTCTTTTTAAACAATATTTTATTTATTATTATTATTTTTAAAATATTTTATTTATTATTTTTATTTTATATGTATGACAGTATTGCCCGCATGTATGTGAGTGCACCTGTGTTGTGCAATGCCTCGGAAGTCAGAAGAGGGCTTTGGATTTTCCTGGACCTGGAGTTATGGATGGTTTGTAGCTGCCACGTGGGTGCTGGGACTCGAACCCACGTCCTCTGCAAGAGTAGTCAGTGCTCTTAACTGTTGAGCCAGCTCTCCAGCTCCCTTATTATTTTTATTTTGTGTGTATGAGTGTATTTGCCTGCATGCATGTAAATGCATCTGTGTCATACAATGCCTGTGGAGGTCAGAAGAAAACGTCAGATCCCCTGGAACTAGAGTTACATATGAGTGGTTGTTAGCCACCATATCGGGGCTGGGAGCCGAACCCTGGCCATCTGCAGGGACAGCCAGTGCTCCTAACTGCTGAACCATCTCTCCAGCCCCATCTCTGTGTTTTCTCATGGATGAGTGTCAGAAGCAAGGTCTTCCAGTGTTTCTCTTCCTTCCTTGATAGCAAACTTTTCAGAACCACTGGACGAAATTCCCCTCCTTGGTTTAGGAGGCTGAGTGCCCTTTTTGGGGATCTTTAACTGAATCATCCGTTTACACTGCTGTAGGGGTTTTCCTAGCCCAACCTCTGTTACTTAAAATGACCTTTTCAGCATTTTCTAGGTAAGTGCTTCATGGGATCTGCTTGTTCCTGTACCCTGCTGATAGGGGCTAAGAGTGCTAGGCACTGGGGAGCAAGTTGTATCCACCTTAGAGGGTGGTGTGTAAGGACTTTCTTGCCTTCTGTGTTGAAGGGGAGGAGATTCTTTTATGGAAAGTAGCAGATGGCAAAAAAAAAAAAAAAGGCAACAGTTTACAAGGTTTGTAGTGTCTGCGACTAGGAGAAAGACTTCATTTTTGGAAACACAAAGTGCTTTCATATCCTCCAAGGGCACAGAGTGCTTTTTCCATGCTTGCCACAACACAGGTAACCTGAAATTGCTAACAACTTTATTCTAGATTGTTTGGGGGCTTTGACATAGAGACTGGAACAGGCAGAAGAATTCTGGGACTTGGGGACTTTCCATTTTTAACTTCCTCCTTTCCCCCAGGCTCCATCCCATCCCATCCCCTCCAGAAATATCAAAACCTTATTTGGATACAGCGACTCTGTAAAGAACTTTCTATTATGTATCAGGACATCCGGGGTATCTCCTCTTTCTGTCTCTACCTCTGGCGAAACCCTTTACTCTTTTATCTGTCTGTTGTAATATCTGTTTCCATCTGTGCTGTAGGAAGTCAGTCTGGAGGAGTCTCAGAGATGGCAAGGGAGAAGCTGTGACATTTGAACTGGCCAGGAGGACAAGCATAGCTTAGCCAGTGGGTTAGGTCAGAGGGGAGCAAACAGAGAGGGGATTTCAACATGGGAGTAAAGACCTGAGCAGAAAGGAGCCCTGAATATCCAGAGTCAAGGATGATCACCATTTGCTGGATTCCTGGTGGCTGTGGAGGCAGGGTGGGGACCAGGCAGGACTGAAGCCCATGAGAGAGACAGAAGCTGCCTGTAGACTACTTTGATACTAATTCCTAACAATGAGGAGCCAAGGAGGAAACTGACTAAACAACAGCTCAGTGACTCCATCTTCAACTCCCTGACATTACAAGAGACTGACAGGTCTGTGAACGAAAGTGGATATCATGACCCTAGGAGAATTCTTTTAAATATTAAAGGAAAACAAAATATTGCTCTAAAAATTGCCCAAAGGGCACTAACAACAATAATAAAATATTGCGTTTATCTTTTCATTAAAAAAAGAAGGGATAGGGGCTGGGGAGATGGCTCAGCAGTTACCCGTGTCTGGCACTTGCAGAGGACCCAATTTCCCTTCCCAGCCTGTAAGTCCAGCTCCAGGCTGATTGGGTACCTCTGTCCTCCATCAGCACCTGCATTCACATGCATCTGCTTATACAAATACACACATACACATAATTAAAAATAAATACATTTAAAATTTTAGTTGAATTTTTACAAGTTTCATATAATGTATTTTGATCATATTTAGAGCCCTTCCTCTTTCTCCATCCCTCTTATATATCCCCAGTGGTTTTCATGTACTCTGTCATATATACATATACCTTTCTCTCTCTCCCTCTCTCTCTCTCTCTCTCTTTCTTTCTCTCTCTCCATACACACACACACACACACACACACACACACACATATATATATATATATGTGGGGGGCGGCTATAGAGCCAAGTTTGTGTCCCCAAATGTCTTTCGGTATGCATCCATCTACTGCAGCCTGTTTAACGAACACATAAAAAAAACCCAGCGCTCCCTCTCCCAGTAGTTACTGGTTGCCAATAGTTCCTGAGCTAAGATTGGGGCTTCTTACCCACTTCCCAAAATAAATTATTTTTTTGTTGGTCTTTTTGAGGCAGGGTCTTCCTATAGTCCTAGCTGGCCTGGAACTCACTATGTAGACCAGGCTGGCCTTAAGATCCACTTTCCTCTGCCTTCTGAGTGCTGGGATTAAAGGGGTTCACCATGATGCCCGGCCCAAAATAAATATTTTTAAGAGGGATATTTTAACCAAAAAAAAAGAAGAAGAAAAAAGAAAAAAAGGACAATTAGAACAATGGAGATTATTTAAATTTAATTACTTTTATCTTATAAAGAAAACCAATAATACTGTTATTATTTTTTTAGTTTATCTTGGTCCTGAAAATCTTTTGTACAGCAACCTTGGGGCACTGGTATTTGGGAGGCCACTGGGGAAGGCAAGGTGCTCACTGGACGATGAGGGCAACGTGCTCGATGTGCAGACTTTATGGAAGAGGAATTACTCTGTTGGATTTGAGAATGGTTAAGGGTGAAGACAGGTTGAACGAAAGTCTCTTAAGGAAAATAGAAGCCAAGAATGGTAGTGTGTACCACTAATCCCAACCCTAGGACCAGGCGGGAGGGTCACAACTTAGTCAGCCTGGGTTAGTTACATAGCAAGTTAGAGGCCAGCCTGGGTTAGTTATATAGCAAGTTAGAGGCCAGCCTGGGCTGCAAAATTAGATCCTAGCTTGAAAAAACAAAACAGCAACAAAAACAAAACCAACCATCCAAACAAACAAACAAAAAAAAACCCAAACAAAGCAACCTACCCAAGTGATAATGAAGGTGGTTACAGAACAGTAAGTACTCAGAAGTACAGCTGAGGCTTCTCTGGAGTTGTGCAGTAGGGTAACAGCTAATCTTTGGCTGATGAACAATTTTTCACCCATTGTTTAAGTCATTATGGCTTGAGAGGTAGATAAGAGAGGTGGGATTCTTTCCATTTTATAGGCGAGGAGCTTACTGGAGATGGAAAGGACTTGCTCAAGCTTAACCGACAAGCAAAGTTTGAACCCCAATCTATTGATGTGGAGAAGGAGGAAGAGACTGTTGTAGTGAGAACTGAGAAGGCCAAGACGGAACATTTTAAGGGAGGGCAGAGAGGGGACTCAGGCCGCAGTAGAACATGGAGGCACAGAGGCAGAGAGCGAGGGTCTCGTCATCAGTTCACTGTGTCCAGGACGGAAACAGGTGGCTTTTGATGGCAAAGTAAGTCTGCTCATTATTATGAATATCTATGTACATAGTACAAACAGATGTGAGATTTAGCAAATTCCGGTACTTCCAATGACCTATTCTCAACTGCTATTCAGAGCAACAGCATAGGGGAGAAAGGCGAAAACTAATTCTAATAGCAGCGCAAACACACAGAAACAGAGAAACTCATCTTCTATCAAGAAATCACATGATTACGGACTAGGGAAATGCCTCCCTGGGTGAGAGTGCTGTACAAGCACAGCAACCTGAGTTCAAATCCCCAGCACCCATGTCAAACACCAGGCATGGCCACTTGTGCCTATGATCACAGTGCTGTAGGCAGAGACAGGGGGATCACTGGGGTTTGCTGGCTGCCAGCCTACCTCCAGGTTCAGTGAGAGATGCTGTCTCAAGGGAGTAAGGAGAGTGACCGAGTAGGAGGAGGACACCTGCTACCTTCCTCTGGCCTATGAGCAGCACACCTATCCATACATGTGTTGCACTCCACACACACACACACACACACACACACACACACTCACATTCCATTTTTATTTGATGTGTGTGAGTGTGTTACCTGTATGTAAGTGCACCCAGGCATGCAAAACCTGTGGAGGCCAAAAGAGGGCATCAGATCTCCTGGAATTGGAGTTATAAATGTTTGTTAGCCACCACTGTGGGTGCTGGGAACTGAACCCCAGATCCTCTGTAAGAGCAGTCAGTGCTCTGAACTGCTGAGCCATCTCTCCAGCCCTGACATGATTATTTCTAAAGGAAATTTGGGAGCATTTGATTGGTAGTAACAAATTGTAAAGAGAGTACTGATTTTGTAGACAGACCATTGGGAGACTGACCTGCCACTCTTAGCTGTCTAAACCCATGTAAGATATTTAATTCAAGTCCTCTGAATTTGTGGGGTTGTTAAAATAATGACAGAAATTTCAACAAATTTGCTTATTCAACAAAATTTTCTAGAATCCTTATGGAGTACCAAGTACATTGTAAATAGTAAAATGTCTGTAGTAAGGCTGGAGAGATGGCTCACTCAGTAAAATGCTTGCTGTGCAAGCCTGAAGACCTGAGTTCAGATTCCCCACATCCATATAAAAAGCCGGGAGCAGCAGCATGTTTTCACACATATGTGCATACACACCCCACATATGTATAAACACAGACACGTGCGCACACACACACAGAATGTTAATAGTCAAGAAAAAAATGTGGAGTCTACACTGAGAGTTTGCATTGTAGAATAGATTCTGCAGCCAGTATGTGCTAGACATGTTGCAGATACGTAATGAATGCGTTTATGTGGCCTTTGCACGAGCACTTTTCATGTAGGACTGCCGATCTTGTGCCCTGTGCCATCTGCTCCTAGACGTGTGTCAGCCAAGACAACAGTCACTAGCTACATGTGACTTCTAAGCACTTGAAAAGTAATATGGTTGAAAAAAAAGCTTTTTTCTGTTAAAAATGTTTTTCGTTTTTCCCATACTTATATTTGTGTGTGTGTGTGTGTGTGTGTGCATATGTGGCACACACATGCTATAGCATGTATGTAGAAGTCAGAGGACAATTTGCTGGCATTGGTTCGCTTTTTCCACCATGTGGGCTCTGGGAATCACACTAAAAAAATCCGGTTTGACAACAAGCACTTTTAACTACTGAGTCATCTTGCCAGCCTGAAAAATGACTTTTCAGTTACATTGCATTTAAATTTATGTAAATTTAGCTTAAAAACTAAAGTGGTATGAAATATTTTTATGGGAAACACACCCTTTCTTGCTTGGCTAGAAGTATTTTCTATTTCAACCTTGGGGATTTAGTTTCTGAATTGGTATGTGCTGTATTAAATATATATTCAATTTTAAGGAGTTGGTAATGAAGATAAGTATAAAATATCTTAATAATCTTTAACATAGACTTCATGTTGAAACAATATTTTGGCTATGTTGGGTTAAATTAATTATTAAAAATATCCTGCTAATTTTAATATTGACTTCATGTTAAAATAATATGTTGCATATTTGGGGTTAAATAAAAGAAATTTCTGAGTTGAGCATAGTGGCACATACCTTTAATCTCAGCACTTGGGAGGCAGAGGCAGGCAGATCTCTGTGAGATTGAGGCCAGCCTGGTCTACAGTGAGTTCCAGACCAGCTGGGGCTACAGGGAGACCTTGTCTCAAAAAAAAAAAAAAAAAAAAAAATTCAGGCAGACAGTTTTCTCTTTTATGTGGCTATTAACATTTTAAACTTGTGTCAGTTTTCTATTCGACAATACTACCATAGAACATGCTGGAAACATTTCCTTCCTAGGGTTAGAATTACCTTTTGGATGTGTTTTGAGGTGACACTGAACAACCATGTGGGATTGCGCACAAGCGCTGGGATTGTGCTCTTAGCTGCTTGAAGTACTTTTGAGCACAGAGAGAGGACCAAATTTGTCTTCCGTGTTTTAAAAATGAAATTTAAAGAAAACTATGTCTTAATTATGTGCAGAGCTTCACCTACCAGAATTTGTCAAAACATTGCAGAAAAATGAAGGAATAAGATCAAAAAGTTAAAAGGTAAAGTATAAGAATACTAAGTTCAGTGTTGTAATGATTTCTGCTGGAATTAGGAATTTTAGAAAAAGAGATGAATGGATTCTGCTTTCTAATGTGGAGGAGTTGGCTGATGCTCTGTTCTAATTAATTCTCTATGTTGCAGATACTGGCTAGAAATTAATACATTTCCTTTGTGACCTTTATATTTGATACATAGCAAATTACTTCCTCAATTAAAAAAGCAAAGATGACCTACGCATTAGTCTCTATATCTAATTTATCATGGCGTTGACAATAAGCAATCCATTCAATTAATTACTTTTCATTATGAATGCTAAAGAAACTTCACACACAAGTTTATTTCCTTTTATTCACTATCTCTATTCAGAAATGGTGTGAAGAAGTTAGTCCGTCATAGACTGGTGAGATGGCTCAGTGGATAAGGTTCCTGCTGCTAAGCCTGACCACTTGAGTTCAATTCCTGGTACCCACATGACTGAGGGAGAGAACTAACTCCTGCAAGTTGTCCTCTGACCTCCATGTGCACACTATGGCACACATATTCTCTCCTCCCACACACATACACACAATAAATAAATGTAAAATAATTAACAAAATAAGTCCAGTGTTTGTGAACATTTCAAGTATTAGATCTCCCACACACATACACACAATAAATAAATGTAAAATAATTAACAAAATAAGATGGCGTCTTCAGAAGGACGCCATCTGGGGCATGGATCCTCACTTTCTTCCTTTGCTTCTTTTAAAAATAATTTTAGGGGCTGGAGAGATGGCTCAGCAGTTAAGAGCACTGACTGCTCTTGCAGAGGACCCAAGTTTGCTTCTCAGCACCCACATGGTGGCTAAGAACCATCTAGAACTCCAGTTCCAGAGGATCCAATGCCCTCTTCTGATTTCTGTGGGCACTGAAGGGCATGGGTGCACTTACATACATGCAGAGAATACACTCATACACATTTAAAAAAATGACGAAACCTAAAAATCAG
>NW_008360319.1:783384-815868 GCF_000622305.1 Nannospalax galili | reverse complement strand
TCTTTCTTTCTTTCTTTCTTTCTTTCTTTCTTTCTCTTTCTTTCTTTCTATACCCACTGAATTTAATTATGGTTGTTTCCATCATCATTGATGTAGGATTACTTACTACTGAAGGACATTTGGGGATGTAATCACTTTATAGACCATATTATATACATAAGAGAATTGGGTGGGGCAGTGAGAGGAAATGCAGATGGGAGGGGATCTAAATACCATCAAACTATATTATATGAAAATTGGAAAAAACTTAAAAAAGAGATGGTCTCTTTGACAGAAATTTGATTGTATAATTTTGTTTAAAAGTATTATTTTGGGGGGAAATAATTCTAACTCCTTAGCAGGTCATTCATAAGTTGTCGTGTCCTTACTTATACCTTTGATATTAGCTTTGACTTTTCAAGATGAGTCCGTCTCCTGTGGTGGTCATCTTGTGCTGTAGCCTTCTCCTGTTCCTCCTCCTCCTCCTCGTCCTCCTGTTCCTCCTCCTTCCTCCTCCTCCTGCTCCTCCTGCTCCTACTCCTCCTCCTCCTGCTCCTCCTCCTCTTCCTCTTCCTCCTCCTCCTCTCCCACCTCCCCCCTTTCCCTATCCCTCCTGCTCCCTTTGCTTCCTCTGCCTCTGTGCTTTTAAGATGCTTCCCATCCCAACTTCTACTTCTAACTCAGTTACAGCATGGAAGATTCCTGCTTGTCCTCTAAAGTCCATCTTAGGTATCACTGCCTTTGGGAACTCTTTCCTGACCCTCTTACCTTGAGTCAGCGGTCCTGTTCCTCCTCTGCTCTTATGTACCCTGTGTATATCCCTACTACCGTACTAGAGTTTTGATTATGATTAATAATGAATACCAGCCTCCTTAATCCATGAGCCCCTCAAGGCCACACCCAAATTCTCAGTATCGGATAGCAGTGTAGGATACACAGCACACAATCAGCAAGTATCTACTAAAGGGATAATAATTGGCAGATTATGCAAATATATGGTACATGGCTTGTGGGTAGATTCTCTCTTTTACATTGATTAAGAATTTTGGAAGGGCTCTCCATTCTATTCTACAAAGCCCACATAAAGCATTGCTCAGCCCTGGGTTCTGCCATGTCTAGAAGATAGGTAATGAGTGAGGTTTTCTCTTTTTTTTGGTACCATTTTACCTAACTTTGGGTGGACTGTAGGTATGGTTGCTTCTTGCCTCTTGGAGTCCGTTCTGGGCTCAGTACTATTCATCTTCTTCATCCTAATATAACTCATGCCTCCTGTGACCAACCACCCTCGAACTAGGCTTTAGGACTGTCTTGATCTAGTCAATCATCATTCATGAAGAAGTACTTGTAGTAGATGTAGATGGAGAGATGGCTCTTGCAGAGGACCTCGGTTTAATTCCCAGCCCACATGGAGGCTAATAACTGTCCATAACTCCAGTTCCAGGGGATCTGACACCCTCTTCTGACCTCCATGGGCATTGCATGACATGAGTGCACTTACATACATCCAGGCAATACACTCATACACATAAAATAAAAATAATAGAATACAATAAAAAAGAAGTACTTGTATGTTCAGATTGTGTGTGTGTGTGTGTGTGTGTGTGTGTGTGTGTGGAGAGAGAGAGAGAGAGAGAGAGAGAGAGAGAGGAGAGGCCTCAATGTCCTTTCCATTTTCTCTTCCTGCTTCCTCTCTACATATTGAGTACTATTTAAATGCTAAATGTTTTGCGAAGTCATTTGTATGAACTAATTACTGTACGTGTAACACTTAATCATAAATATTTAATCTTTCTAAAAGTTTTGGACTAAAGTTTAGACCAATGTGATAATTTTAATTGTCCCCATAGCTAGGATATTATAGACCTCAGTTGATAGGTTCTTTTGATTCTACACAAAGCTTTCTAACTGCTACCCTTAAATGAGTGTTTAGATTAAACTGCTTGTAGAAAATGCAACTCATAAACAGTTGCTTCACGGATGCCATTTTTCTTTTTTCTTTTTACCCATAAATAGAAGAATGGAGGACCAGTATGTGTTATTCAAAACAAGTCAATATGGTAGACTATGTATCAGGAAGTGGAATGCAGGCAACATTAAAGTGAGACTGATTTGCAGGGTGGATGGTGAATACTTATGACCTTATGTGTCTGGAGGCCATGATAGGAGGCTCTCAAGTTGGATACTAGCTAGCTTGGATGACATAGCAAGTTTGAGGTTATCCTGGGTTACACAACAAGACCCTGCTTCAAAACAAAACAAAACAAACAAAACAAAACAAAGCAAAATAAACAACAAAACACAAACAAAATAAAATACACACCACAAAATCCATCCTGAGACTCATTCTTGCCAATAAACTTCAGGGGGATAGCCAGGTCTTACATTTAAGATCCAAAGCATTATGAGTTCATTTCATTTCTTTTCTTTTCTTTCTTTTCTCCCTTCCCTCCTTCCTTCCTTCCTTCCAACCTCCCTCCCTCCCCCATCCCTCCCTCCGTCCTCCCTCCTTCTCTTTCCTTTTTTGCCCTAAACCAGCCAAGACTGATTAACAGTTACTGACTTTCAACGTGACATCTATTGTATTGTCATAATTCTAAGTATCTTCCTCTTACCGCCTTTCTTGTTTTTTTTCCTCTCTTTTTATCTTTATGAGACGATTTGATGAAATTACCTTTTTGGGAAATGAAAAGTGCTCAACAGGTAGGGGCTGGGATTCTGTTTCTCCTGGCATGAAGTATGGCCAGGGCAAGAGCCCTAGGGAGGGCTTGGGGGGTAGGAGGGAATGGAGCAAGCAGGAGAGGCTGTCCCCGAAGACCCACAAGTGGGGTCCCTTTGCTGTGACTGAACTCCTTTGACTAGGGTTGTTGAGACGATAAACACCAGTGTTCCCTGAATGAATTTCAGAGCTGCCAAGCCATCCAGACTCCTGAGGAAAACGCCTGCCCTCTGTTCCTAGTCTTGGCTGTTATGACCAATTTCCCCTCCTTGATCCTTTAGGCCTTTGGTTAGCGATAAGTCACGTCTTAGTAAATGTCCCCTCTGGTGGAAAAACAGGACTGAGGTAAAGACATTGGGAGTGACTGAGCAGCTTGCTACAGTTAAGAGGAAGAGGAAATAAAAAGGGCCCCAGGTTCTTGTGAATTTATTTTGGTTTCTTTTGAGTCTTGAATGATGGAATCTCTTACTATAAACATTTTGTTATATAAACATATTATCAGCTCCCCCCTTCCCCGTCTCTTCTGATGCCCTCCAAAATTCATAAATTAGAGAGCAGGTAAATAGTAGTTAGAAACCCTGTCCCATCCAGAGTACCAAGTTACCCTATATGTGATTATTTTTGAGTAAAAGTGAGACATTTGGGAGAGTTTCCCTTGAATTTTCCAGCTGCATAACTCTGTCAGTCATTATGGGCTTAGTGCTTGGCTACCTGAGTAAGGCCTCTGAGGGGGAAACAAAAGGCATTGCAAAAGATGACCCCTGGAGGACTTCTACACTGAGCAGTCCACCCCAGCAGACCCACACTCACTCAGAGCCACTCCACCTATGGGGTCCGACATCTGTGTTGCATTTCAGTACACAGTGAGAAAGTGGCACCCAGGGTGAGAAAGGGAGGCGAGCCTTCACAGATGCTGCAAGAGAAGGAAGCAGGCTCTGTGGAGTGATTAGAGAGGGCTTCCAAGAGAGATCACTTGAGCTATTCTTGTAAGAGAAGAAGATTAAATGAGTAATGAGGACATGTTCCCTGGGGCTGAGGAAGGGTTGATAAATTCATATCTAAGATTGAGTTTATGCTGGAGGGAGGCAAGGGAGATAAAACCCAAACCAGAGAACACCCAAAGACTATCACTTGGGTTAGGAGCATTGCACTATTATTTTATTTTTCTTTCTGTTGAAGGTCAAGGTCAAGACTGGAATGAGTTTCCTTAACCTTTACCCTCTATTGATGATAGAGAGCTGGTGTGATTCCAGGTCTGGTTGATTTCTTTCCTCAGGTCTAAAAGATACAGATACAGGTAGGATTTAATGTAGGTTGTACTCTTGCTAGGGACAGAATGAAAGCTCCCGCTTCGACAAGAATGTGAGGGCAATGTCCACCCTTTGAGGTTAAGGTCACCCTTTGAGGTGAAGGGTGCTGTGTTCATTCCTTTGAAGTGTTTCCTTAAGTATCTAAGCGTATTCTCTTTTGCTTGGTTTCATTCACCTCCCTCCCTCCCTCCCTCCCTCCCTCCCTCTCCTTTCCTTCCTCCCTCTCACCCTCCCTTACCCTTCTTCTCTCTCTGTCTCTTTCTCTCTCTCTCTCACTTACTCTCTCTCTCTCCCTTTTCTTCCCCTTTTCTGTTGAATGGTTGACTCGGTTGAAGAGTTCATTTGGTTAGTATCTTCAATAGGGTGAGCCCATTTTCCACATCCTTGACTCCTAACATCCTCTTGAGGCACCATTCACTGCCCTTGTGGGAATTTGTACCACAGAGAGTTGATAAGAACAAACTCGTCTCTCCCTCACTTCCTGCGTAACCTCAGGATTAACACCCAGAGCTCTTGGGCTTGTGATGCACAGCACTGTTGAATCTCATGATCTCCTTCATCTCCTCAAGTAAGAAGATATTCAGAACATAGACATTTGAGCCAATGATAAAGGCACTTGCCACCAAGCCTGGGTTAGATCTCTGGGACCGACATGGTGGAGAGAGACTTGACCCCTGCAAGCTGTCCTCTGATCCACACATGTGCTCTGCGTTGTGTGCATGCATGCAGACACACACACACATACACACACACACACATACACACATACACACATACACACACATACACACATACATACACATACACACATACACACACATACACACATACACACACATACACACACATGCACATACACACACATACACACATACACACACATACACACATACACATATACATACACACATATACACACACATACACACATGCAATAAATAAATGTAATAAAAGTTTAAAAATATACAGGTAGTAAAGTAAATAGATAAAAATAAACAAATATAGATGACAAATCAAATCAAATAATAAATCAAAATAGACCCAAATGAAAAACTAAACATTAGAATCAAGGGAATACACTGCTTCCAAGGAGCTTGTAACTAACTGAGGATCCAGTACAGTCCAATTATAGGAAAAAACAACACAACACAAAACTATCCTGTGTTTCTAATAGAGCAATATTCAAATATGTACAAGTCCATTAGATGCAAACAAACTATGTGATTTCTAACAGAACACAGAGTAGAGGAGATGAAATGTGTGTTTGAGGGGAAAATATTCCAAACAGAAAATAGTTTGAGTGCATTTTTGTCTTTCGTCGGTATACTTGGAGACCAAAGGGGTCTGACTCAGAGTGGAAAATGGATAAGTTACAGCCATCTAACCAGATAGGGCCTTGAGCTGGAAGGAGGCAGGAAGTAGGTTGTGTGCTAGCTGTGTATAACCTTTGTGGAAACACAGAAGAAGCTTCGCCAAGCTTTTCTTTTCCATTCTGTTGGCTGCCTTCAGTCATGTTCAATGAATCAGTCATGCCAACCTTTCAAAGTTAGGGAGAAAAAGATTTGAAGAGGGAACAGAGGTATTTTATAGCTCCGCTGAAGCTCGCTGGATTAGAAGTGCTTCGCTGATAGTGGTATTTCTTATTTAGCTCCCATGATATCCTCTCAGGAGCTGAAAGCATTTTATAGACACTATCTCATTAATTCTTCCAACATCCCAGGGAAGGAGGTGGTTCCAAAGGTAATTTGTTATCACTTTATGGAGTCAGGAATGGAACAAGTAACTCCTTTATATGACGTGTGTGTGTGTGTGTGTGTGATGTGTGTGCACACGTGTATGTGGGTACATGTGCCCATGACACAGAGGCCAGAGGATATCTTGCTTTATCATTCTGTGCCTTTTTTTCCTTGAGATAAGGTCTCTTACTGAACCTGGAGCTAGGATGGCAGTCTACAAGGTCCAGCAATGATCATCCACTGGGCAGGGCATGGGGTTACAGGTACTTGGGCAGTCACATCTGGCTTTGTATGTGGTGTTTAGGATTAAAAGCCAGTTCCTCAAAACCTGCACAGCAAACACTCTTCTCACTGAGCTTCCTCCCGCCCCACTATGTAACTTCTTATGAAATGATTATGACCAGGGCTGGAGAGATTGTTCAGCAGTTAAGAGCACTGACTGCTCGATCTGGGTTCAATTCCCAGCACCCACATGGTGGCTATGAACAGTCCTTAACTCCAGTTCCAGGGGAATCCGATGCCCTCTTCTGACCTCCGAGGTATTGCATGACACGGGTGCACTCACATACATGCAGGCAATACACTCATACACATAAAATAAAAAAATAATAAATATATAAAAAGTTCTTAAAAAAATGATTATGACCCTGGATAGTTTCAGGAAAGTGGCCAGTTTCCCGAGTTCATTTCTAGAAACTTTGTGCTGAATGTTCATCTTCTCTAGTCTGTTTGATAAGAGCCTGAAATATCAACGACAGAAAGAGTAGACACATTTTTCAGTAGATTATGATCTCAGATTTTCAGCTTTGGGTTTACTCTACACTTGAGTGCTTGAATGGAAAAATCTCTAACCTTCGAAAATTGTCTGTATTGGATTAAAAGCCTAGTACTTGTGAGCTAATCTTTCTGTGAGTTTTTGTGTCTGGGTTTTACATTTACACGGAAGGCTCTTTTCTTCTCATAGCCCATGTTTTCTACGTGTTGACTATGATGTGAGCGCCCAGAGTGTGGAGCCTGTGGATCTTAGTGTCATATGTCCTGGTACCAGCAGAGTTTTCCTGAGCTAGGCTCTGCATGCTGTTGAATGCACAAGGGGATACCGTTCTACCATTCCAAATAGAGTGAGACACAGCTGTAAACAACTGTGAGGTGCTGTGATCTAACACCAGTCTTTAAAAAAAATTTAAAAAATATATATTACCTATTTATTTGCATTTATGTGCATTGCCTGCATGTAGGTGAGTGCACCTGTGTCGTGCAATGCTCTCGGAGGTCAGAAGAGAGAGTTGGATTCCCCTGGAACTGGAGTTACAGACAGTTGTTAGCTGTCCTGTGGGTGCTGGGAATCGAACCAGGGTCCTCTGCAAGAGCAGTCAGTGTTCTTAACCAGTGAGACATCTCTCCAGCTCCAACATCAGGTCTTTAAAAAAAAAAAAAAAAAAACCGTGCATGTGGGCATGTACGTAAATGAGTACCCGCATGTGTATGGAAGCCAGAGGTCAGCTTTTGGGTGTTGTCCCTGGGAGCCATCCATTTTGTTTTTAAAGACCACATCTGTCCCTGGGACCTGGGACTTACTGATTTGGCTAGGCTGGCTGGCTAGCAAAATGTAAGCATCTCCTGACTGCCTCCCCAGCACTAGGATTAAGAATATGTGCCCCCGTACCCTGCTTTTTAAATGGACACTAGAATCAAGCTCAAGTCCTCATGCTTGCATGGTGAGCATTTTTCTGACTGAGCTATTTGCCCAGCTCCTAATTCCTATCTTTTAAATTCTGTCCCAGAGTAAGTTTAGGGACATAGATCCCCAATTAAGCATTCATTGCCCTCTTGATGCTGTGTGAGTTTGGGGTGTCCGTTCTTAAGCTCTAAAGATTTAAAGAGTTGGAAACTTAGGCTTCTTTCAAAACAAGTTTAACCTTTTGATTTGAACAAAGACGTACCGTGCCCCAGCCGATTTATCATATAATAGCTACAAGTTCAGAAACAACAACCAGGTCATCTATGGTGGCCCCTCTGCTCCTGAGTGCACAACATCAGGTTGTCACATTCAGCACCTCCTAAACTAGGAGACTGTCTCTTTGGACTTGGCCTTTCTTGGTTTGCCTGAGCGTTAATAACTGACAGCTTATGTTTTTCTCTCGTTTGTCTAAAACATTGACTCCAAGGTATCGATGGGAATTAAAATGGACTTTTTGCCATGAAAAATCAAAAGACAGAAAATTCCTGTTTTGATATGTCTGTTGAGATCACAGGTGGCCCTTGGCCAGGTTAGACTTTCAGAAGCCTAGAGGCAAGCCTTCCAGGATAACAGCTGTGCTCTATCAAAGGGCCATAAAGGGTAGGGGTGGACGGTAAGACTCTAGCTCTGGGGGATCCTCAGGGCTTTAACCTGAAGTGCTTACCTCTGTCCTCCTTTCAGCCTGTCCTTTAATGGACACATCCACTCCATTGGCTTTCCAGGCCAGGGAGCCTAAACTTTTAGTGTGCAGTAGAATTAATTTAAATAGGCAAAAAAGAGAGTCAGGAGAAAGGACTCCCTTGATTTTAATTTCTTGATGCTTCTGGCATCCAGAAGAAACAGCTACAAGTTTAAAGAAACCCCACTGACATTAAAATGCCAAAGATGACTCGTTCCCTGTTCTTCCACTGGGCATGAGAGATTTGCTCCTTCTCCACAGTATGGTACAGCTGGTTGCTGTTAGCTTGGCCCTCCAGGAAACTCAATTAAATTGTACTAGGCAGTATTTTTTTTCTTATTTTGTCAGCAATTTCATTTGTGAGTTTGTAGTTGAGAGACTAGCCCCATAGGGAATCTGGCCACTGGTAAAACTCTTCCTTCATTTGAAGTTTAAAACTTTTTTGACTTTTTAAAAAATCAGTAACATAGCCTTGACTCTTTTTGAAACTTTTAGTTTCACTTTAGAGTCCACCTTTCAAGCCACATTTACTTCCCTGTGGTTCACACTAGCTTTGTGGCCGGGATACCATTCAGGTCACCTTGGTAATGTGAAATATTTGCACTAAATAAAAAGAAAAACCCTCTTACTTTTCTTCGCACCTTACTATAAAAAGATGACTTGGTATATACCTGTCAAAACCAGAAATGGATTCCTTTTCCCATCCTGCAAAAAGGGAATGAATGGTCCTATGTAGATTTCACGTGCTTAAAATAACAAAAATGAGAAGCTGGGGAGATGGCTCAGAGGGGAAAGTGCTTGCTGCACAGGCAGGAGGAGTGGAGTTCCATCTCTAGCACCCTCATAAAAAAACAGGCACAGTGGCATGAGTCTGCAGCCCAAGTGCTGGGGAACCGAAGACAGGTGGATCCCTGGGGCTTGCTGACCACTCAGCCTAGCCAAATTGGTGCCCCCCCAGGACCTTGTCTCAAAAAATAAGGTATGTGGAGGGGGGAGCGGTGAGACTGCTCAGTGGATACAGGTACCTGTTACCCAAATCGACTTGGTGGAGGCAGAGAACGAAGGCCCACTAGCTGTCTTCTGACCTCCACATATGTACTGTGGCGCGCGCGCACACACACACACACACACACACACACACACACACACACACCACACAAATGAATTTTAAGAAAATTTAACAAGAAAGAAAGAAAGAAAAAGAAAAACGTGGATGGTTCCTGAGGAACAGTATCTGAGGTTGACCTCTGGTCTTCATGTGCACGTACGTGTGCAACCCCTGCCTCCAGCATGAATGTGAATGTTCTTCCCTCTAGAGCTCAAAGCAGTTGAGAAATCCCAGCTTGGAAAGAACTGGCAGAAACAGGCAACTTCTCTGATTTGATTAAGAAAGTCAGACAACTACTAGGAGAGGGTGAATTGGTTTTCTCTAAGGATTGCACACTGATTAGGTTAATGAGGCTCCAGTGGATGGATGGACACTGAAGGACATTTAGGGACACAAACCTGGCCTTAACATAATGACAGAGTACATGAAATCCAGTGGAGGAGGCTAAGGGAAGGGGGTCTAAACATGATCAAAGTATATTGTATGAAGTTTCATAAAAATTCAATAAGAATTATAAAAAACTGTTAAACAGAAAGTCAGACAGACATATGTAATAGAGCGATCAGATCAGGCCTATAAATTTTGGGAGTCAGAATGACTGGAAAAGTGGTAAGTTCAACACCGACCTGGCTACAAGGTGAGTTCAAAGCCAGCTTGGGCAAATTAACAAGACCCTGTCACAAACTGAAAAGTGAAAAAGAGGACTGGGGATATAGCTCAGAGGTAGAGTGCCTGGCTGGTGTTCATGAGGTCCTAGGTTCAATCCCCAGTACAGATAAAATAAAACAAACCAAATTTAATAGAATGCTTGGTAGAAACACCTGCTGCAGAAGGAGTAATCCAAAATAGTCTTCACAGTTATTGGGATTACTAATGCACTGAACAGTATTAGTTATTAGTTCTGTGACGTCCAGATCAGCCAGGCCTATATGATGAAGACCCTGTTTTACACACACACACACACACACACACACACACACACACACACAAACAAACAAAACAAAACAAAAAAATCAACCAAACAAAAAAACAATATAAACAAGCAGCAACAAAAACCTTCTGGTCATAGGCAAAAAGCCCATTTATTTCTGCAATCCAGCACTTATCAAAATTACTTGATTAAGGAATTTGTCTTTCGTTTTCCTAATAGTAAAATTATTTGGCTGAGGAACCTCTCTTTCTCTTTGATGGTAGTATTTCCTGAAACCCACTCCAGGAGATGTTGTACCCGAGCTATTTAACCCTTTTCTCTTTCCAGTTATGACAGAAGGTTCTATCAGTCTTTGTGCAGTTGCTGATATGTGTGCAACAGATAAATGCTGTCATTTACACAAAGCATGTATCTACCCTAGAAACACAGGACCTGCAAGTATTCAGGTAGCAGCAAAGCAAATGGACCTCTGCATCGATGTTGTGCAAGGACCAGGTGAGATGCTGTTGAGCAATAACCAGGGACATGACAGCATGGTTGTCCCCTCTGAATCAAGCATTCTTAATGTGACTCATGTAGTGGGGAAATATAATAACACAGTGGAAGGCTGCTGAGATGGCTCGACACCTGTCTCAGATTCAATCTTGGGCTCCAATGGTGGAAAGAGAAACCGACTCCCCAAAGCTGTTTTCTGACCTCCAAGTGTGTGCCGTGGTACGTGCACACCTCTACTCACATCACATATACAAATAACACACACATGCACACACACGAAATGAAATAAAACATTTGAAAATCACAGTAGGGCCTTCTTGCTGTTTATTAATTCAAAACAAAATTCATTGACTTAGCGCTGCTGGACCAAGGAGTAAGGCAAACATTCACTTTGGAAGTGTCTTGTTGATCTTGTATTTAGAGAGATAGTAACTTCTGCATTAAAAAAGGGCTGGGAAGTGGAGAGACGGCTCAGTGGTTATGAGCACTGGCTATTCTTGCAGTAGACCAGGGTTTGATTTCCAGCACCCACATGGCAGCTAACAGCCCTCTGTAACTCCAGTTCCAGGGCATCTGACACCTTCATCTGACCTCCATGGGAACTGCATGACATCGGTGTACTTAATACATACAGGCAGTAAACTCATATACATAAAGAATAAAAAATAAAATATTTTTAAAAAGAAAGATCTGGGACTAAAGCTGGGAGGTAAAAGCAGGCAGGGCAGGGCAGGCCCATCACCTACAAACCATTGTGGAGGGGATGCATGACTGAGGAACCAGGATAAGAACTGAGGTGTGATGCAGGTCAAATGTGGTGGCACATGCCTGTGATCCAGGTACTCAGGAGGCTAAGACAAGAAGTTGTGAGTTTGAGGCTAGCCTGGGATACATGGGAAAACATGTCTCAAGGGAAGAAAGGAAGAAAGAAAGAGAGAAAGAAAAAGAAGGAAGGAGGGAGGGAGGGAGGGAGGATGGGAAGGAGAGAGGAAGAAAGAGGCTGGGCCTATGATAACATTCATTTTCTCAAGGTGTTTTCTCCTCCAGGTTGATCTCTGAGTCAGCAAGGAGTCGATCATGGTGTAGTGTCATTTCTGGGACAGTTCCGATTTCAAATATTGTGTTTGGTTGTCTCTGCACCCTTGAATATGTTAGACTCACACTCATCTTAAATGAAGACCATGATGACTCACAGCGTTGGGAAGGAGCCCAGAAACCCAATCTTGTCACTCACAAGCTGTGTGACACTGGGTGTTTATTTCTTCTCTGAGTTTCTGTTTGTTCATTTATAAAATAAGTACTTAGATTTTGTCATTTCTGTTCTCTAGTAGAACAAAGATACGTGAACCCAGGACACAGCATCCAGTGTTAGACTGGAGCTCTTTCAGATCCTTCACATATGAAGAAGAGTGGTTCTTCTCAGGTAACTGCTCTCTACTACCTCTAAGGCGGTGTTTTAATTTTCCGAACACTTTACATTCATTTAGAGTTCAAGGTCCCACTCCCAATAGGACAGTTGTGATGCGCACCGATTGGGTGATTTTTAGCTTACACCAGCAGCTACTGTAGTAATTACTCTTTGTTTAGTCAATAGCAGAATTTAGTAGTAAAAATGTCAAAAATTTAACAGCCCACCAGGCTCTTTTTAATACGACGCCCCAAAGGCAGCCGAGCCAACTGCTATCAGCTCAGATCTTTGAGCTAAGCCCAATTCTCCTGTGAAAGCAGAGCATGTGTTTGCATCTGACTGCCGGAGACAGGGTAGCGATGCCTTCTTTTGTCAATTGGGCTGGACCTTTGGAGATAATATAAAGGGGTTGATTTTTTTGCCTTCTCTTCTTTCTCTAAGAAGTTTTGTTTTTCCTGCAGTCCTGCAAATACATGCTGGGCAAAGGCTCATGCAAATGAAGTCTGTGGGCTCCTTCAAGGGAGTTTACAAACAAAATCCTTAAGACAGAAGCAGTTATTTGGGGCCATTACAGTGGGTGGGAGCAAATTCCATCAGAAGAGCACCTTGGGCCATAAGAGTGAAATGCCTGCGAGGTTTGCAGTCTAATGCAAGAAGGAAGAAGTGTTATCTTCTAAAATGTAGGCATGTCTTGTCTCCTTTGAGATTTACAAAGGAGGTAGGAACCAGTGTTGAGCTAGGGATGAATGAATATGTAGTTGAAAGATTGAAGGGTAAATCCAAACCTTTTTCAAACCATGCTGAGTGATTCCCAGGGCCTGTGGGTATAGCTCAATTGGTAGAGTGCTTGCCTAACATGTACAATGTCCTGGGTTCTATCTTGAGCATTGCATAAACCAGGCATGGTGGTGGTACAAGTCTAAAACCTCAGCACTCAAAAAATAGAGGCAGGATCAGAAGTCCAAGGCTATCCTCAGCCAGGTGAGTTCAAAGCCAGTCTAGTCTAGTCCACATGAAACCCTGCCTCAACCCCCACCTCCTCCAAAGAGTTCTTTCCAATAGAAAAACCAAAGACATTATTTTTCCCATACCCCTCAGGAAAACTTGTGGCCCCAAATGCCCCCCAGTGTGAATACACCCACTTGGCCCACGAGTCATATCCAGTTCAGTTCAGACAAAAATTCGAGCATAGACATGGGGAAGTGGGTAAGAAATCCCAACCCAACCTAAGGAACTTTTGGCAATTGATGGCTGCTGGGAGGGGGAACATCACTGTCTACTTTATTTTTTAGAGGGTATTTGCACATGCATGCATGTGTGTGTACATACATGTAGAAGCCAGAGGTAAACATTTGATGTCTTCCTTAATTTTTCTCCTTTAATTTTTTAATTAAAATGTATTTATTTGTATTTTATGTGTAATAGTGTTTTGCCTGCATGTATGTAAATGTACCACATGTGTGCAGTGCCCAGAGAGGCCAGAAGAGGACACTGGATCCCCTGGAACTGGTGTTAAAGATGGTTGTTAGTTGCCATGTGGGTGCTGGGAACTGAACTCAGGTCCTCCATAAGTACAGTAAGTGCTCTTAACTGCTGAGCCATCTCTCCAGCCCCAATACATTTTCATTTTTAGACAGGGTCTCTTAGTGAACTTGGAGCTCAATGATTGGGTCAGACTGGCTGGCCAGCAAAACCCAGGGATCCCCCTGCCTCTTTGTCCCCAGTGCTGGCATTATAGGAACATGCCCAGTTACTTACATGGGTGCTGACAGGGACTCATGCTCGCACAAGAGTTTTTCTGACTCCTCACTTCCCTGCCTTGAAAGTTTCTTCTGTGCTCCAAAATTCCATTACCATAAATCCAATTCTAGAAAATAAGAGTGTTCAACTCATCACTAGTAGAGAAGGGAAAGTTGATTTCATAATGGTCTTGAAGTCATCGTTTAATTTAGGAAATTTTTGGTGACCCCAGCAGCATGTCTTCTAAATGAGATTGCATATTCCAGATAGACTTTGTGTTGTGAGAGATTATCATGCAACAGTAGACTGAAGATTTGCAGGGCAGAAATCACACCCAATGTGAACACCCAGTTAATGCTTTTTTTTATACAAATAAATGATTAAGATTGTAGAGAATTCCTTCCTTTAGGTTTATCCTATCTAGATTCAAAATTTGCTCATTTAAATACCTATTTAAATTGATTTTTATTTATTTATATATTTTTGAGACAAGGTCTTGCGGTTTAGCTGAGACTGGCCTGGAACTTGAGATCTTCCCACATCAACCTCCTAAGTGCTAGACTTGCAGGCAGGCACAACCATGTCCCACTTCAATTTTATTTTAAAATTAAAATTACTTCTGACTTCATTCAACAAACATTAAAGAAATAAACCTTGTGTGTGTGTGTGTGTGTGAGTTTGCGTGTGTGAGGGCCAGAGTGTATGTGCCGTGGCATGTGTGTGGAGGTCAGAGGACAACCTTGGTTGGCCTTGGTTTGAGTCAGGGTCACCTGCTTGCTGCTATATGTGTCGAGCTAGCTAACCTGTGCTTCCAGGAATTCTCCTATGTCCACTTCCCAGCTCCCCGTATGAGTGCTGGGAATACAGAGATGTATGCCACCACATCCAGCTGTGGGGGTGGGGTTGGGGGATTGGGCATCACAATTGGATCACAGTGTTAGCACAGCAAGTGCTTTACTCCTGGAGTCAATGTGCCAGCTCAAGAAACATTTTTCAGTGTTTTTAATTAGCACATATTAGGTATATATGATAGTGAACGGTTTCATTATGGTATTGTTTTCATGCATGTGATATGCTTTGATCATCTTAACATGCTCTGCATGTTATGCTGTGATACGATATAATTAGCTCTGATTTCACAGTGGAGAAGTGGAGAATAAAATAGACAGGTCCCTGTCCTTATTACTATAGTGTATGGTGGAAATTGGTGTTCAATTAGATCTAAAAATATGGTTTAAAATTATGAAAGGTGCTACGAAGAAAAAGAACAGGATGGGAGGGGCAAGCATATACTTCCAGTTACACTGCTAGGCACTGGAGGGAGGCACAGCCTTTCTGTTGAGATCTCAAGGGCGAGGTCAAAGCAGGAGCAGGCAAGGGGCACCCCAGGCTCAGGAACAAAGTGGGAACCAAGTGGGAAGTCTTGGAAGAGGGAAGAACTTAGAGATGTGGGAAGGTAAAAGAGAGCTAATATGACTGACTTATAGCAAAAGATGGATGGGGTTGCGTGTGGTGGCCTTTAATCCAACACTCGGGAGGAGACAGAGGAAGGCGAATCTCTGTGAAATTGAGGCCAGCCTGGGCTACATAGTGAGTTCTCAGCCAGTTGTGGCTACAGGGAGACCCTGTCTCAAAATGAAAAAAAGAAAGATGGAGGGGGAGGTGGCCAGAGAAGTCAAGAAAAACACACAGAGGGGCCTTGTGGGCCAGGCAGGGGGGTGCATGGTGGGAAGGCTAGGGAGGGTTTTGTATTACTGACCCGTATGATCCAAGTGGTGTTAATGTAATGTAATTTTAGATGTACTTTCTGGCTGCTGTGTGGAGAATGAATTAGAGATGAGCAGGAATTGGTAAAAGAAGCCCACAAGGGTGACTGCGGTAAAACAGCTGCCCATTTCCAAGAATCTGGTGCTGGAAATGATAAAGATGGCCATGTTTCAGTGTTGTGAGCAGAGGGAAAGAAGCACACACCGGAGGTAATGCCTGCAGCACCCAGTCCAGCCTCGGCTACCAATCAATTACAGATGCCTGGATGAATTAGCTCCACAAATAGAATAACTTGATGAGAATTCTATTGGAAGTGTATGTGTGTGTGTGTGTGTGTGTGTGTGTGTGTGTGTGTGTGTGTGTGTGTTTTAAGTAGCATAAGAGCCGATTTATTTATTTTTGACACAGGTTTTTATTAGGTAGCCCAGGTTGGCCTCAAATTCACAATCCTCCTGCCTCAGCTCTCCAAGTGCTGGGATTATGAGTGTATCCTGAATCCTGGCTGAAAACTCCAACTTTAAAATAATAAGAAAAAAACCAAGCATTGTAGTTCATTCCTGTCACCCCAACTCCTGAGAGGTTAAGTCAGGAGGATTGCTGTGAGCCTGAAAGCAGCTGGAGTTACAAAGTGAGTTCCAGGCCAGCCTAGTTTACTTCGTGAGACCCTGTCTCGAAAAACAAAACGAAACAAAAAAATAATAATAAAAAAATAATAAAACCATCATGAGTTTTTCAGAGCTTAACCTGCACTAGTTCATGCGGCCTGCTTCCTACAGTGCCTGGCTGAGAACATCTTTCTTTTGGAGACTTTCCCCTCAGAAGCTTCATAGTCAACTCATCACATTCTGTAAAACTTGTGATCAGTGATCCTTCACAGATGTCACCAAATCACTCCCTGAACTCAGAATAGTGACAACTTAAATTTCACTTGGGGGCTGGGCGTGGTGGTGCACACCTTTAATTCCAGTCCTCAGGAAGCAGAAGCAGGCAGATCTCTGTGAATCTGAGGCTAGCCTGGTTTACATTGCGAGTTCATTCACTTGGCCCATTTCTTATGATTGTTGACTTTGACATTTAAATTGTATTTATTCTTTGGAAAACATTGTTCAGACACTGTTGTAGAAAAATGAATTGAAAACTTACTTTGATAGATTTATAGTTATCTCTATAGATACTCACTTGGTCAGTTCTGTTTGCACACATGTTCTTATATCGCTGCTAATACTGAGGGGAAATTACTTCTATTTTTTATTTTTAAACTATTTCACTTTAAATTGGCCCTTAATAATTATTTATGTTTGTGGCATTTTAATACCTGTGTACAATGAGCAGTGATCGTAGCACAGTTAACTGACAGATCTAACATCTCAGACAGGTATCATGTTTTTGCATTGAGAATATTCAAAATCATCTCTGCTCACTATTCAATCAAGCTGCTTTATTGTCATCAACCACAGCTTTCCTGCTATACTGTTCAGCTTTAGACATCACTGTTCCTATTGGGTCAAAATTATCATTCTTTGCCTACATAACATTATCTTAGAGGTCGACAATGTGATTGGGGGGGTGCGCAATTATTCTTTCTCCAGAATTTAAAAAATGTTTTAAATTTTTAATTATTATTATTTGTTTTTGTGTGTATGTGTATGTGTGTGCATGTGTGTATGGATGTGGGTGCCTGCACACATGTGGAGGTGATTGAGCTCATTTTGCCTAGCTTGCATGACAAGTGCCTTTCCCTGCTGAGCCGTCTTGCTGGCTTCTCTCCAGAAGTTTTTTAAAAAACATAATGCGTGAGTTGAGGTAAGACATAAACTCCTGGGTAGCAACAAAGAAGGAAGTCCAGAATTCACAGTGTACAATTAAGATGTTTTCTGCTTTTTACTCCTATCTGAGGAATTCCTTCAGGCCTGCCTCAAGTCCTCTATCTTTTACAAAGCCTTCTGTGGGTATTACTGTCATAAAATCTATCGAGCCATGGAATTGTGGCTGGGTGTGTGGTGGCCTAAAAATGGTAATATCTGTCCCAGATGCCACTGAAGGTAGGTTTGGGCAATGTGGTGACCATGTGGTCAGTGGGATATAATTGAAGAGGTGTGTATTATGCATAAGCTGGGGCCTTAAAACATTGTGTATGTGTTCTTCATGCTATTTTCTTGTGAACTGGAGGGACAGTGGGCTGTTGAGCATCTTTGACCACACAGATGGAGATAGTACCTTCGAGAGTGGCAGAGAGCCCGTGAGGAAGGGAGATGGGCTGCGAATGTCCATGGTCAGTGGAAGTTCACCTACCTGCTCTGATGTGATGTGAGGGAGATACAAGCCTCTGTTGTTTAAACCACTGTGTTAATGAATAATAGTTCACAAGATCAGTGCTTTATTTTTCTGAAGTAGCTATGCCTTTTGCTCTCTTTGTATAAAAATTGCCCCCTGAAGAGGATTGCTGTTGCCCTCAAACCTGAATTGTCTCTGCAGGTGGCAGAGCAGATACATGGAATGGGGTTCCTAGGAGATACAGAATACTGCTTCAACGGTTCACCTAATCACATAAAGATCTGGGTAATATTCAGATTCATAGTATTGCAGAAGTTCAGAGGAGACAACTTGGTTGAAACAGACTAGAACACATGTGCGTTCGTGGCAGGGATGGTGAATGGGGAAGCAACAGAAAACAGCTAGGGGCTTGAGGGCAGGGAAAAGCGTATCAAAAAAGAACTTTGGGGGCTGGGGTGCAGCTCAATTGTGACTTACATTTAGTTCCTACTGTCTCTCAAATTTAGTTGCGGTTGAAGAAGGTCCAGGTGACTGGTACCCACAGCTGGGTTCAAGATGAAGGAAACAAAGTGATCGGGTGAAATGTGTTGACCTCTGTCAGCTTAGTACATAAGAGCCCTCAGGCAGGAAGAACTGGGCTTGACTTCTAACCGGAAAGTGGCCCCCCATCATCACTTTGGTTTCAATTGGTTTTGAAGTGCCCTGAAAGAATTCTTTTATTTTTACTCTGAGTGGCGAGTTTGCACCGTATCTGCTATTCTACATCTGTGTTTGACCCTAGATTGGACTCTGCTTACCTCATACTTGTTGAAAAGAAACATAACTAACGCCACCCACCTTGGTGATAAGAGCAGGGAGAACAAATGATGGAAAGACTCTTTAGAGGCAGATGACCTATTATTAGCTGTTGCAGCCACAGGACTAGGGAGGAGGCTGAGGACTTCATTCTCGGCCAGTCCCCTGTATGGAAGCCAGAGTCTTTGAGCTTAGAGGTTTTAGAACTTTGGAGTAGACTTCTAGACTGGCAGTAGTTTACTCTGTGTAATATGCTGAATGGACAGTGAAATGAGACTTCTTTGCTGGTGTTTCAAGCTATAATTTCCATCTTCTGCCTTGACAAATTTTCTGAACTCCATAGCTAGGTGCAGCACATTCTCCAGGGATGTCCTCAGAGAACAATTCTCTTTTCTTCTTGGGATCATTTATCTTCATCGCCCATGGCTGTCTTCCCTCTTTTGGTTTAAAATAAACTTCTCAGCCAGTTATGGTGGCCCACATTATAACCCTAGCACTCTAGAGACAAAAGAAGGAGGATTGCTGTGAGTTTGATGCTAGCCTAGACTACATAGTAAATTCAAGGAGAGCTCGGACTACTTAGTGAGAACCTGCATCAAAACAAACAAGCCAGGTGTGGTGGTGCAAACCTTGGGTCCCAGCACTTGGGAGACAAAGGCAGGCAGATCTAGAGTTTGAGGCTAGCCTGGTCTACATGTCAAGCTCCAGGCCATCCAGGATTACATGGTGGGACCCTGTATCAAAGACAAACAAATGAACGAACAAACAAAACCCAATAAAAGCAAAAAGCAAACAACCTAAAAATGAAATAATAATTAAAAAAAAAACTAGTTGAAGGTTAGCAGAACTGCTTGCTTTAAAAATAGGATTTTGGGCAGTTTCTCTGATGTGAGATTAAACCTGAGTGACAGCTCTTAATCTGATTGGCTATTATAAGAAAAAAATAAAACAACAAAATTTGGTGATGATGTAAGGGCCAAAGGAATGTTTTAACACTGCTAGTTGGGATGTAGATTAGTCCAGCTGCTATGCAAAGTAGTGTGGAGGCCTCAAACGAAGGAATGAATGAACCAAACAACCAATCAAGCTATCAAATAAACAGCCGAAACAAATAAATAATAAACAAGCCAACTAAACAGACAACCAAGCAAACAAGTAAAAAACCAAGCAAACAAACAAGCAAACAGACAGCCAAGAAATGCTATTTGATCCGTATATACAACTTCTGGGTATATACCAAAAGAGTCCGTCAGAGTGCTGCCTAAGCATTCATGATTATTCTTACATCATTTGGCATGGCCAGGTTATTGAACATGCAAGTCTAGGTGCTCATTGATGGATGATAAATAAGGAAAATGTGGTATATCTCTACAATGCAATTTTGTTCATTCATAAAGATGAATAAAATTATGTTATTTTGTAAAAAACGGATGTAAATGAAATCATTAAGTGAAATAAGCTCATCTCATAAAGGAAATGTGACATATTTTCCGTCATATGTGGAATCTAAGGGAGACATAAAAGTGAAAAGCAGCGGGCTGGAGAGATGGCTCAGCGGTTAAGAGCACTAGCTGCTCTCGCAGTAGACCTGAGTTCAATTCCCAGCACCCGCATGGTGGCTAACAACCATCTGTAACTCCAGTTCCAGGGGAATCCAATGCCCTCTTGTGACCTCTTTGGGCATTGCATGACATGGGTGCACTTGCATAAATGCAGGCAATTTACTCACACATAAAATAAAATAATAATAATAATAAATAAAATATTTTTTAAGTGAAAGCCAGACTACTAAGGGTATGGATGGAAAAGAGAAGAGAAATGGGCTATAGGATAACAGAGTGGAGAATATGATCAAATTAGATTATATGTGTATATGGAAATGTCATAGTGAAATTCTTTGTGCATGTAAAAAATTAAAGATAAACTGTAGTGGTAAAGGAATACCAAGCACCCAGAATATGACTAGTTGAGTAGTGGTGATTTCTCTTGGGTCTTACCTGCATAAACTCAGTTTAGATAGGATTATAAAATAATTAGGAAATAAAATCTATTTGAGGCTATGTTACTGTTTCAACGTATATGTATAACAACAAATTAACTGAAAAATTCACCGAGCTTAACAATCTTTGAAAATGGTTTTAGGTCTGGAAAGTCAAGCCTGAGACTCAGTGAATGCTTGGAAGGAAATAACGGTCAGGGGAGAAAATGGTATCTGCAAATACCCAGAGGTGGCTAGCGGAGAGTAGGTTTCCACAGTGGGTGGAAGGCCGCCAACCCTCTACGAGGTCTTCGCCATCACCGCGCTCGGCTATAGTGCTGTCCTCTCTGGGTTTCTCATCTCCATGAGCACACTTGGGTGACCTCGTCTAGACATGTGGCTGCAACGCCATCTGTGTGCTGATGACACGTAAGTTTCCGCTCCAGCTCTGACCTCTCGCCAGCACACTAGGAAACTTCAACTTCATCCTTATTTCTACTTTGGAAGAAGGAATGGAAGAGTCATCTGAAGATGAGCAGTTTTGAAAGTGAATATCTTCATTTGTTATTAATGTTGTTATTCTTGTCCTAAGGATTGAACCCAGGGCTCTGGGCATGCTGAGCAAGGACACTGTCACTAAGCTACACCCACAGTACTAATATTTTTCTTGGAAATGATTTGAGCATTGTTTTCTTTGTGAGATGGGCAGCTATTCTTGGATACTGAGTTGGGGAGTGAGTAGTGGATCACGACGGATCCCTGAAGGATCCCGTGGCTGTCATGCTGGGAATAGACTGTGGAGCAGCAAAAATCCATTTAGCAAAATTTGAAGGTTATTAAAATAATATGGCCAGGATTAGAGTTAAATCAGGTATCCCTTCTTTCCATACCTTGAGTACAAAATGTAAGAAAAACCCCATAAGTGGCTGAGAGTGTGTCTCCTCAAAGTTTACACCTCAGAGTCCAACTGTGTCTAACTCTGTCCCAGCTGGAGAAAACAGTTTTTTTTTTTTTTTTTTTTTTTTTTTTTTTTTTTTTTTTTTTTTTTTTTTTTTTTTTTTTTTAACCAAGTAGCAGCAGAAGGATAGATAGATGAGATCATACTCTAAAGTTATTAGGGAAGTAGGGTCAAGGTTCCTGCCAGACTAGGTGAGGAACTGGAGAGAGAGAGGCAAGAAGACAGACAGCAGGAGTTTGACCTGAAGGAGCATGGAGCTGTCATCTGGGATGGGAAATACTTCCGGAAAGATCTTGTGGTGGAGGGGAGGAAGCAATATGAATCTTGAAATATCTTCGACTCAGGGTGTGGAGGTGCACATTTGTAATCCCAGTTCTCTGGAGGCTGAGACAGGGGATCAGAAGTTTGGAGCCAGACTGAACTTCACGGTGAGATGCTGTCTCAAAAGACAAAGAAAGGCCTAGGGATGTAGCTCCAGTGGAGGGCTCTTGCCTGGCAGGTGTAGCCCTGGGTTTGATCCACAGCATGGAGAGAGATGGGGAAAGGTAAAGAGGGGGAGAGAGGGAGGGAGGGAAGAAGGAAGAGAGAGGAGGGAGGAAGGGAGGGAGGGAGGGAGGCAGGGAGGGAAGGAGGGAGGATGAGTCTCAGACATCCAGTGAGGATACAGGCCAGGTTGATGTAGGAGGCTGGATAAATAGGCCAAAGTTTGCCTCAGTCATTCTAGAACATGCACATATTACCGTCGCCTCAAGATATTTGTGCTTCTTGTTTCCTCTGAGCCAAACTCCATGCTAACAGCATCACCTTCACTCTGGTACAGTCCAATGCTGACTCTTTTGAAGTTAAGGCTGTTTCCCAACCACCTTATCTGGTGTTGGTCCTTCTTTCTTTCCTGTTTTATTTTCTTTGTTGTGTCATCCTTATCAGAGACTCTCATTATTTATTTACTTTCTTATTTACAGTGTGTACACCTTAGAACAATAGCAGTTTCATGAGCTCACCATCCTTAGTACCTGGTAGAGTGGACACTCAGTAAACTTTCCTTCAAAGAGTAAAAGAATTTAAATCAATCTTGTGCTATTCCAAATGCAGAGAACGAATAGAAACTTGGCCAGTAGGTAATTTTAACAAGTTGTTTATTTGTGGAACTGACCAGTCATGGTGATCGAGTAATTCCTTCTCCACAGAGTTCTGCCATGAGAAGACCAAGTTATGCCTGGGCGTCACTGGTCAAGGTGGAAAGTACAAGTGAACAAGGCTCGTCTTTTCTTGGCTGTCTTTTAATTACATTACTGAAAAATGTGTCAACTGTGGACAGCATATTTTCATCTTATTCTATTAAAAGCAGAATTCAAGGGGCTGGAGAGATGGTCCAAGGGTCAAGAACACTGGCTGCTCTTGCAGAGGACCTGGGTTAAGTTTCTAGCACTCATATGGTAGTTAACAACTGCCTGTAACTCCAAATTTGGGGGATCTGACACCCTCTTCTGGCCTCTAATGGTACTGCATGTACATGGTGTACTTAGACACACACAAACACACACGCACACACACACACACACACACACACACACACACACAAGCAAAACACTCATGCATATAAAACAAAAATAAATTAAATCTTTTTTTTTTTTTTTGAGACAAGGTCTTCCTGTACCTCAGCTGCCCTGGAACTTATTATGTAGACCAGGCCGAACTTGAACTCACAGAGATCTACCTGCCTCTGCTGCCCCAGTGCTGGGACTAAAGGTGCGTGCCACCATGCCCAGTTAAAAAATAAATCTTAAAGAAATTCAAATTTTTATAGGACCTATAGTTCATCAAAAATATTAAGATAGATAAGATTTTTTTCTTTCTTTCTTTTTTTTTGGTCTTTTTGAGACAGGGTCTCCCTGTAGCCCCAAGTTGTCCTGGAACTCTCTATGTAGGCCAGGTTGTCCATGAACTCACAGAGATCTGCCTGCCTCTGCCTCCTGAGTTTGGAATTAAAGGCATGTGCCACCATGCCCGGCCTTTCTTTTTTAAGCAATATGCTAATTTATTTTTCTTTTTTGTGTTTTCTTCTTTTTAAAATGTTTTTTACTGGCTTATATTAGTTATACATAATAATGAGTTTCATTTTGACGTTTTCCTATGTGTACATGGTGTATTTTTATCATATTTATCCCTTATTATTCTCTGCTGCTCCTCTTTACTCTCCTTAATCGCTTTTCTTCCCAGTAGCTTCCTTTCTACTTCCAAGTCTTTGTGTATGTATCAACCAAAGAGCTTTATTAGGGTCATTTACAGGAGTGTTGGTGAGAGTTAGTGTATAGGAACGTGTGGGCCTTACCAGCATTGTACCACTGAAGATGTCTCTGTCCAGCAGTCATTTTCTTCCTGTACATCTTCAGGGAGGAGTGGGCCCACAAGTGCCTCCTCCTTCCATGACAGGATGCTGGCAGGCCTCAGTTTAGATTTTTCCCTTTGAAGTATGAGGTGAAATTCTTCATATCAGTGGAGTATTTTGATCGAGGTTCCAACACAATTCCACGCAAGGTCAACAGGAGCCTAAAGTAGTTTAAGACCATCATTCATATTCAGTTTAGGAGTAAGAATCCAATAAATATATCCAGATGTGGTAAGATGAGACTGGATTTTGAAGACTCAAAAAACAAGGAAAAACCAAAGGAACCCTCAATACCTCCCCCCAAACAAACAAACAAATGAAAACAAAATCTTACTTCAAATCCTAAATCTAAAGCTGGGCATCGTGGTCCATACTTGCAATTATGGCACTTGGAAGTCTGAGGCAGGAAGATGGTCACAAAGCTGAGGTCAGTTTGAGTTGTACAGTGAGACCTTGTGTCAAAAAATTCATATATATATATAAATTATTTCTGGAACTAATGCTTTCAAACATTGTGATCTTAAGTGAAGCAGTTGTTTTTGCTAGTTTTATTCAAATCTATGAAACTGAGTAGTGTTCATTTTACATGTAATTATAAGAATTAGAAAATATGCTGTAAGTTCATATGCTTGAGAGGTATTTGATACTTAAATATTACTTGACTGACAATTGTCTGCAAGCTTCCAAGTGCTTTCAATTGTGTAAAAATGTTTGCTAAATAATATGAATCCCCAAAGACATAATCCATGTCAATTCTACTAATTATATAAAAAGATGTTTTTGGGGCTGGAGCGATGGCTCAGTGGTTAAGAGGTCCTGGGTTCAGTTCTCAGCACCCACACGGCAGCTAACAACTCTTTGTAACTCAAGTTCCAGGGAATCTGATGCCCCCTTCTGACCTTCATGGGCATTGCACAACACGTGTGCACTTACACACATGCCGGCAATGCATTCATACACATAAAATGAAAGTAATAAATAAAATGGTTTTTGGAATGTCTTTTGAGTTGACTAATGTATTTTATTTGCAAGTGTAAGAATGTGCAAATAAATGAATTGAAGCCAAGTAAAGATGATTTTTTTTTTTTTCTCAGAAACTTGTCACGTTGCAGTTCAGCAAGTTTGGCTTAATGCATCCCTCAGGTACTGCATAACTTTCTATATTTTCACTTTATTGAACCAAGAGCGTCAACCTGTACTTTGATTCCAAATCTCATCACATTTCTCGTTTCTGTGGCAAAAGCAACTTAAGGAAGGAAGGGCTTATTTTGGTTCAGAGTTTGAGGGTGCCGTCCATCTTGTGAGGAAGTCGTAGCCCAAGAGCTGGAGGCTCGCACTGTGTCCACAGGCAAGGACTGGCGAGACCAATGCTGGGGCTCAGCTTGTTTCTTCCTTTTTATTCAGTCCAGAACCCCGGCCCTGAGATGGTACTGCCTACAGTTTGAATGGGTCTCTTCACATGTCGATTAATCCAATCTAGAAACTCCCTCACAGACAAGTTCGGAAACAAGACTAACCATCACACTTACGATCCCTAGATAGTCACTCTGGTTTCGAAGCTGTGTCTGCACAGGTCTGAGACACAACCTTGCAGATGGCAAAGTGGAATAGACTGGCCTCTGATGATGTGGACTTACCATTTTCACCCCCGGGACGGCAGGAGCCCACTTTCTATGAACACATGACTCCTGGCACTTGGACAAAAGCAATGTTCTGTGAGTGAGGAGATGGCTGTGGTGTGGGCTACCAGCAACATCCCTGTCGAAGGGAGGAGAAAGGCTGTGGCTGTTGAAATGCTCAGACAGCGGCTACAACTCTCCATCTGGGCTTTTTGACCAGGCATTGAGCATGTTTTCTTTCCTTTTTCAAAACATTATTGGATATGTAACCAAAACATATAGGGGCATAAGGAAAACCAAAAAATCTCTCAATATTAGAGAATCAGCTTAAGTCATTCCATTGCTTTATAAAACCCAGAAACACATCTTCCATACAAATTAGACTGAATGGACAGAAAAACAAGATCATGTTCTAAAGAAGGAGAGGAACTTGAATCTAAAGAGTAATAGCTAGAGAGAAAGTAGATATGGTTGTCAATACTGATTGCCAATTTGGTCTAGAATCACTGAAGAAACAAGCCTCTGGGCCTGTCTGTGAAGGGTTATCTAGACTAGGGCAACTGAGTTGGGCAGACTCACCCTAAATATGGGCCGAGGTCCCAGATTGCACAGCAAGGAGAAAGTAAGCAGAGTGTCGGCAGTCGTCTCTCTGCTTTCTGACTACAGATGCGGTGTGACCAGCCAACGTAAGCGCTTACCACCATGGTGGCCCTACCGTGATGAACTGCGTCCTCAGACTATAAGCCCCAATAAACGCTTCCATCCTTAAGTTGAGTATGTTAAGTCTTTCATCTCCACAATGAGAAAAGTATTTACTACAGTAGTCTAGGATGTAACCGCATTATAAAATACAGTAGGAAGAATTAAGTGATTTATTTTTTTTTTTGGTTCAGAATAACTAGTGTAGAAAAAATAAACATTCAAGAAATATCTTCTGTGATGTTTCCTATTATCTGGACTAGTTTACTGTACTTCAGGTATTAGTCCCTGATTCTTTTATCAGCACCTCATTGTATATCTGAAGAAAAGTGCGTGCTTTCTTCCGCCGATGTTTTCATAACAGCGTTTTAATCATTGCATGGGATCACGTAATGCCCCAAGCACATTGGCTGGAAAATGGTTTATAAATAAAATTATTGTTATTATTGTTGTCTTTATCGCTTGTAACAATACTTATTATATTAAGATTATATCTAGGCTAGAAATAGTTTGACATATGTGATTATATGTAATCAGACTGTTTTCTGCTTTAAAAAAAACCCTATTGCTCTCATTCAACTTTGTTCTTATCGCTCAACAAACTGTTGTTTGCAAGTTGTGGGAGACTCCGATTTGCTTTGAAGAGTAATTCTTCACAGGTTTCAACAAGCGTTTGTTCCTGGTTAGACTGGGACCCAAGTAAACTCCTTGTTCCCAGTGGGCACATACTGATGGTTGTTACTGCGGTCCATAGAAGTTGGATTGCCAGAATTTTCTCCTACCGCCTAAAGTTCTGACTGGTGTTTCTAGAGGACAGAACTGTGACTAATAAGAACTAATGGGGAGGGGACTCTCCTTCAGCTTGACACAGCTTAGCTTTATAGGTGTTGAATTAGCTGAGTATGACATGGGACACTCTGTGAGTCATGAAGTTCACACTGTTGCAGGTGCTCTGGAAGACTTAAGGCCTCTTAAAGGTTGAGGGGAGCTTAGATAGCTACTTGAAGCCATTAACTTCCAGGGTGGTTGGTATTCAGCAGCTCTCATGTGGCTTACCTCCCAAAGACTGTTTCTGAATAGATCAAAGCACCTTAACACAACCCTATTGGCCAAGGAAGCTGATTATCGTATCACTTATTCAGTGTCCTTACTCGGTGAAATGTCTTCTTAGTCTTCATTTTGTTTTGAGTCAAGATCTCACTACCCTCAAATTTGAGATCCTCCACCTCAGCCTTTCTAGCAACCGCGATGACGAGCTTGTGCCACCACGCCCAGGGCAATACTTTTTCTTTGTAAAAAGGTCCTTAAAAATTAATTTGCAGTACCCTTTCTAGTTAGTGTATTTTTATGTGTAACAGGATATCAAAGGATTTCTCCATGTTGGGAATAGAGGGTAATAGTTGTCTGTATGTTGTAGCTGGTTGGCTTTCAAGGTTAGAAACTCAACCTCAGAAGATCATGGTTAATAGATCTGATGTTTTATGTAGATTAAAACATCTCTCTCTTCTCTTCGCCCATTAACTGATTTATATGAATTAAGAAAACTTGTAAGTGGAAAGTTCTACAGTTACAGGTATTGTTATTATGATTGTAGCATGTGTGCCTTCTACCTGAAGATTTTGGGAAAAGGATGGTTTTTTATCTTAAAGCTGACCAGACAGGAACATCAGCAGAACACATGAATTCCCAGACAAGTCCATGCGACAGACCACTAGAGGAGTATACCTAGGAGGGGCGCATTAAGGAAGGCTGGATTGTTATGGGAAATTCGAGGCCAAATGCTTTGCAAACTCTCTATTTAAAGAAAGATATACTGAGATCTTTTGAAATTACCACAATCATCACAAAACAGTAAAATGTGCACTTTTTGCTGTTAATGCTTCAGGCCCAAGGCCAGTGTTTTTCATGAATTCTTCCCAGGCTATGTGTTCATCATGTTGGAGTCTTCTTTGAATTCCGTACAGCATAGGATATGATTTCATAATGGAATATGTATTTATTTTATTTATTTGTTATTTTTACTTTTGTGTATTTTGCCTGCATGTTTATAAGTGCACCATGTGTGTACATTATCCATGGAGGCCAGAAGAGGGCTTCAGATCCCTTGGAAATGGAGTTACGAGCAGTTGTTAGCCACCATGTGTGTGCTGGGAAGCAAATCTGGGTCCTCTGCAATAGCAGCAAGTGTTCTTAATGGCCGAGCCATCCCTCCAACCCATTTATTTTATTTCTTTTTTTTTAACATTTAAAAAAATTTAATTTTATGTGTATGAGTGTATGTATGAGTGTATTGTCTGCATGTATGTGAGTGCACCCGTGTTGTGCAATGCTGCGGAGGTCAGAAGAGGGTTTCAGATTCCCCTGGAACTGGAGTTAAGGATGGTTCATAGCTGCCATGTGGGTGCTGGGAATTGAACCCGGGTCCTCTGCAAGAGCAGTCAGTGCTCTTACCGCTGAGCCATCTCTCCAGCCCCCCATTTATTTTATTTCTGATAATCTCGAGCAGTCTCAGAATCCTGCCAGCTATAATTGTTTTGTTTGTGTATGTGTGTGTTAAGGTACACAGGTGTGCAGGTACATGTGTGTGTGTGTATGCAAATGTGCTTGTATATGTATGCAGTTTGTGTGGGAATCAGAGGACAATCCTGGCTGTTCTTCCTCAGGTAATATTCACCTTGTATTTTTGTTTGTTTGTTTGTTTGTATGAGACAGAGTCTCCCATTGGTCCGGCCAAACGGCCAGCCAACATGCCTCAGGGATCCATTTACCTCTCCCCAGTGCTGAGATTACAAGCACAAACTCCACACCTGCCTTTTTTTAAAAACATGGCTTCTAGGGATCAGACTCAGATCATTGTGCTTACAAAGCAAGCACCTTACTGAATTACCTCCCTAACCCCTATAGTTATTCTAAAAATTATCAGCGCTTATAATTTTTGTGGTTCTTTGGAAATTTTCAAATGATAAGAAATGGGTCATATATCAATATGTGTTAAATGTTTAAGCCTTTGTAAACATGAAAAAGAAAATTTAACCAAGGCTCTGTTACCCTTATTTGAGTTTGTTTTCTCTGAGATACTGTTTGTTAAAGCCTGTGAGTTTCTAAGGTCCTAATCTTGTGCCATTTATCTTCCTTGTAAGGCTGGTGTTATCTGGGGCAGAGTTCTAGAGAGGCTCTTGCGTACAGCATGTCCATCTTCTTTTGTGACTCTTCCTTTTTCAAGTATAGCTGAGAGAGCAAGTGTTGAATCCTGCCACTTAAAGTATTTGCTTAAGAGCCAAGTGATTGTTCCTGTTTTCCAGTTGAGTATAAGTGTGCAAACAAGCAATACCGTTGTGCTGGGCAGTACCCAAAAGTCAACATGCCTCTGCGAGATGTGGTTCTGCAGGGTATGTGATCTGATGTGCTCCCAGCAAGGACCGTGCGCAGACGATGAAAGGCGCCAAAAGCTTCCTCTGCACAGATCTGCTGTTCTCGGTTCTTACTTCTCTCCTCCCTGATGGATGGGGAAACTTGAGTGACAGACCCAAAGACGGCAGCAAGAGCACGATGCCAGTGCATGGATTCTGAGCTTCTTGGATTTGGTTTATAATCTTCCACTTAACTGCAGAGCGTCAGGGAAGACATAGAGCTATAGACCATCCCCCTCCAGTCACACTCTCTACATCTGAACAGCCAGCTCAGCTTTGCCTTCCAAGGGAAGCCGGCAGTTTCATCTCACTTTACTGAAAGCTCTGTTGTAATTTTTTCCCCCCCAAGAACTAGGTATTGAACCTAAGGCTTTGCACCTGCTAGGTACCACAGACTACAGCCCCAGCCAGGCCATAAAATTCTTGCATCTACTGATGTAGGGAAATTATAGGGGCTAAATTCAGTCAAACAAGGAGGAAAGGATCAGATGCAAATTTTGAAATCCTTTTCAAGTTCGGTGTTCAGTAAGTATGTTCAGTATATTTGCAGGGCCATGGGAAATTATTTTCCACTTAAATAGGCTTTTTCATCTTTGCCTAATTTTTGACTTTAACTCTTTTTACTATTTTAAATTCAGTTGACCGAATGTTTCATTTTGATTTTTGAACCAAGTTAAGCTAAAAAAGGATTCTGTGTCTCCTTTGGAAAAAAAAAAGAAAATATTTCCCTTCTGTCACCAAGTTTTCTCCTTCTTTCTAGTAGCATTACAAATCCCTGATTTTAGTGTGATTAAACCTAAATGTTATCAGTTCCTTTTGCACACATTGTCCTGGAGCTAACACTTACTTAACAGTAATTTTTAAGTGGAGTTGGGCCAAGCTGAATTTCATCTTCTAGCGGCTTTGCAGGAAAGAATCGTATTTACGAAATTTGTAAATTAAAAACAATGCTGATAAGCATTTCTGATTTAATGTGCTCTCTATACAAATTAATCATAATTAAACTTACTTGTCATTAAATTGTTTTGTTTTGTCTTTGTGGTAGGGTCTCATATAGCCTAGGCTGGTCTAAGACACTGAATACCGTATAGCTAGGGCTAGCATTAAACTTTTGATACTCCTGCCTCTACCTCCCAAGTGCTGGTATTACGGGTGTGAACTACCACTCCCAGATTCGTTAAACTTGATTACCATAGATGGTTATGTATAACATAAGCATTATTGTGCTATTTTTAATATTTAACTGATATTTATGAATGTGGTTCTTAGCTTTCTGTATTGCACTTAAAATTTTCACAAATGTATGCTCTTTCCATTTTTAATATTTATTTATTTACTTATTATGTGTTCATGTATATAACGTATGCATGTGCCTGTGCATGTGCACGCAGAGGCCAGGTGAGGATACTGTCTGTTCTCTGTCACACTCCACCTTATTTCTTTGAGACAGGGTCTCTTCTTGAACCTGGGGTCTATGGTTTTTGGCTAGACCGATAGCAAGCAAGCCCCAGTAATCCTCCCCTCTCCACCTCCCCCACAGTGCTGGGTTTATAGGCGTGCCTGAGAAATGTCTAGCTTGTCACCTGAGTGCTAGGGCCCAAACTGTGATCCTTGTGGTTGCACAACGAGCACTCATAACCCTAACCCTAACCCTAACCCTAACCCTAACCCTAACCCTAACCCTAACCTGAGTGCTAGGGCCCAAACTGTGGTCCTTACGGTTGCACAACAAGCACTCATAACCACTGAGCCATCTCTTTAGACCGGCAGCTCTCTTCCCACTTCAACGCTGATACCCCTTACAACATGCTGAATTCCCTTCTATGACCAGCCCAAGACTGGGGATGTGGTAGGCATCCTGTATGTTTGCCAATGGGTTCGTGGATGAAAATATCTACATTAACAAGTTGTGGAATAGTTTCACAGTTTTCTGTTGATAGTGATTATTTGCACGTCTTTTTTTGCTTGAACAACCTGTGAAAGTTTAATTCTCATTCCATCCCATGGAGTAGAAGTTCACAATGTTGGTAAGGCCGTCAGATGGAGAGCTGTGAAGGGCTGTCTGCACACACTGGATTAGAAGCATCTCTGGATTCTACTTAACAAATGTCAGCAGTAATAATATCCAAGGCTGTTTCCAGAACTTGCCAAATATCTCCTTGAGGAAGTGGGTCAAAGTCACCCTCCCCAAGGGCCCCTGTCAGTCATGGTTGGAATAATTTTTTTAGATAGTCAAGGTTCAGAGTATGATACCTCATTTTTGGTATTAGTATGGGACACTGACTGCTAAAACGGAGAGAGATTGGAAGGCCTTTGAAGCAACTTGGGAAGCCTGACCTCCTTCTCCTGTTTCCTGGGCTTCTTAGTTCCCTGAAGCAAGGGAGTCATGGGAACTTGAATCCCTCCACCACAGACACCAGAAAGCTTGCTCGGCCAGTCAGCCGCTCTGTGTAGAAACTGGCCATCAAGAAATTTCCTGACTGACCCTGTCCAGTAGGTCAGGTGACCTTCATTCCAGAGGGATCCTGCCCCATACCCAGGAGGAAGAAATGCTGTGTAGGGAGAGGTCAAGAGAACCTGGGTCTGCAGGCTTCTCCTCCTCCGACCACACCTCTGTCCATCCTGCATGGACTCCAAATAGAGCAATAGATGATTTTTATGGACTTTTAAGTCTTCCATTCTGAAGAAGCCTCTTCTGTCATGTAACAGTTTGATGAAATCAAGTATAGTACTTTCCCTCTCTCCCTCCCTC
>NW_008360319.1:773050-783097 GCF_000622305.1 Nannospalax galili | reverse complement strand
TCTTTCTTTCTTTCTTTCTTTCTTTCTTTCTTTCTTTCTTTCTTTCACCTGTTTTTACTTTTTATTTATTAGAGACAAGGCTTCACTGAGTTGCTGTCTTGAACTCTCTCTGAAGTCAAGGGTGTCCATGAACTTGTGATCCTCTTGACTCATTCTTCTAACTAGCTGGAATTATAGATTGCTCCACTAGGTCTGGCTTGAGATTATTTTCTTTTTTCCTACTCTTTATTCGTTTTCCTCATATCCTCTTCCTCTTCTCTTCTCTTCTCGTCTCTTTCTCTTTTCTTTTAAAAATCTAAAATCATACTTAATTTTAGGTATAGAAATACAATTTACATATTAAATAACACTGTAATGTAATGATTTGATATAGTTTTAAAGGGGAGGAAAAAGGAAAACAGTTTCAGATTACAAAACCCCCTCCCTTCGAATCAAAAACAAAACAAAAACTCACCCCCCGTTTTATCTAAGTGGGTCAATGTGATAAATGTATTGAGTAGCCTAATTCTTTAGTATTGAGTAGTCTAATTCTTATGGTGCTAATGGTCAAAGGAGTTAAAAAGAAAGGCCAACTTTCCCAATCACCATCTCAAAGGAATAACATATTGAATTCTTTTGGAATGCAAAAATAGTTCTTGCTATTTCAATACACAGAAAGTTGAATTCATGTATCCACAGGGTGGGGTGGGATGGGGAAACTGATGGAATTCAAACTGAAAAGCAATGACCTTCACGTCCTCTTTCATGACTCCTGTGCCTTTTGGCCTACATTCCGACCTTCCTCATCACCTAATATTATCCTCTCTTGAACTCCTTTCTAAAATTTTAGATTTTACCCACACTTATACCTGTTTCTGTGTGTGTGTGTGTGTGTGCGTGCGTGTGTGTGTGTGTGTGTGTGTGTGTGTGTACTAATGTAGGATAGGAGCTACATATGTGGAAAAAATATCTGTATTTCTTTCATTCTGAGTTGGGTCAGCCTATCTAGCATCATTCCCTTAAAGAAGACCAACTCTCCTTCACCCAGCAGTGATCAGCTTCCTGTAATTCTTCAGCTAAGGTTGGAGCCTCTGGCCCATTTCCTGAGTTCTATGTTGAGTTTTTGTCTGATTGAGTTTGCACAGATCTTGTGCACGCTGTCACTATTGGTGCAAGTTCATATGAGCAAGTTCCCAGAAGCCTGGAGGACTCTGCTTCCTTGTGGTCAAGTACCAGCCCTGGCTCTTACAATCTTTCCGTCCCCTCTTCTGCAATGGTCGTAAGCCCTGGATGGATGACTTTAATATAGGACTCCTACCCAGGGACACACGCTCTGCAGTCTCTTATTCTCTACACTTTGGGCAGTTGTGGCCTTCTGTGTTAATTTCTTATGTTGCATGTGGAAACTTTGCTGATGAGAGTTGAGAGATGCATTAGTGTTCTCTCTACCACCTGTGAAGTTACATTGTATACATGTCACTCAGGTCTGGGCATCTCACAGTCTGGTGGCATACACTTGTCTGTAACTACGAGGATGCATATTTAGAATAAAGTAAGAAATTACGTTGGTCTAGGGATATGGCAAAAGTAGATTTTAATCTTTTATGACCTCTCCAGCCATGTGTATTTGACTATGTTTAGAGTTCCACACAGTAGTTCCCTCCCAACTATTGTTGTCTAATTGGAGTTAAGACAAAAGTGCACTACTGCACCGAAATAGATAGTTCGCTGGGTCAGTCGTCATTGTTTATTACAGCTGGGTTGGACCACTGACTGATTTTTCTCCCTTGGCAGTTTGTATAGTACTTCTTAAACCGTGGGAGCTTGTCTTCAGGGAGGAGGCTTCCAGGTCAGTTCCAGCTCACTTGCTCCAAGTCCAGTGTCCAAATTATGGCCTATCTTCAGCAATAGGGTCTTACCTTCAGTTCCAGGAAGTAATCAAGGACTGTGGCAATAGCTTCTGTTATTTTGGGAGCCTCTTGGACTGCCCTGACCAACAACTTGAAGGGAGGGCTCTTCTGCCTGGCACTGTGTTTCTTGTTATACAGCCTTTAGCTACACACAAGCACTCAAATATTATTGTATGTGCATTTTTCAGTAAGACTTTAGTACATTTTCATGCCATCTAAGCATCATTTATCTCCCCTCTCACTCCCCCTGTATACCCTTCCCTACTCCTTCCCCAGTTAAAGTGCCCCCCTTTCCCCATTTCTCCCTTAATTATATCTGTTTCCTACTCTCCCCATCTCGAGCTCCTTCCCCCCCTTTATCCACACAGTTCCTTACCATTTTCCTGGCTCCTGCCATTACATCAGGATATATACTCATATCTGGGGATTTGGAGCTAAGATCCACAAATGAGTCTATAGTACTTCACTGAGTCAACAGTTTCTAGCTCCATCTATTTTCCTGCAAGTTTCATGATTTCATTTTTCTTACTGCTGAGTAGAGCCCCATTGTGTAGATGTATCACATTTTCACTAACCATCATCAGTTGATGAACATTTACATTGTTTCCATTTATTAGCCATTCCATTTGTGAAGAAAGCTGTAAGAAATATGGCTGCACAAATATCGCTATGGTAGGATGAGTCTATTGGATATATGCCAAGGAGTGGTATCACCGGATCATATGGTAGATGGTAGATTTATTTTTAGTTTTTTAAGAGGAGCCTTGCTTGTGAGAACAGCTTTCCCAGAGCCTCTAGCTACAGGAGCTCTGGCTCCTTTCCCCAGATCTGAAATCGAGGTTCCGCTTTTGTGCTCTTCTGTGGGAAGGTAGTGTGGAATTGTCCTGTTCTGTAGTGAAACATCTATGCAACCAGGATCATTTGGATGTTCTGGATAATTCTCTTGTTAAATTCCACTTTTTGTCTTTATTCTCTTTGCCCCTCAAATCCTATACTGCAGAGGTAACTCTTTAACACCGGGGAGTGGGGGGTGGGGGGGTCAGGGGGTTGTGTCATATGACCTATCCACAGGACACTAGAACAAACCACTTGTCAGTGAGCATGTCTAACAGAGCCTTGGGATTGGGGCTGGTCCTGGAAGGAAGGATTAAGCTTGCAGCTGAAATTCTGAAGAGAGTTGTCAGTCAACCCTTGAAGCTTCCCATCCACCCAGATATGCTGCTATCTCGAAAGCTTTATCTTCTAAGACAATGTTGACTAACAGCTTTTCTTTTATTCATGTTTCTATCCTGCAAGAATAATAAATAAACTTAATTCTCCACAAAATCTTCAGCAAATGCCTTTTAATCCAACACAATGGTAGTTATTTTAAAGTTGGCAAAGGAGTTGTGGCGGTTTTTCTATTTTTCATCCTGTTTTTTTCTTACACAGAGGCACTCAATCACATTTAATCTTGGCTTGCACCAAGCCACATTTACTTTGTTTGCAGAGAAGTGAGATAAGTGCCTTGAGCTCTCCTATTCTTTTTTCATCTCCCTAGTAAGCCTTACAATTTGAATAACAGATTAAATACATCCCCACATGAGAGATCCTTAGATACCATGTACCTTTGCTCACTGTAACTTCTGGGATTTGATTCTATGCCTAAGCTGTGTTTGCTGATGGAAGAGAATGACTTACCAAAGCTCCATGCATAAATGGAAAGAACTCAACAAACACCTCATGAATTAATGAAAAGAGCCCCAAGAGAAGACACCTTACAAAGATCTGCAAGGACAAGGCACTGTGTGCAAATGATGACTCAGGTTGGCTTTGCCCAGCAGAGGTGTTGGAGAATGTCTGTTCTCTAGAGATAAGAGCAATCTAGGGATTTTTCACTTACATTATCAGAGAGATGAGCGTCTATGGATGGTAGGTGGAGTTTGCTCTGGTTTTCAACTGGCCTGTATAACCATAGGCTGGAAACCAACTTTCCAATGATGATTTAGCTCTGAGTTCATTGTATCTGCCTCCCAATCACGTCCTCAAAATAAACTTTATATTTAAAAATATTTTAGTTTTAGTGAGAAGTTTAAAAGATAACTGGTCTGCCTTAACCCAGTTGTCTTAATAATAATGCTTCACATCACAATGGAACCTTGACCCCATTTTCTTTTCTTTTCATTTAAATTTTTTGAGCCAGATTTACTCTGTAGCCCAAGTTGATCTGGAACTCATTGTAAAGGCTAGGCTGGCCTAGAACTCCTAATTCTTCTGTCTTACCCTTTCAAATTCTAGAGTTAAAAGCCAGTTAAAAGTCAGCACCCGCATTGCTGATCCCATTTTAAAAGTCCATTTTCTCATTTATGCTGAAGGCAACTGATTCCCTATGAGTCCAGCAATGAGTAGAAATAAGATACTTAATCTTTTGCCAGTTGTTTCATTGCTCGTGGCAAAAGAAGCTAAACTTTATATTCAAACACAATCTGAAGTTGAAAGGCGCAAAGCATGAGATGGATTTTTGCATGATGTGTGTAAGCAAGGATAAGACCATATTACGCCTCAGTCACTTCTCCTTTCGATGTGGGCAGTGGCTGTGAACTGAGCCATCTCCAACCTGAAAATTCTAGATTTCCTTCAGTGTGACCCTACCTTTTCATTTTATTTCACTCTATTTTGTGTCTTGTCCATCCTTTGTAAGAGATCTTGTTGGGTTGTCTGTATAGAAAAGACTATTGATAAAATAAAAGGAAACGACAAGGAGAAAAGTAGAGTCACTAGGACTAGTAAATGTTTGGACAGAACTAACGGAAAATTTCCTCCATAAAATGACTTACCATTGTTTTAGAGCAGTATGCAGCGAAACATGGATTATGCTTGTGCTACAGGGAACAGTTGATAAAATAGCTTAGCCTTATCAAGATCTCTTCTTCAGTGTAAAAGTATTGATAACAAAGTGTGCAGAGACTATCAGGTGACAGATTTATTTGGCTAACCAAGTAATGTGATTACCAAGAACTAAGAACAAATGACCATGAAAGTCGTCTTTGCTGTGCATATATCCTAAGAAGAGCATTCATTCACCATTGTCTTCTTGAGATGGTGGAAATTAGGGTCAGATGACAGGTGGCGGTTAAACTATCTTCTGTCCCCAAGCTATAAAGATATTTCTGGGAAGGACAGAGAGGTCCCAGGGTGAATTTGGACCCTGGACATGTCAACTTTATTCTGAGTCAACTCTATTTCAGACAGAAACTCTGAGTATCAAGGTTAGCTTGAACAGGTGCGTTTTCTCTCCCCCCTCCTCTTTTCCCATTTCTCCACTCCCCTGCCCACCCTTCTGAAAGATCTTATTTGATTCTGTACAGAGGAAAAGCTATAGATTAAATAAGATAACACTGCTGAGAAGGAAAAATAGAATTATGAATATCTGGTAGACTCGGGTTTTCTCCATAGCCCTTTGACTGGAGTTAATGAAATGATTGTTTCTCCTAATCTCGGGTGGAGGGATGAAATCAACAGAAAGAGCATGCAGAAAGCAGCCGTGTGGTCTGTCAGTATAAACCTTGGCTCAGTTTAAGAGTGGAACTAGTGTTATAGATGCCTCCCAGGGAAACACAAAACAGAGAACCTAACCTGCAATTTCTTTCAAGGCATTTTTCGCTGGGGAATAGAGTTTGATGGATGGTTTTAATCTCATATAATGAAATGATCACACAGATCTTATAAAGAAATCCATGAGGAAACAAAAGTTGATAGGGAACTAAGGCTTCCACAGAAACACAAAATGAGATAGAGTGAGACTTTAATTTATGAATTATAGTTATCTGAAATGGGTACTTTAATATCTAAAGAGGATTGGGGTCCCAAAGGATTGGACTGATCTTTACTGAAGTGAAATTCACTATATTTCCATTGCAGTTTCTGTGGTGTAAATGCCACCACCTAAGGGGCTGGTTCTCTATTTTAGCTTTCCACAGTGTCCCTTCAGTGACTCTTACTTAGATATCTGTGGTCCCCTGCTGACACTGTGGACTTGGTACTGGCCATTTCATCTGGGTCCTTGTGGTGATCATCCCACTGCGGTTTGAATACTGGTGCTACTGGTTAGCCTGGGATAAAACTCATGTGTTGTAACATAATGAAGACTCACGTCTCGGCTTGTTAGGTGGTGGGTAGTGGGGTTGCTTAACACAGCAGTTCAGTTCAAAGTGACGGCGAGAGGGAGTGGAGATCGTAGATCATAGATCACAGAAGCAGATGCTAACCTAGAAATGCCAGAGTTCCTTCAGTGGCGGGGGAAACTTGCAGGTACACGAATTATCGATGGAACTCACCAACATGTGTGCAGGGATAATAAAGCCGACAGAGCAATTGGAGGAATCCATCCAACTAATAAGAGGCTTATAGCTCTTTGGCAATTTGTTTAACTTGGGAGTTATTGCAAAGCCAGAAAGGTATTGGGCCCCAGGGATATTGGCATCAACACTGGGAGTCTTCCACTTCCAGAAGCAAGCTTTGCCAGTGGGAATTGAAAAAAATTCAGGTGTTCAATGCTGAGTTTTACAGGAAAGGCCAAGACTTCTGGAGAAAGCAACATTAATCACACTGGTATGTTAGGTTAATATGGTTGTACAAATTCCCCCATGCAGATATGAATTGCTAAGATCTTGCAACCTGGATGATAAAACTCTTTTGTTTACTCTCAACAAATATGTTCTGGGGTTCTATCAGGTAATAGGAGCCACACCAAACATCAGATGGCAGACCTAGCTGAGATTTATCTTCCCAACTCATGACGACCTGTCTTAAAATTTCCACATTTTAGTTAATATTTTATTTCTTTATGGATTTATTCATTTATTCCTTGTCAGCCTCACTGTGTAACCCAGGCTAACCCTGAACTCTCCGTCCTGCCTCGGCCTCCCAAGTGCTCTTATTACTACCATCAGCCACCACGCCTAATTTTCACATTCTAATTCTGTGGCTTTCTCACATCTTGTTCTTAAGACTCCGGAATTCCATTTAGAGAGAAAGGTAAAGAAAGGCAGACGCAGAAGTCTCTTGCAAGGATCTTTGGAAGCCTTTGTGGTTAGCTCGCTTCACTTTTTAGAACACATCACTGAGTATCTTTTATATGCCTGTCTCCTAGAAATAGGGGATGAGGACAGACATTCTGTAGGAGAAAATTTTGCCTGTTCATATCACCTGTAATAAACCTTGCAGTACAGTTCTTGAATGTTACAAGTGGCAATTGATTACTCTTTAATGCCAAAGTACATAGGTACTGTAAGATTCATATGTCAGAGGAAAGGAAAAATATCAGGAAATGCATTGGTTTTGTTTGAATCTCAAGGTCTGGATAGATACAAATTATTGTGGCTTAACAGTGTCTCCTCTCCAACTGCCAAACACCTCCAAATATTTCACATTAAAAATTTTTTATTTATTATTTTTGTTTTATGTGTATGAGTGTATTGCCTGCATGTATGTGAGTGCACCCATGTGGTGCAATGCTGCAGAGGTCAGAAGAGGGCTTTGGATTCCCCTGGAACAGGAGTTAAGGATGGTTGTTAGCTGCCATGTGGGTGCTGGGAATCGAACCGGGTCCTCTGCAAGAGCAGTCAGTGCTCTTAATTGCTGAGCCATCTCTCCAGCCCCTAAACACATTTCTTATCTCTCCTACTACATTAAATCACTAGTCAGTTCCCAGTGATTCAGCCTCTTTGACTATTTCCCTCCCTCCCTCCCTCCCTCCCTCCCTTCCTCTCTCCCCTCCTTCCCTCCCTTCCCTTCTTCCTTCTCTCCCTCTGTCCTCTCTCTTTCTCCAAACTTTTCTCCCTCTTTCTTTCCCTTCCCTTCCTCCCCTCCCCTTCTCTGTTATGGTATGGGCAATGTGATCAGACATTGGCACCGAGTGTCTTCCTTTATCTCTTTCATCTTACTTTTTGAGATAGGGTCTCCTACTAAACATGGAGCTTATCAGTTGGCTAGACAGGCTGGCCAGCAAGCCCCTGAGATTCTCCTCTTTCCACCTCCTGGCACTGGAATTACAAAGCATGCCATTACACCCTGCTTTTTAAGTAGGTGCTGGGGATCTCAACTAAGGTCTTCTTGCTTGGGCAGCAGTCAGGTTGCTAACTGAGGCAAGTTTCTAGCCCTCTCTTTCTCTTTCTTTCTTTTTGTTTCTATTACATCAGAACAGAAGTTTTATCACTCTTGCATCTACGTCATTGCTGAAGCGTTCAGGTTAAAGATCCTCCATATTGCATCATAATAGTCATGCTTTCCTTAAAGCAACTTTTTTTTCCTCATTCCTTCTTGAATGAAGCACATACTTCCCAGCAGACTATCAAGAAAACCAGCATATTTGTTAGAAGAGTGGATCTGGAATCAGAAACACCTTGTTAGCATCTCAGCATGGTCTGTTAAACCTTAGTTTTCTAATCTGAAACATAGGCTTATGGTCACATCCCACATAGTTGAGACAGGCCATGTAAGTGGGTATGTGGGAAGTAATATGTATGATATTATTGCTAGTAATTATTATTTTCTGTAGCTGAATTTAATTTTGCTTATCAACTCCTAAAATGCTTTGGTTTTCTCATTCTTGTTACAAAGTTTTTATTATTATTTTATGTGTATGAGTGTATTGCCTGCATGTATTTAAGTGTACTCATGTCATGTAATGCCTGTGGAGGCCAAAAGAGGGTGTCAGATTCCCTAGGAATTGGAATTATAGACAGTTGTTGGTTGCCATGTGGGTGCTGAGAATCAAACCCAGGTCTTCTGCAGAGCAGCCAGTGCTCATAACGACTGAGTTCTCTCTCCAGCCCCTGGTTTTGTCATTCTTCCCAAAGTTGTTTGTTCTGTATAGAATGTCCTTTCTTCATATTTGGTCGGTCCTTTGATAATCTCTAGCTGGATATCAAATTCTTTTACAATGGCTCCAGAAGGCAAACATTTTCCTTACGTATTTAAATCCTTGCTTCCCTTCCTCCTCCTCTCCCTCCTTCCATGGCTCCCTCCTTCTTCTCTTTCTCATCCTTCTGGGTCTCACATAGTCCAGGCTGGCCTAGAACTCACCATGTAGCAAGGATGGCCTTGAACACCTGATCCTCCTGCTTCACCTCTCAAATGCTGGCATCGTAGGTGTATACCACCAAGTTCCACCTTGGTTTGCGCTTAGGGTTTCCTGACCCTGCCTTTGCTGTATCCCAATACTTTGTCATGCTGTACGATCCTCAGCAGCAGACAGAAGCTCTTCACCCTTCTGCTAGCACACAGTCTAGTTTGAGCAGGATCTTGCTATGCGGTGCATCCTCTGCTTCAGCCTCCCACACACGGATTTCAGGTCTACCACGCCGTGCTCAGCGGCAATGGAATACTCTTAAGTTGATTTGCCGGTTGTGGAGAAGTTGACATGAGTTCCTGATGACTGTAGAGCGACTGCACGGGGGAATCCTATCCTTGGAACACTGCCTAGTACCTGGGCTCTGCGTAGGAGCTAGTTTTCATAACGATTTCATTCCACTGACCATCAGCACCCTCAGAGAAGCCCTCATCCTGGATATTCTTGCTCTTCATAATTACTGTGCTATCCATTAAACTGCGGAGTCTTCGGAACCGGAGGCAACTGGAGAGACATGGGACTCTGGTCCTCTAGGTTTTTCACTTCACACAGGACAAAATAAGCTGTGCTGAGACACCAACTACTTGTCTCTCTGTTTTTATTTATTTATTTTTGCAGTGCTGAAAATCAAAACCAGGCCTTCGGTTAAGACAGGCAAGTGCTCTACTACTGAGCCATATCCCCAGCCTCAGGTGCCACATTCTTTGAGAAAGAATCTCTAAAAGCTGGCATAGTGACTAAAGTGATGAGTTTAAAACCAGCCTGGGCAACATAGTAACATCTCACCTTAGGAGGAGGGGGAGAATGAGGAAGAGAAGGAGGAGGAGGAGGAAAGCAGGAAGAAGAAGAGGAGGAGGGAAGGAAGGGGGAAAGGAAAGGAGAGAGGAAGGAAGGAGGGAAGAAGAAAGGGAAACTCTTTAAAACTCATGCTGGATCATACCTCATTCCATTACTACTTCCCAGGCATTGCACTTCCATTGACACAAAGCCCAACCCCATCAAATCACTAGCCAGCTTCCAGTGGTTCAGCCTGCTTGTTTGAATGCT
>NW_008360319.1:767503-772924 GCF_000622305.1 Nannospalax galili | reverse complement strand
TCTCCCTCCCCCTCCCCTCTCCCCTCCCCTCCCCCTTCCTTTACCTTCCCTTCCTTCTGGACTTGCAAGTGTTTTCAGACTTTTGAAGGACAGCAGTGACTCATTTGTCTCCAGGCTGCTGGAGCTCACACAATGCCCAGTATACATGAGAGCATCCATACATACTGGCTAAACAGAATGAACTGCAGAGAAGCTCAGTGACTGTGGTGGCTTTTCATCTCCTGAGACCAGGCCTACAATCTCTTCATAACATCGGGCTGTTTTGCCTCACTGAAGTTTTACAGTCTTCATTCCAGAGTACTAAGAGAATGCTGCCGGATACCTGATCATTAATGATTCAGTGTTTACTCTTAAAAACAGAAGAAGAAAATGTTTAGTGCAGGAGAAATCTCTTACCTCTGGCAGGAAAAAAATTCATGATTACATTGCTGACAATGGTTGGTAGCAAAAGCCACATAAAACATATATACAGGTGTCCTAACAGTTTTTCCTTCCGAAATATCAGCTCTGGGGTACCAGCAAGGAGAGGGAAACTCAGCTTCTCTGCTTAATCCAAAGGTAGTGGTTAGAATCACTTGCAGGGTTAATGGAGGCTGTTGAAACTGAACTTCCGTTGGTGGTTAACTCTCTGCCTTCCTTGGGTTCCTCTGAGACACCTGACTGACACAATGTGTTCCAAATGTGTTCAAGTTCATTAACATTCAGAGGGGACTGTATACTCCGGGAACGCAGGTGAGCTGGGAAAAGATCAAATCTTAGTAAATGGGTCTTGCAGTCTTACACAGTTTCAAACTCAATTATGTACATGAATCAGACCTGCCCAGGATTATGAAGTGTTAAATACGTGAATTCACAGCAGTCAGAAGTAGCTACAGTAACGAATCAGGAAGAGACATGAATGCAGACTTGCTGAGGTGCCACCTGCATGTGGGTGCGCCATCATATTGTCCTTAGGTCATCATATTTGTGAAGTGGTAACGTTCTTGCTATCTCAGGTCTAGTTCCAAACCCCAAGGCTAGGTGGCTTTATAATCAGGTCCACGTAATTGCCAGAGGCCAAAGCATCGTGGAGAGGAATTTTGTTTATGCTTCTGGTCAAATGTTGCCAAATGGCATTTCCCCAAAATTTCATAAGCCGCCAGTGGGACTATGAAACTTGTAGAAACCCCATACTGGCCTCAAGATACAATGGATTTGAAGGCAAGAAAAATAAATTAGATTTGAATAACTGCTTGTCAATGAATGAAAAGCCTTGAGGTAGGCAGTAAGGTAGTGACCACATGGTTACTGGGGTGGGTAAACTCAGCAAAACTTTCCAATTTATAATTTAGAGTCAGAAACTCCTTCCTCACCAGGAAGTTGTGAAAAATACTTAACCTCCATTCTCTAATTCCAGAGAAACACAATGAATAGGCTGCAATGTGCATATAGATATGTATTGGAAGGAACTGGTTCACAGGGTTGCCTGTGATAAATCTGAAATCCAAGCAGACAGGAAACGGAAATTGAGGCAGAATTTCTGTGCTGCCCTCTTGGAGGTAGAATTCCTTCTTTTTGGAGGAATCTCAGTCTTTATTCTTGAGGTCTACTTGTGGGATGAGACACACACAGGCCAAAGAGGATGATTAGCTCCACTTCACTCAAAGCTCATCTACACCAGTGTTTTACCAAGTAACAAGCCCCACAGCCTAGCCAAGTCGACAGAGAAAATTAAAGTGACTAACACAGGGCGAACAAACATTCAAGAACAGATGCCTCCCCGCTCTGGCTTTTCTCTCTTGCCGTGCCAGCCGATCTTTTCAGGAGCATTTTAGAACGTCAGGTTCTCCTTCCCTATCCGGGATACCTGTTTACTTTCCTCGATTTTCCACTCACAATTGCTTTCCCCTTTACGGCCTCTTCTTCCCATCTCCCCTCTTCTGTGCAACTCCTTGGAAAGACATTTGAGGTCCTGCTTTCCCCGTGATCAGACCCCAACTCCTTTCCCCACAAGCTTGCTTCATCCTGGAGCTGAAGTGAAACAAGAGCTCACAGTCCAGGTTGCCATTTTATGCCATTGGCGTCACTTTGCCTTCAGACCCCAACTCCTTTCCCCACAAGCTTGCTTCATCCTGGAGCTGAAGTGGAACAAGAGCTCACAGTCCAGGTTGCCATTTTATGCCATTGGCGTCGCTTTTTCTGGAGTTGGTGAATTCCCAGCCTCCGTGTGAATCCCAGTCTCAAGTCAGAGTTTCGTTTCCATCAGCTTGGCCTGCCATGGGGTGTGGACCGGGAAGCTGCCCTGCTGTGTCACACTGCGCGCTCAGACGACCCACATGCCCCAATCCATGCTGTGAGTGAAGCCACCCGCAATCATGGGGTAGACACAGCAAGTGGGAAAGTGATCCCGACTCTCGGAGAGCAGCTTTCACTAGGAATGCCGTTTTCACTGTCAGAGGAGATACTTTTGACGTTTTGTAGTCCTAACGTCACGTGTAGTGCACCCGAGGAAGCTTAATGCTCAAAGAATCTGGGAAGGCATCCTGAACGGGTGTCATGGGAGCAGCCACTCCATAGTGAGACATGACTAGAAAAGTCCAAATGAGGACATTTTCAGGTGAGGAGCCTGATAGTAACCCGCACTAATTCATAGAAATAATTTTGTCAGTACAGACGATGTGCGGTTTAGGTCTCCAGACCCTACTTCTCCCTCAAAGTCTTTGTCTTTCCTCAAAGAGGAAATATGACCTCTCTGGTAGCCAAGAAAGAATTCCACTTGTAAATCCCTGTTACTCATTTCCCTGGCCTCAGATATGCATAAACGGCACAAGTCATTTTTAAAAAGGGGGTTTGTGACCCTCTAGTGCTGAAAGCCTAGGGCTGCTCTTGAAGGGCTCTATTCCACCTTTAAAAGTTCTGTTATCCCTCCTCCTCCTCCTCATCTTCCTCCTCCTCCCCCTCCTCCTCCTCTCCTTTTCTCCCCCCTACTGCTCTTTTTAGTATGTAGCTTAGCTGGCCTCCAGTGTAGTCTTCCTGCCTCAGCCTCCTGAACACATGCCTCGATGGGTGTCGGCTCCTTAGTGCCAGGTTTTAGAGTACAGGGTTCTGTCCATCTTATTAAGTAAAAACATGTTTCACCCAATTTTCCAAGTGTAGACTGTAAGTCATTGGTTTAAAAATAACTTTTAGTAAACTCTTGATAAGTTCCTTATTATTGCTGTTGTTATCTTTATTATGTATTGTTCTTTCTCTCCACATCCACTGAAAATTGTGAGGGCCCAGGAGGTTGTCAAGGGGCAGAACCATTGAGGTGATCACAACCTGGCGAACGGTAGGTGCCAGTGCAATCCTCAGGTGATGTCTGGCTGTGGGCCACAGGCCACAGCACACCCTCCTTGGCTTTCTTCCATTTCCACTTTTAATATAAGCTGCATTTTCTATACTTGTCTGCGTCTTTCCGGAGTTGGAGCTTCCACCCCCATAACTTGGTGTTAAACTTTTCTTTTGGTACCAATGGATCTGGGCCCAAGACACCATTCACAGTGGAAGGACATTTCTATAATAAATGTATAAACTGAAGACAAAAAAAAAAAAAAAATAGAAAGGAAAGCTGAGGCCAGAGCAACATCTCTAGAGACCACATTCTTATCTTCTATTGTCTTCTCTCAGTTCACAAATGCAGCTATTAACCCCTACTTGGGTTACTAAGAGAATATTCTACCTGCAACCAGTGCCCCATCTCATGCTCCTTACTTAAAATCTGCCCTACCTGGGACTAGAGAGGTGGTTCAGTGGGTTAAAGCATCTTCCAGAGGGCCCAAGTTTGGTTCCCAGTACCCACATCAGGTTTCTCATAACTGCCTGTGAGTACCTCCTCCAGGGGATCCAAGACCCTCTTCTGGCCTCCATGGGCACTGTATGTACACACTCCTGCAAAGATACACATGAACATAATTAAAAATTAAAATTAAATACCTACCAATCTAATAAAAACAAAACTTACTAGAGTATTATTTTGGCTCAGGTACATTCAGATTTTTTTTTTTTTGCTTTATTTTACTTAGCTTGACTAAGTAATAAGTTGGTGAGGCTAGTTAATCAAATCTATAATCTTCTGGCTTTGCAGTTCTGAATATTTGTCTCTCCAGAACCCTAGACCTAATTTTATTTTAAGGGACTAATTTCTGCAAGTATTTTTTTTCCATAAACATCTAATTTTTACTCTACTTGCCCTTCCTACTGAGCTTATCAGCTCTGGGTACAAGGATTATGTCTATTTTTTTTGTCACACTCTTACTTATCAGAATTGAATTATGGCAGAGTTGGTGAGATGGTTCAATGGTTAAGAGCACTGGCTGTTCTTGCAGAGGACCCAGTTTTGATTCCCAGCACCCTCATGGCAGCTGACAACCATCCTTAACTCCAGTTTCAGGGAAACCTGGCACCCTCTTTTGAACTCCATGGGTAATGCATGACACAGGTGGACTTATATATGTGCAGGCAATACACTCATACACATGAAATAAAAAATAATAGAATAAAATGCAAAAAAGAAATGAATTGTGCATCACAACATTACAAATTAGCTACTGTAATGATGATAAAGACGTTGAGTCCATATTATGAGTTTGTATTTTACACTTATTGCTTATATTTAACAACTACATTGAAAGGCAAAGATGATCCCTTCATATAGGCAAAAAGGCTCAGAAAGGTCGTCATTGCCCAAGGCCTGACCCTGAAGGTAGACTGTGTCCACTTGATCTCAAGTTCCTCAGGTTCATGGTGTTCTTGAATCTGTGTTCTGTGTTCAACTGAGCACAGCTTCAGAGTGGAAACTGCATTTAGCACCAAGGGTGAACTGATGCGTGAACACCCACATGCCTCTTTAGAGCCTAACATTCACTCCTGGGGTTTGCTAAAACCAAGTGCTGGTAACCAAGGTCAGACAAAGACAAGGTCATGATAGAAGGATGTGATGAAGGGCCCCAACTTTGAATTTGATCCAGTCACATGCAGCATTGAATTTCTGTTATCATCACCCATCAAGGTGATTTTGGAGAAAGAAAATCAAAGAGTAGAAAGACTGTGACACAGAATCAGATTTTTTCCCTTAAAGAACAATCTGTCCCAGCTATCCTTTGTTGAATAATAAGCCATCCTGAACTGAAGGGCTTAAAACAGCGATAACATTTTACTGTGTCTTATGGTTGGGGCTTCAAGTGACTTGTTCTTTCTCGGGTCCTTCAACTGGAAATTGTATCCCTTATGTTTGAGCCTTGTGACTTCCTGGGATGATTCTTATAGCTAAAGGCTCAACTACAAGTTGGGGTCTTTTCTATGTTTGTTTTACTTGTGGTTCTTTGTGTTCTTTCTAGGGTGCTGGTTTCCAGACCTCCTCCTTGTCCTCCTCCTCCTCCTCCTCCTCCTCCTCCTCCTCCT
>NW_008360319.1:761028-767310 GCF_000622305.1 Nannospalax galili | reverse complement strand
CTTCCTCCTCCCCTCCTCCTCCTCTCTCTCCTCTTCTTCCTCCTTCTCCTCATCCTCCTTGTCCTCTTCCTCCCAAGATAATTTTGGCTCCCCAACAGTAACATTCCAACTCCCCACTGCCCATCCCCTCTCCTCCTCCTCCTCCACCTCCCCCTCCTCCTTGTACTCCACCTCCCCCTCCTCCTCCTTCTCCCTCTCTCTTCATCCTCCTCTTTCTTCTCTTCTTTCTTCTTTCCCCTCCTCCTCCTTCTTCTTCCTCTTCCTCCTCCTTTCCCTTGTTTTTCATCTTCTCTTTCTCCTTTCTTTTCCCTCTGTACATATGTGTATATTCGTGTTCATTTGTGTGCACATGCGTGCACATGCATGTGGAGACTAGAAGTCAATATCAGGCTTCATTCCTCAGGCTTCGTTCCTTCAAATCACTTTGATTTATTTTTCTCCCTCCTTCCCTCCCTCCCTCCCTCCCTCTCTCCCTCTCTCCCTCCCTTTCTTTCAAGTGTACATGCCACAGAATGCAAATGGAAGTGAAAAGACAACTTTGGGGAGTCAGTTCTCTCCTTCCATCACGTGGCTTCTGGGGATTGAACTCAGATTGTCGGGCTTGGCAGCAAGAACTTTGACCTGCTGAGCCATCTCCCAAATCCCCATCTTGGTTTTTGAGACAAGATCTCTCAGTGATTTGGAACTCACCAAGTACCCTAGGCTGGCTGGCCAGGGAACTCCAGGCCCCCATCTCCCCAGCATTGTGATTGCAAGTGCATGCGCTATATCTGCTTTTTACCACAATGGTTTTGGGGACTGAACTCAGGTCTTCATGCTTTCAAGATGAACCATTAATAAAGTATATAGCCCTAGTCCTTCTTCCTTCATTTTGAGACAAAATCTTACTATTTAGGCCATGCTGGCCTGGAACTCCTGCCTTCTTCCTCGGTCCCTCAAGTTCTAAAATGATAGGCACTACATCTAACCCTCTCCTTAGTGAAGCCATGCCAAGGTTCTGAGAGGCCAAGTGAGATCAGACAGAGTACTCCTAATACTTATGAAAACTATAATCTGCCTGATATAGTGTCGTTCCTGAGCAAGTTCCTGGGCATCTCAGTTCCTGTTTGCTAATTAGTAAAAGATAATGTTAGCTTTGATGATCACTAAATTTTACTGTAAATCATACATTGGGTGACATTTTAGGTGAATCAGTCCCTCTACCATATTGCTGACTTCTGTTCTTGACAAAATCCCTGGAAACCACAATTACAGCATTACTACAAACCATCCTTTATGGAGACTACTGTACAGCGTGCTTGGTCTAAAACAGCGTTTTATGTGGCTGTTCCCTGGTGGGAGGCTCCTAGATGTCTATTGCTGTGGGAGTACAATTTTATTTAAATTGTTTTTGTTTTTTTAATGATGGAAAGATACATTGACCTAACTCTCAGATAAGAAGGTAGTTTCATGACTAAATAAGGAGAGGCTCATCATAGAAACTGAGCCATTTAAAATGGAAGAATACTTAAAAGGAGGTAATTATGATGGAGAATGATTAAAATTCTTGTCAAAGGGAATCATAAAAGGAATTCTAACCTGGCAAAAAGGAAGATATATAGATTAAAATGTTTGAGGAGTGGTTGCACCCATAACATCTCAACAATATGGCAGGCAAACAAGACCTCCATAATGATACCACTAGTTGACACACCAGTGTGGATGTGGGAAACCTCATGGGCTCACATCTCTACATGAAGAGCTACAAGCAAGTGATGGATGCTGAAGGAGGGATAATTTTCTCCAGAGACCAGCTTCCAAGTGGTCAGTTCTGAACACAGGTACATATGAGCACTACTAAATGTACTCAGTGCATTGTGTGTGTGTGTGTGTGTGTAAATGTGTGTGTCCTTATAAGTAACAATAATAATCAAAGAAAGCTGGGTGTGGTGACACACACCTTTAATTACAGCTCTTGGGAGGCAGCGGCAGGAGGACCTCTATGAGTTTGAGGCCAGCCTGGTTTACATAGCGAGTTCAAGGGCAGCTGGGGCTACAGGGAGACCCTGTCTTAAAAAGACCCTCCCCTCCAAAAATTAAAGAACATGAGAGGAAACGGAGTGGGGATGGGATTGGAAATGATGCAAATACAGTACTCATGTATGAGCCCCCGACCCCAAATGCAAAGAAATAAGTAAATAAAAAGAAAATGAAAAAAAAGGACTGGCAGATGCCTCAGTCAGTAGTCGCCTGCTGCTAAGCCCGAGTGCTGTCTTGTGTTTGGTGAACAAGTGGGCTCTGGAATCCCTTTAAATATCAATACTCTACTTCTACCCTACGTAGAATATTTACTTTGGTCTAAATTATTAAGAAATAATGCAGTGGTTTTGATGCCGAAAGATCACCTCACCACACAGCCATGGAGGTGACTCAGATTTGATGACTCCAAAAACCGGTCTAAAAGCATAACTTGTAGGGCTGGAGAGACGGCTCAGCAGTTAAGAACACTGACTGTTCTTGCAGAAGACCCAGGTTCAAATCCCAGCACCCACATGGCAGCTAACAGCTGCTGGTAACTTCAGTTCCTGGGGATCTGACAGCCTCTTCTGTCCTCCACGGGCATTTACCCAGGTGCATTTACCTACATGTAAGCAAAACACTCATATTCATAAAAAATAAAAATAGCAAAATATAGAAAGAAAGAAATTCCTGGATAATAACAAAGCTATTTTTTAAAAAAGCATATCTTGTAATGTGGTCTACAATGGAGCCCAACTTTAAATTCCAACTGATGTCATTGTGCCTAAAGTCTATATTCAAGTCTTTGGTTTTAAGTGAATTATGTAAAAATATAGAATGGATAGAGAAATGACTAATATTTATCTTGTACATCTCCCTAGAATCAAGTAATATATAGATCAGATACTTAACGTAACTGGAGCCACGGGTTGTGGTGCAGACTTGTAATCTCACCATTTGGGAGGCAGAGGTAGGAGAATCAGGAGTTCAAGGTTCTTCATTTATAAAACGAGTCTGGGGCCAGCCTGGATTACATGAGATCTTGTTCCAAGGAACTGAAGGGGGGAGGGGTGGAATCAGTTGGTTTTTGTTGAATACTGATTACTAATCATTTTTTTTTTTCCTGCCATTTACTTTGTTTGGGATCTGGAAAACAGTGCCTAAGCAAATGAGATGTTGGCTTTGGCACACCCGGATGGGCTTATCACCCGGGACATTCTGGTCTTCAGAGGTGAATAGAAATCTCAAAGTCAAGGCCTACAGTAAGCAAGAGCAGACTGGGCAACTTAGTGAGATTTAAAGTAAAAAAGAGGGCTGAGGGTACAGCTCAGTAAGTAAAGCACTTGCCTATCACATGTGAAGCTCTAGATTCAATCCTCAACACCACACACGTACAAAATGACATCATACCCATTACCCATGTTGCCTCTGGTGTCAGAACATGCCCCCCTCTACGTTCAGACTTGCTGGATTTTCAAGGGGCATTCTCTGTCCCCGTATGAGGAAAGACGTTTATTTATGCCCGGGAATGAATGTGCACAAGGAGGACTTGGCTGTCTTGAACCAAGTCTTGTTTATTCGATTCCACACTCCACATGGAACTTGTCAGATGCGGAACGCGATGCTAGGGGCATGCGGCTATAAATAAGCGCTAAGGAACCTCAGTCCCAGAAACAGGGCATCAGAAAGCTATCACCTAATGCTGGTGACTTACTGGTGTGGAAACTCCTGTGTTTCCACAGCAGAGAGAGGCAGTCAGCTCACATGGGATAAATCACACCTGAAGCTTTCAAAACCAAGGGTGACCCTCGAAACATGATTTTGTTTACCTATTAATCACCTTCCATTCCCTGTGACTGCAGGCCTTTCCAGTTGTGGGGAGCCAAGCTGCCCCAGATGCTCTCTGCACAGCAGTCCTCACTCTGAAGAGCAATGACATTTCATTCTTTTTTAGCATGAGGTAGCCCTGACCAGCAGATGCAAGCAGCCATTTTCTTAGGGTGACTCTAGGCTTCTAGTGCTGTAACTGCTGCCCTCCTAAGAAACAGCAGGAGGGCTTGGCCCCATCCCGGAGTTATACTGCTGATGCTATGTATTGGACCGGTGCGGACCACCATTACCAGTTAAGCCCTTCCTCTCCACTCTAGATATGGTTCGTTATGCAGGAGATACCTTCCAACTGTGAATAACTAAATAGTCTGGATGTACTCTAATAAATCAATTGTCAAAGGACTTGGAAAGGCTGGGAGGGGTGGTATATACCTGTATTTCCAATAACACTGGAGAGGCTGAGGCAGGGAACTGCCTTGCGATCCAGGCCGGCTTGGGACATATAAGCAAAATTTGTCTCAAAAACTGAAAAATAAAACAGAGACTCTTTAAAAAAATTTGATTATTTTTATTTTATGTGTCTGAGTGTATCACTTGCATTTATGTAAGTGCAGCCATGTTGCACAATGCCTACGGAGGTCAGAAGACGGTGTCAGAACCCCCTTGAACTGGAGTTACAGACCGTTGTTAGCTGCCATGTGGGTGCTGGGAATCGAACCCAGTCCCAAAACAGAATCATATAAAGATGTATATCATGTAAGATACCCATCAGAACTATTTATTGCTGCCCTTCTTGTGAATTGTTAATACAAAGCCTGTAATACTCAGGAAGGACGGATGAGCACTGAGGCCACATTTAAACTGGCCTTGTTTTGTTATAACTCACTAGACTCTCTAAAGGGACAACTTAAAATAATGTGGCCCTGGGTTATTCAGGCTGTCTTCTGTTCTCCAAAAGTCATTATAATGGGTTGATTTACAAAATTATTTGAGCAAAAATTTCAGATTATTGAGTATTCAGCTTTCCTTATTGTATTGTTGAAATGAGAGAGATGTAACATGAAACTTAAGCTAGACTATATGTGTGCTTTGTGTATGTGGGTATGAGTGCATATGTGAGCACATGTATGTTGACCCCAGAGTTCAACCTTGGTTGTTGTTTCTTAGGTAATTTACATCATATTTTTTTGAATTTAAATTTATTTATTTTTATTGTATGAGTGTTTTGCCTGTGTGTATGTAAGTGTACCAGATGCATGCAATACCTAAAGAGGCCAGAAGAGGGCATTGAATCCCCTGGAACTGGAGTTATGGTTGCTAGCTATGATGTGGGTACTGGGAACTGAACCTGGGTCCTCTGCAAGAGCAGCCAGTGTTCTTAGTTGCTGGGCCATCTCTCTAGTCCCTATGCAATGTTTTTTAAGGCAGAGTTTCACTCTGACCTGGAATTAATCAAATGGGCTAGGTTGGCTGAACCCAGGGATCTATCTGCCTCATCTTCTCAGTGCTGGGATTGCAAGTGCTGCTACCATACCAAAGTTCACATGGGCTCTCGGGATTGAACTTAGACCCTCATGCTTGCACAACAAGCGCTTTACTGATTGAACGATCTCAAGTTGGTCTTCTTAGTGTGGCAAAAATAACAGTGATTTAGCCTAGTGCCACTTCTAAATTGCCAGCCATATTTTCTAGTCATGCTAGTGGGGTACTTTCTGTTGACTGTAGGTTAAAACCATATTTTGTTAATTGGAAGTCAACAATAAATAATTCAGCTGATTTTTTATTCCATACGATCCACTGTTGATTCAAAGACTGGCATCTGGCCATGGCTGTGTATCATGGGGTGGCTGTGAAAATTCCCTCAACTTCCTTTCTCTTTCATCTTTTTAAGGCGAATTCTTTATATTTGCAGAGAAAACATAAGAAGGGATATGGGGTGGTGGTTCTGGAGAGATAACTCTGTGGTTAAGAGTGGTTGCTGTTCTTCCAGAGGATCTAAGTTTGGTTCCCAGAACCCACATCAGGCAGCTCACAACAACCAGCTCTATTGGGGATATGATGCCTCTGACCACTTTGGGTACCAGCACTTGTACATACCCTGACTTCACACATGAGTAATTAAAAATAATAAAATAAACCTTAAAAAAAGAGAGAAGGCATATGATCACAGAGAACAAGTTATCTAGCAAGTGAGAGAAATAATCACAGCATCAGTAGCTTAGGGAATATTTTCAGGGCTTGTAGGAATTGGGGATATGATGCCTCTGACCACTTTGGGTACCAGCACTTGTACATACCCTGACTTCACACATGAGTAATTAAAAATAATAAAATAAACCTTAAAAAAAGAGAGAAGGCATATGATCACAGAGAACAAGTTATCTAGCAAGTGAGAGAAATAATCACAGCATCAGTAGCTTAGGGAATATTTTCAGGGCTTGTAGGAATTATTAC
>NW_008360319.1:752532-760964 GCF_000622305.1 Nannospalax galili | reverse complement strand
ATATATATATATATATATATATATTTTTTTTTTTTTTAGGAAGGACTTGAATTTTGGAAGGAGATGGAATGGGTTTGTCCTGCAGCACCAGTTCTGTTTACCAAAACTGGCCCACTGGGCAGTCATGTTCCATGCCTGGCTCCACACCACAGAGCCAGGCTTCTTACATATTTAAAGTCCGAGAATAGGTTGCAATCGTTTTGGCCACAAGACCGCTGATCATTTGCTTTGCTGGGTAATACTGCATGCACATGAAACCCTTCTGCACTGCAGCTTTCAAAGTTCTGGTTTGATTATTTGCTGCCACCACCCCGGGACACCCGAAGGGTTCTAGGTTCTCCACAGCAGCCTCCCCCTCCCACTCTTCACAATGTATCCATGCCCCATCCCTCCCTTCAGGTGACAGCCAGATATTGCTACTTGGTTGTTATCATTTAGACATATAGAACATGAGACTCAGAGGTGAAAAGAACTGTGACTATAATTGTATTGCTTCAATGCTTCCAACTCAGGATTGAGAATATAATTGTATTGCTTGGGTCCTTCCCACCCAGCATTCAGAACTGCCCGTTATAAAATAGATCAGAAGCATGCTCCTTCCCTCCCTAACTCACCTGTAACTCAATCACAACATCACCACCACCCCCTTTCCTATTAAGAACTATATTTGACCACAAACCTGGGTCTGGTCATCTCAGACTTGCCTCCTGCATGGCAGAGTATCAGAACATTCCTAAGCCATAGTCCAAGCTACCCCAAGTAGCTAACTACTTTCTTTGACTGGGAGCACAATGTTACCATTTGGCAAAACTATCTTTTTAAAAACATTTTTGATTGAATTTTTGCAATTTTCGTACAATGTAAGTTGATGATATTTAGATCTCCTCCCCTGTCTGCACTCCCCTCCTGCCCCAGCCTCCCTACCCTAATCAGTGTAGTCCACTATATATACAATATGGCGTATAGAGTCTGATTTGTGATCCCACATGACCCTCAGTGTGGGTCCAACCACTGGAGTCTGGTCAACCTACCAAGAATCCAATCCCTGTAAGAGACTGTGTCTCCTCCTCCCAGCAGCCATCAGTTACCCAATCAAAAATTCCTTTGATTGTGTTGGGATTTCTTATCCACTTTCCTATGCCTATGCTGGGATTTTATACTGGGATTTTGTCTGGTTTGAGCTTGCATGGTACTTATGCATGCTATCACCATTGCTGTGAGTTTATATGTATAACTGACCAGCTTTCTGGAAAACTCTGTTTCCTTGTAATCATGCACCACCTCTGGCTCTTACAATTTTTCCACCCCCTCTTCCACAATGATCCCTAAACCTCAGGAGGCAGAAGTTTGAAATAGGTATTCTGTTCAGGAGTGAATACTCTACAGCCTCTTGTTCTCTGTACATTGGTCAGTGGTGAGTTTCTGTGCGAATCACCATCTGCTGCATAAAGAAGCCTCCCTGGGGAGCGTTGAGCGACGCATTCATCTTCTGCGTAGGGGTTGCCTTGAAAATGTGTCACTCAGGGCTAAGTGTCTCACTGACAAATATTCTCTGCATCGGTCTAGCTGTGGAACTCTGTAAGAGTCTCCATCGGTCTAGCTGTGGGACTCTGTAAGAGTCTCCATCGGTCTAGCTGTGGGACTCTGTAAGAGTCTCCATCGGTCTAGCTGTGGAACTCTGTAAGAGTCTCCATCTGTTGCCAAGAGAAGCTGCTTTGGTGAATGATGACAGGTATGCTTGTCTGAAAATATGAGGATGCATATTTGGAATAGTAAGAAATTATGTTGATCTGGGGATATGGCAAAAGTAGGTTTTAATCCGGGATCTATGACCTCTCTAACCATGTGTACTTGGCTATGTTTACAGTACCACACATAAGTTCCCTCCCGTTGAGCAGTCCTTAAATTCCAATTAGACAGCTGTTGATTACTCCCAAGATAAAAATGCCACTACTGTACCAAGAGTGGTAGTTTTCTGGGCCAGTCATTGTTGTTTATTAGGCTTCACAGTTGGGTAGGACCATTGATTGGTTTGCTCCCTTGGCAGCTTGAACAGTAGTATTCTATGATACCATGAGAGCCAGTCTTAAGGGAGGAGGCTCCCAGGTCAGTTCCAGCTCAATTGCTCCAAGTCCTGTGTCAGAAGTGTAGTTTGTATTCAGCAATAGGGTCTTATCTTTAAATTCTGGGAGGCAATCAAGGGTTGTGGCAATAGCAAAGCTATGTTTTCCACCTAGGGCATTGGAGGCTGGAACTGTACTTCACTGCAAATCTTTAACATGCCTTTCCCAGGTTAGATGTATATTCTCAGCCTCTACTCCCCAACTCCTTCCTATGTGCCCTCCTCTAGTCAATCTACTATGCCAACCCTCACAGAGATCTCAATGTCAATAAGATGGCTTTGCTTCTCTAAAGAAATGGAGTCTTATGGCTTCTGTTGTTGACCAGAAAATCCCTTCTTCTTCCCAATGACTCCCCCCATACTTTCAGGGTTCTTTATTTATTTTAAAGACCCACCATTTAATTGGTAACACTTACATGAGCATGGTTGTGAGATCATTTATTGGAAGCATGGGTAACATAGACTTCTGGTAGAAGGCAAGTCACTGTCTTCAGATATTGCCTTAGTTTGCATCTGTTGCTGTGATAAAAACTCTGACAGAAACCAACTTGGGAAGTAAAGGGTTTATTTCACCTTCGGCTTACACAGTTCATCCCAGAGCGAAACCAGGGCAGGAGCTCAGGGCAGGAGCTGAAATGCATGGAGGAATACTGCCTAGTGGCTTGCTTCTTTGGCCCATGTTCAGCCTGCTTTTTTATACAGCAGAGGACCACCTGCCCCAGGGTGGCACATCACTCATGTGGCCCAAATTCCCTCTGGGTCTCCTGTGTGATCAGACAAACCATATAACATATCTTTATGTGAGTTTATCATGGTTCATGCCCTCAGGTAGGGAGGGGGTAAATTGGGGAACTTACACAGAGAAAAGCACTCTTGCACCGCTGCTCAGAGCCCGACACCAGATGCTCCTGAGGCCCTGCCCGTAGTCTCTGTTAACTTTCGCCCATGCATCTTGGGCCTTCAGTCTCATCCCGGGTCGATAAATGCCCCCTCTCATGTCCATGTGGGTGAGGTGCTGGGGCCATCTCTCTCCACACCTGCCAACCTGCGCCTTCCTCCTGGCTCACGCTTCGGTCCCAAGATGGGCCCCAGCAACCCCTTTGTAGTTCATGCTCTGAGTCAGGCCCGGCCCATTGGAGGAGCCAGCTAATGGGAGACACTCCACCTTTTTTCTCCACTCTTACAATCTTCCCATCCATCTTCCGCTAAAGTTCCTTAGCCTTGGGGGGGGCATGATAGATGTAGGGCAATCTCCCTTGCATCATGGCGAGATAGTGGTTTCTTGGGCCTCCCCATTAGTCGTCTTTAGGCTGTGGCCATTGATCTATCTCAGTGGTGTTTCTTCTATAAAGACAAATGGAAGGAAGTAGACACACTTAAACAAACATGAATGTAAATACAAATGCCTAGAAGATATCCCAGTAGGTGTACTATACTCATTAAACAACATACTCATGATGGCTTCTTCACTAGGGCCTGTAGCCTGTCTTCACACAAGGCACTGGCCTCATCTACAGTACCAGATGTGTGTTCCACCCCTAGGAGCAGGCCTTATCCAATTAGAAATTTGTCAGTTGTATGTGGTTGGTCAAGCCATTATTGCACTTGCAGGTATTGCTTGGCATGTCCATGGTGTGCAGCATGCAGGGTCCATCGTTTCCTCAACCATCCGTATAGAGAATCTTGGCAATATGAACATCATCCACCCAGTGGCACAGAGTTTTTTGGCTTAGTCTCAGTTCCATCTCTTCTTCTTCTCCTCTGCTCACAACATGCAGTGTCTTCAGCAACATGGCCTTACTGACCTTTCTAGTGTACAACTGACGTTAATGGCAATAACCTTGGTGAATTGGAGGACCTCTCTCTGACCAACAGCTCATAGGGGGGTAACCCACCCCTGGTACTGTAGATTTTCTTAACAACTTTATAATTTGAGAGTCTCTGTCCTCATCTTACCCAACCTACATAAAACTCCGAAGAATCTTACAGCTATAGCTGGCCTTTGCTTCTTCAGCTATTTCAAATGGGTTTCACATCTGTAAAACACTCGAAGGAATGTTGACATATATTAAATCACTCATAGACAAGGTCTCACAAAGCATGGAAAGGTTTTGTCTATTCGTATTAACAGTTTTCTCCATAGATCCTTGTTAGGTACCATAACATGGGTACGAGGCATTAATTTGGTTAGCTCTTTCCCACTTATAGTTATCCCTTTGGAGTCATTTTGCACTTGGGGGATTTTATATGGGGTCTTTTTGTATTCTTTTATTCTTGGTACACTTACAGGTGTTGGCTCCAGTTGCCTGACCTGCACTGGGCTAAGGAGGCAGGGGCTTCTCCTGTCCCTGCTGCACTTGTTGGTTCCCTGAGTCAGACAGGCTCTGGGTCTGCCTCCTGACTGTAGCCACATCTGTCATCTTCCCATTGACCACACCAGGTTGCTGGGGGAGAACTTGGTGGGAAAACCTGCTTCCACCCCTAGAATAGCCTTTATCAGAAGAGAAATGTATCTTATTTAATCCTCTGGGATTCTTAACCACCCCTTGTACAGTTGTTATCCTTCAAATGTCCTTTGTAAACTGTTCTTCTGGTTTTAAAACCTTCCAGAAACTCCTTAGCACCAAATTTGGTTTTCAATTATTTTTTTTTCTCTAGGGATTTGGGCTTGACATAAATCTTGCCACATTTGTCTTCGAGTAACACAAGTGGACCATTTCTTTGGTCTGGTCTTTTTTTATATCTTTTATAGGGTGTTCTGTTATTTTACAGACATATTTTACATGCTGGTCAGAATCATTTAGACTTGCCAAAGCCTCTCTCACTTTACAAAGATCTTGTCCCATCAAAGGGCTTAGTAAAACCATTAAAGTCCCATACCATTCTCAAGGTCTGTCTTAGTTTGTTTCTTCATTGCTGTGACAAAACACTCTGACCACTACCAACTTGGGGAAGAAAGGGTTTATTTAGCTTACATATCCTGGGTCACAGTTCATCAGGGAGCCCAAGGCAGGAACTCAGGGCAGGAACCTGGAGGCAGGAGCTGGAGTACAGGCCATGGAGGAATGCTGCTTACTGGCTTGCTCCCCTGGGCCCTGCTCAGCCTGCTTTCTTATGCAACACAGGCCCAACTGCCCATGGGTGGTACCACCCACAGTGGGCTGGGCCCTCCCACATCACTCATAAAGAAGATGCCCCTCAGACATGGCCACAGGCCAGTCCAATAGAGGCAATTCCCCAACTGAGGCTCCCTCAACCCAGGTGTGTCAAGTTGACACTAAAGCTATCCAGCACAAAGTCCCAGCTGAATTAAGCCTTCTTTCATATCTCTGGTGAGCACAGTCTTATCTGGCCCAGTGAACTGGACATCATGTATATACCTGGTTCTCTCAGGAATGCCTGCCCCTCCTTTATAGTCCTCCAGCCCCTGCTAATCATGTTAGTCTCCCTTGGTGACAACCATGTATCTTTAATGCATTCAACCAGCCAACCCATTAAGGACTGCTCCCCCCTGCGTTGGTCTAGGTTGAACAGCCTATACCGTAAGGATGGATGGGTGGTTATATAGCTCAGCTGTGAAGCTTCTGAAGGACTTAGACTGAACGTCATTTGCTCCCATGTCCCATACTCTCTCAAGCTACATGGCCAGGGGCTCTCTGCTTGCTTGCTTGTAAGTTTTTCCTAGTTTTAACAGCTCTAGCATGGAATGTTTCCTAGCTACAGCACAGTTAGCTTTTTTCCCCTTTTTCCTATCATCCGTCTTTTCCTCTGAGTCCTTGGACCTTACACAAGTCAACGTGTCCCGCCTTTTTTCTCTTTCCAGCTCTGCAGCTGGGTCTGCCAGCTCAGCCTTTTCAGCTCTCCCTGCCTAGGACACATCCTTTATGATGCAAAGTGGCCACACTCTCTCTAAAGCAGGTAAAAGATTTTCTAACCTTTGGGTAACATAACACATCTTCACATACCCTCAACATATCCCCACATTTACAACGTAGCTGTGGCCCATGCTTCTGCGTGGCTGGCCTCCTTTTAGTAACCCATTGTAAAAACCACATCAGGGCCGCCATCAACGCTCTTTTAAACCTCATTCTGTTTTGTCATATCCTACGGACTATGCCAATTTTGTGGCCTGAATTCCCTCTGGGTCTCTTGCATGATCAGACAAACCATATAACATATCTTTATGTGAGTTTATTATAGTTTATGCCCGTGGGTAAGGAGGGGGTAAATTGGGGAACTTACAACAGGGACAAGCACTCTTGCACTGTGGCTCAGAGCCCAACACCATATGCTCCCGAGGCCCTGCCCATAGTCTCTGTTAACTTTTCCCCATGCATCTTGGGTCTGCAGTCTCATCCCAGGCTGGTAAATGCCCCCTTTTGCTTCCATGCTTCCACACCCACCAACCTGCACCTTCCTCCCGGCTCACACTTTGGTTCCAAGATGGCCCCCAGCAGCTCCTTCATAGTCCAGGCTTTGTATCAGGCCCCACCCATTGGAGGAATCAGCCAATCACGAGACAACTCAACAATAAAGAAAATACCCTGCAGACATGGTCGCAGACTAATCTAATAGAGACAGTTCCTCAGTTGCGGTTCCCTCAGAGACCAGATGTATTAAGTTGACAACTGAAGCTATCCAGTACAGTTCTGAACCCACTGCTGAGCCCACCATGCTTCAATAGATACATCCAAACCTACGGTCACACAGACTGCCATAATTAAACTCAGTGGGTCACAACACAAATGAACAGATATAAAAGTGAAAAAGATCGGTAGGGCACAGTAGGGGTAAAGAGGGGGAGTAGGGAGGTGGAAGAAGGTGAGGGGATGTGAGTGGTCAGTATGCAGTACGGACATGTGTGATGCTGTGGAAGAACATATTAGTTAATAAAAAAAATCAGAGTTTCACTCCTTTGGATAGGAAAATAAATTTTAATCCTGGGTACATTTCTAACAAAAAATGTACATTAAAAAAATTTACTGAGAATTTCATACATGCATATAAAGTGTTTCGGTCAAATCCATGCTCACTCCCTCCCCTCCAACACCTACCATAGCTCCCCATCACTTTTTTTCTGACTTCTTCCTTCCTTCTTTCCTTCCTTCCTTCCTTCCTTCCTTCCTTCCTTCCTTCCTTCCTTTCTCTATTTCTCTCTTTCTATGGGGCTTTTTGTTACTCTGACATTCCCCCATCTGAAGAGGTAATTCTAAAATCTTTTAAGGATTAGATAAGAGCTCCCAAATACTTTTGACATTTTGGCCTTTGGAACAGAGTATGTTGCTATGAGACCCAAGGACATTTTCACTTTTACCCAAGAAACTGGATACTTTTCTTTGGGGTCTATGTACCCTAACTGCCAAGCCAATTCTTACCTCTTATCACACCATCCTTGACTGGTGAATAGGGGATGTGAAGGAGAAGTAAAGGCAGGAGTAGTTAGCATTACAAGTTCTAGACAGGGAACCAGAAAAATGTCAAAACAGGGCATCCCTCTATTGGGTTCCTCATCATTTTTCTTCTGTCTGCCAAGGCTGGCCTCAAGAATGATGGGCTCAAGATTTGATTTCAGGCACTTTGAAAGCTGTTGGAGTGCTTAGAATCAGTGTCAGTTCCCTCTCAAAGACTTCTAGATAGGGGGAGAAAAGAAATTTATCCATCATTTTAGAACAATAGTGGGTTGTCTCCCTTAGCTACAGCTGGGCACTACAGTATTGCAGACTAAGATTTTTCTCCCTATAGATAAGAGTTATGCATTCGGGAGTCTTTTAGATAGACCCACTGAAGGGGTACCCCAATTGCCTCACCCTATGTCCCTGTTCAGGATGGAAGAAGCAAGAGCGGTCTGCATCCTGGTTCCCTATTGGCAAATTGGGTAACCCCTTCAGAGGAAAGCACATTTTATAAAAAGGCAAACTGCTGAGAATCTTAGCAAGTCATTATTAGATCACAATCTCTAACTTCCACATGAAGCAAAGCTTCCCCAGTACTAGGCCTGAAGGTATGAGGAGGGGAGGCAGCAAGGAAGGAAGAAAGCAAGGGAAGAGCAGAGAGAGGGATGGAAACGGAGGAAGAAGGAGGCAGCACACATGCCTGCTTTAGATAGGTGTTTTTTCCCACAACGTGGTAAACCTGAAATTTGTGTTCTATTTGAGTGTAGGCTGGGGTTTAGCTGCATTAAATGAGTGGTGAGATGGAGGTGATTGCAGGCAACCAATCCAACATGTTTTTCTTGATGTCAGCAGAAGACCATCTTCTACTTCAACCTAGCTAAGTTAAAAACTCGCTCAGAGCTCAGACTTTCCTCCTC
>NW_008360319.1:731993-752518 GCF_000622305.1 Nannospalax galili | reverse complement strand
CTTCTTCTTCTTCTTCTTCTTCTTCTTCTTCTTCTTCTTCTTCTTCTTCTTCTTCTTCTTCTTCTTCTTCTTCTTCTTCTTCTTCTTCCTTCTCCTCCTCCTCCTCCTCCTCCTCCTTCTTCCTCTTCTTTTTCTTTAAGCCAGAAAGTTTCTGTTTTCCCTCTAACTTGCTGGTCTGGACAGTTTTTCCCTATAGTGAAGAGGGAGTTTCTTTGTACTTAATGCCGTTACTCTGGTTGTGTGGCTGTGCTCTTTCAACTCCCTTCTTCTTTCCATGGGCAAATGTGACTTCTTTGCTTCCATTTTAGCTTTGCTAAGAAAACTGGCCTCTCCCTAACACTGTTGCCTTCACAGTCTTCCTTCCGTTTTTCTTCTTCCTTCTGTTTTCCTTCTTATTCAGAACAAATATTTCATTCATGGAGGAAACACTTAAGCACGATGATGTTTTTCCTAGCTTCTTCCTTCCCTTGTGTTTGTACAGTTCCTGCATATGCCTGATCTACGGGAAGGAAAGTGCAATTCCAGAGCTGTGAGGCGCCTTTCAATACAGCTTACAGAGGGAAATCTACCTGATTGTTTCCTGCTGAGAAGACAGCTGAAGTCAGAGGAGGCATCAACTCTCAGAAAAACATTTCTTTTGAAAATATTTCCTAAATATCCAAGTGGTACTCACACCCCAGCTAGCTAACACAGTCTGGGGGCCGAGAGGTTGATTCCAAAATCAGAATTCTGGGTTCAAAGCCTGCTCTGCCACTTACCAAGGATGTAGCTTTGGGCTTGTCCTCCAGCCTCTTTCTCAGTTTTCCAAACTAAAATGGCAAGAATAGTGTATAATATAAATATAAAAACATAAAAATAGCGTATAGCGCTGCTGTGAAGATTGAGCTATCTGCATGATTTGCTGAACTCTAACGGCCTTGTAAGAAATGTTCACTGCTGTCATGATTGGTTAACCTGGTACCTGTGAACCTCTATGTGTTACCACTGCTCAGGTTCAACAGCTTTCTCTTCCTCAGATTGGACATAATCTATTTTCCTTCTGCTGTCCTCTGTGTGTGGATTTGTTTCTTTTTGACCATCTCTTTAAAGAATATATTTTATTTATTTTTTTTAAATTAATAATGCTATGATTCTATTTGTTTATTTTATTATTAATTAATTAATTAATTAATTTATGTGCATGAGTGTTGTGCCTGCATGTATATAAGTGCATCTGTGTTGTGCAATGCACCTGTGTCATGCAAAGCCCATGGAAGCTGGAAGAGGGTGTCAAATCCCCTGAAAATGAAGTTATGGACAGTGGTGTGGGTGTTGGGAACCAAACCTGGGTCCTCTTCAAGAGCAGCCAGTGCTCTTAACTGCTGAGCCATCTCTCCAGCCCCTCCTCATCCACCTCTTAATATGCTAATTTCCCTCCAGCTTTCATTATCCAAAGTATGGCAGACCTGATTCCACCTGTTCTTCTCAATTTTTTCTATGTATCCTGTCCAGCCTGTTGAACCAAACTTAATTCTAGCAACTGATTCAGAGTCTGCCTCCCCAGACATTGCTCCATCCCAGGTGACATGTCAAGTTCTGGGTGTTGGTTCCTCCAAGGCCACCCAGTCACTCTGTGTTCAGTGACGTCTGAGCCATGCTGTGATATCTGAGACATGTTATGACCTCTTTCCTTTGCCATTTCTTTCAGTTTGAAGTAATTGATTTCTTGTCTAAATTTTTGATTAGTCACATGTTCAAATCCTTCCCTAGCTTCTGTTCTACTGCAAACTAGTTATTTGCCATTTTTCAAATGCGTTATAAACTTCATGAAGGTATAGCCTTAGGATTTAGAATTAGCCATAGAGTTTAAAGCAAAATTCTGTTTCTCCAAATGCTTTAAATGTTATGAATACTAGTAATTACAGTATATATTGAAACCCTCATTTTTGAGATGGATGGATTTTGTGGGTCAACATAATAGCTAAGTTAGAAATTAATCAAGGGCTCAAAGTTTCATTTTCAGTTTTCAATGTGACTCTTCAAATTTGCTGGTAGAATTTTGGTGCATATCAAAGTTAAGGTTTTAACAATTCTCTCCTGAAACAATCTTACTTTGGATGTTTCCCTGTAAACGTTTGTAAGCCAAAGTTGAAAAAGAAAATGTTAAGAGACTGTGACAGCAATGGCTCAAGAGTCAGGAAACTGGATTATGAAATAAAAGTGAAATGAATAGGATTGTTTACAGCAGAAGAAAAGGTTACTGAGAAGTGACTTAGCTGCAGTGGCCTTGAAGCATGTTGCAGTGTAGAGAACTTTGAACAAAATCCCATTACCTCTATTGAAGATAACTAAAAATGCTTGTTTAAATTACACAAAAGAAAATTAAAGATTGTACTAAAGCCAGACATTAGCAGTAAGTGATGGTAATTACTTGCATGAGTTGCTGGTGGAGTGAAAACAACTTAGTGATGATAGAGAACTTATCCTCACCAAGACCAACTCTGCATTAGCTAGGGGCACTGTTCCCTCAAGGGGGCAGGACAGGTAAGGTGCATCCTAATTTCCTTCTACTTTCTTCAACTTTGACATAACTTTACAGTTTACTCAGATTTTAAAAAAGGTTTAATACTCGATGAATGAGCATCTGGATTAGCTTTTAGGGATGATGAGTACTTTCAGGAATCCTTTGATTTTTAGATGATCTGCTTAGCCAACAGAAGTATAAGACATCAGGCTGTAGGCTTTAATATCAGTTGCACCTGCCTTCCTAACAATGTTTATCCTAAAGGTGAATTCCAAGTTATTTTACAAAAATGACTTCTATTAAGCACCTCCCCTTTTAAAACATCAATCAAACATCGAACAAATAAGTCCTGAAGCTACCCCAACTTGGCGATGGTTAGTGCAGTAAGTATGGAAACATAAAAGAAGACCTTTAGATGACCTGCGTTACAAAGTCCCAGAGTGCAGCATCAGTCTTGCATTTCAAGTGCTTCCTGGCTTAGTGATTTTTCTAATTTTTCTCTGAGAATGTTATTTTTACTGAACTATCAACCCAAAGTCATAACATAAAACATATTTGAGAACTGTTACCTGTCAGTCATGAATTAGTTCTTGTTTCTTCAGTGAAGAAGGATGGAGTGGCTTTTGTGTGTGTTGGTCTAGACAGAGGCTGGTCAGTAAGTGTTTTGGCTATTGAAGGGTACAAATGAATTGACACAATTATTTTTATCCCACACAGTTTTGAGAACAAAATGCTTCTAAATGGGTACTTGGTAGAGCTAAAGTGGGAATGCTTCAAATAATATAGAGGACATATTTTAATAACTTTGACATCGAGAGTTTCTATTATAGAAGAGACGAAAGTACAAAAGCCATAGGACCATGGGGTTTCACATCCTATTTGGAATCTGTCATCTCAGAAAGTGTTCATTGTGTTTTTTCCTGTAGGTTCATCACTGTAATCATTTTATTCTTTAGTTTTGAAAGGTGTAACAACTCATGCTGTTTGTTCTCTATAGAAAGAAAATGATTCTCTTTTCTGTATTTTTCTTTTCAATATATTTCTTTAAATATAACTTTATTGATTTTACTTTAAATTATATGCGTTATATACCCTTGTAATTAAAATTATTTCAACAAATAGAGAGGGTTCTGACCTCTATCTGTGTAGTGGTTGTGATCTCAGCAGACGACCAGAGAGTACCTGTTTCAGGTCTCCCTCTGGCATAGGGGCTGAGAACTCAGCAGACTGGCTGAGAGTTCCAAAATCCACCCCCTCCCCCCAGGGGAACTTCCCAAATTTTGCTCTGAGTTCCCGCTAGTAGGGGTCCAAACCTTAGATGGAAGCCTGAGTGTACCTCACTGGAGCCTGACTTGGGCTTCTGTGGGTGCTCCTAAGTAGCTGATCTGAAGTCATCAGCTTCTCCAAAATAAAACCTGAGAGAACCTGAAGCCTGGACCAACCAGCTTTACATAAACAACAAGAAAAGGACCAAGGCACACCAGTAATCCAAACAGAAGCAAACGTGAGCTTAATTCTCATACCAGAATCACAAACAGCAAAAGAAATTCACATGCCAAAATCACAACAAAAGAATAATAAAATGGAAAGCCAAAACACTATGTCCCCACCAAACTCCACCAGTCCTGTAGAAGAGTTCTATAAGGAGAACCCCCTAGATATAACCCAGGACACAGAATATAAAAGAACAATCAAAAACATGATCAAGGAATTCAATGCATTTAAAGAACACACCAACAAACAAATCAAAGAACTGAAAGACGATAGGGATAAACTTCTGAATGAATTCCCAAAAGAGACAGAAGCATTGAAGAAAACTCAAGCAGAAATGAAGAAGGAAGTGAAAAACTCAATAAGCCAATTTGAAACAACAGGAGAAATCCTCACTGCTAGAATGAATGAAATGGATAGCAGAATATCAACACTGCAGGATAAAGTTGAAGAACTGGACCACTCAAGAAAAGATTAAGAAAAAAAACCAAAAAACAGGAATGGAATATGCAAGAGATGTGGGACACCATGAAAAGACCAAATCTACACATCATAGGCATACAGGAAGGAGAAGAATTTTACGTTAATGGCATTGGCCAAATCTTAAACAGGATTGTAGAAGAGAATTTCCTGAAATTAAGGAAAGACAACCCCATACAAATACAGGACACATAGAACATCAAATAGACAGGACCAGAAAAGAAACTCCCCATGACATATCATAGTAAAAACACTAAATGTACAGAACAAAGAGAGGATTCTGAAAGCAGCAAAAGAAAAACAAGTCACACATAAAGGCAATATTTTTAAAAATAGTTTATTGAGAATTTCATATATGCATATAAGGCATTTTGATCAAATCCATGCCCACTCATATGGGAATATTTTAAAAACATATATTCTACTAAATTTTTTTTTTAAGGTCTTTTTGAGACAGGGTCTCCCTGTAGCCCCAGCTGTCCTGGAACTCACTATGTACACCAGGCTGACCTCGAACTCACAGAGATCCGCCTGCCTCTGCCTCCCAAGTGCTGGGACTATAGGCATGCACCACCATCTAAAAGAAATGGATGGATATCTAAAATCAGGGGACCCACCAAAGTTAAACCAAGACGAGATCAACATTTTAAACAGACCCATGACATATAACGAGATCAAAACAGTAATACAAAGCCTCCCAACTAAAAAAAGCCCAGGCCCAGATGGACTTACAGCAGAATTCTACCAGACATTTAAAGAAGACCTCTAACCAATACTACTTAAATTATTCAAAATGATAGAAACAGAGGGAGAACTCCCAAATTTCTTCTATGAAGCCAGGATCACTCTAATACCAAAGCCAGGTAAAGATATAACCAATAAAGAAAACTATAGACCCATGTCTTTAATGAACATAGATGCGAAAATTCTCAATAAAGTACTTGCAAACCGCATACAGACACATATCAGAAAGATCATTCACCATGATCAAGAAGGCTTTATTCCAGAAATGCAGGGATGGTTCAATATATGCAAGTTAATAAACATCATTAATCATATAGATGGACTCAAAAACAAAGACCACATCGTCATCTCAATAGACACAGAAAAGGCTTTTGACAAATTCAGCATGCATTTATATTCAAAGTCCTAGAGGGAATTGGACTGGAGGGAACATACCTCAACATAATTAAAGCTATATACAACAAACCCACAGCCAACATCATTCTAAATGGAGAAAAACTGGAAGCATTCCCATTAAAATCAGGAACCAGACAATGATGTCCACTATTTCCACTCCTTTTCAACACAGTGCTTCAGATTCTTGCTAGAGCAATAAGACAGGAAAAGGAAATTAAAGGAGTAATAATTGGCAAAGAAGAGGCCAAACTATCACTTTTTGCAGATGATATGATACTATATCTAAGAGATCCCAAAAGTTCCACCAGAAAACTAGAATTGATCAACACTTTCAGTATAGTGGCAGGTTATAAAATCAATGTACAAAAATGAGTAGCCTTTCTATATACCAATAACAAGCAATTGCAGAAAGAATACCGGGAAATGCTCACATTCACAATTGCTGCCAGAAAATTAAAAAATCTTGGAATAAATCTGACCAAAGACACCAAAGATCTCTATAATGAAAAATTTAGATCGTTAAAGAAAGAGATTGAGGAAGACACAGGAGATGGAAGGACCTTCCATGCTCATGGATTGGAAGAATTATTATTGTGAAAATGACCATCTTACCAAAAACAATATATAGATTCAATGCAATCCCAACCAAAATCCTCATGACATACTTCACAGAATTAGAAAAATCCATCCTTAAATTCATATGGAAGTCCAAAAGACCCCAGATAGTCAAAGCAACCCTGAGCACAAAGAGCAATACTGGGGGGATTACTATACCAGGTCTCAAAGTATACTACAGAGCTATAGTTGTAAAAACAGCATGGCACTGGGACAAAAATAGACACATAGAACAATGGAACATCACTGAAGACCCAAACCAGAGTACATGCAATTTCAGCCACCTGATGTTTGACAAAGGTGCCAAGAACACACAATGGAGGAAAGACAGCATCTTCAACAAATGGTGCTGGCAAAACTGAATTTCCACCTGTAGAAGAATTAAACTGCATCCTTATCTTTCACCTTGCACAAAAGTCAACTCCAAATGGATCAAAGACCTCAATGTGAAACTGTAAACCATGAAAGTATTAGTGTGGGAGACAGGCTTGAGACTAGGGTGAAAGTCTTATTGACAGCCATACAGCAGGCCCGAGGCAACGGCCGGACCGCTGGAGCCACAAGGAATGCCTTGTGACATTTGCTCCCATTGGCAGATCATGAGACTGATGCCTAGAGCTCACCACTCTCTAATCACCACCCTTGGAATTCCAAATTGCAACACTTAGATATTGCAACAGTCAGGGTCACGTGGTTTCCAGGAATCCAGGCTGTGTAATCTGAAACCCAGTATGCTAATGAGGCATCCTACCTGCTATTCTGTGATAGGATGTTAACTCTGTTATGCTAATAAGGTATCCTACTTTCTGTACTTTGATAGGATGCTAAACCTGTTATGCTAATAGGGTATCCTACTTGCTGTGCTGTGATTGGACCACTACCCTTATAAAAGCTTGGGCCTTCCTGCAATAAACCAGACCTGTGTCACTGAACCTGGTCTCCTGTGTCTGAATGTGGCTCCTCACCAGGCCTGGGGTCTGGGACTGGGCAGAAGTGGTGATGACAGGAGGCAGCACAGGGCAAGCAGAAGAGTGGCCTCAGCCCAGGGCAGGCAGAAGAGCAGCCTCAGACCAGGGTGAGTGGAGGAGCAGCCTCGATGCCCGTGAGAACGAAGGAGATGAACCCACAAGAACAGAGGAGCAGCCACCACTGGAAGAAAATATTGGCAGTAACTTACAACATATAGGTGTAGGAAAGGATTTTCTATATTGGACAGAAGTTGCTCAGGAATTAAGGTCAGCAATCAACAAGTGGGACCTCATTAAACTAAAAAAGCTTCGGTACAGCAAAAGAAATAATCAAAGAGGTGAAGAGAAAACCCACAGAATGGGAAAAAATCTTCACCAGTGACACATCTGATAGAGGATTAACATCCAGAATATATAAAGAACACAAAAAACAACAAAGTGAGAAACCAAATGATCCAAATAAAAGATGGGTTAAAGATCTAAACAGGAAGTTCTCAGAGGAAGAAATAAAGATGGCTAAGAAACACCTTAAAACATGTTCAACATCCTTAGTAATTAGGGAAATGCAAATTAAAACCACTTTAATGTACCACCTTACCCCAATCAGACTGGCTAGGATCAAGAGAACAAATGATACCAAATGCTGGTGAGGATGTGGAGAAAGGGGAACACTCATCCACTGCTGGTAGGATTGCAAACTCGTGCAACCCCTATGGAAAACAGTGTGGAGAACTCTTAAAAAACTAAAAATGAACCTACCATATGACCTGGTTATACCACTCCTTGGCATATAGCTAAAGGACGCATCCTATTGTAAAGATACTTGTACAACCATGTTTGTTGCTGCTGTTTTCACAATAGCTAAGAGATGGAAGCAAGTTAAGTTCCTCTTAATTGACCAATGGTTAACAAAAATGTGGTACATTTACACAGTGGAGTTCTATTCAGCAGTAAAGAAAGATGAAATAATGAAATTCGCAGGTAAATGGATGGATCTAGAAACTGTTATACTAAGTGAAGTAACATAGACACAGAAAAATAAAAGGCATATGTCATCCCTCATATTTGGATTCTAGCACTAAATCCTTTTAAATTCCATGTCCTTTTAATAAGATGATACTGTTCAGCAGTCTCTTCTGCATGAAATAACTATCATTATCACGACTTCAGCTGAGCCTGATTGTTAAACATAGATACAGTTGGGCTTGTTGTCAGTTGTGCTCCTTCATTAAAGGAGGGCCAAGCAGGGTCACTGGACCCTCACCAGAACATCCAGCCACTCTTCCCAGCCAACCATATGTAACTTGACCCTAATCACACATGGCCTCCTGGGGAGGGCTAAAGTACACAATCTGGGGAAGGCTAGGAAGAGAAGGCTTGACCCATGCTGGGCAAAGGCTTTCCAGAGTGCATACCCTCAGGTCATTCATGCACTTCAGAACCCCTCAGTTATCTCAGAAAGTAAGCTCAGAAACTTCATTGGTTCCCCAGTTAAACTTTAATCAAACATTGGTTCAACACCAGAACCTTAAAAAGGAATAAGCATTGCTTAGTATCCCCAGGAAAATAATTCTCACAACAGATGGAAAATTTATTTGTTAATGTTATTATGTCTCATAATTATTAAAAAAAGAAAATAAGAATGTAAAAGATGTTAAAAGGATATGCAAAAGGAGATATTTTCCAAAATAGACAGAAAAAATGAAAAAGCCTAAGTAAGTGATGAAAATCTGTTTAGGTTTGTTATGCTATATAAAGAATGAGACAAAAATAATATACACATAATCTTAAATTTTCTAAGGTCAGAGTTTAGTCAACTAGTTTAAGGAACAAAATATATGTCTAGTGAAGGTTTATCTGAGAACATTTGGTTTTTTTACTGAAGCTTTATCTACATAGCACATGATAATTAAAAGTACCAGACTAGTGGAACTAACCTTATTGGATGTTTAACAGCCATAGTTTGAGGTCTATACTAATGTGGTCAGAGGGACTTAAGAGAAAGTTTTTGCCCCTTGCCCTGCAAGGTCCACTAAGTTCCAGGAGACCATGAAACATCTCTCAAAATGTCCTGTAACTGTGGTGAGTCACTTGTCCTCTTGTTCAGGGAGGACATGGAGACCCCATCAGATAGACTTGAATCAGTGTCCAGTCTTCAAAGAGGAGGGTCAACTCAGAGGAAACATTTCCTCCATGCTTTCAAATGAAGGCATCCACCATATGGCAGGACCTTTGACTTATCTTCACATAGATGGAACTGGTAAAAGAAAGGAGCCAGGGACTCCTCCCAAGCCCATGTGACCCCTGAGGAACAGATCCTCAAATGATCTTAAATGTAAATATAAATTGATTTATTTGGGCTATCTGTATGGTATTAAACACCCAAAGGAAAGTATAACCAAAGAGTAAAGTCATCAGTATATTTCTTTAAGAGTTCAAGGGATTACACTTCTCAGACATTAGGCTTAAGCCCATATAAAAAGTTACTTAGACAATTATCTGTCATTGATGATTTTGTTATGAATCAGAGCGTGCTTCTCAGACGTAAGACTTCAAGTCTTGGTCTCCAATAGTGTAGTGCCCATCTGTAGCTAAGGGAGACAACCCACTATTGTTCTAAAATGATGGATAAATTTGTTTTCTCCCCCTATCTAGAAGCCTTTGAGAGGGAACTGACACAGATTCTAACCACCCCAACAACCATCAAAATGCCTGAAAACAAATCCTGAGTCCATCACTCTGGAGTCCAGCCTTGGAAGACAAAAGAAAAATGAGGAGGAACCTAATAGAGGGATGCTTTTGGAAGCTCTTGCCAAGAAAGTCCCATGGACTCTCATATGAACATTTGAAAATTTCCCTGTTCTGACTTTTTCTAGTTCCCTGTCTAGAACTTGTAATACTAACTACTCTTGCCTTTACTTCTCCTTCACATCGCCTAGTCACCAGTCAAGGACTTTCTTTTTCCCCTACAGATAAGAATTATATGATTTGGAAGTCTTTTAGATAGACCCACTGAAAGGGTACCCCAATTGCCTCACCCTGCTTCCCTGTTCACAATGGAAGAAGCCAGAGCAGTCTATGTCCCGATTCCCTATCTGCAAGCTGGGTAACCTCTTCAGAGGATGCTGTGATAAGAACAGGAGGTAGGAATTGGCTAGGCAGTTAGCATAAAAAGACCCCAAAGAAAAGTAGCCGTCTTCTTGGCTAAAAGACAAAATGTCCTTGGGCCTCTTAGCAACATACTCTGTTCCAAAGGCTAAAAGTGTCTGAAGTATTTGGGAGCTCTTATCTAATCCTTAAAAGATTTTAGGGTCACCTCTTCAGAGGGGTGAATGTTAGAGTAGCAAAAAGCCCCATTAAAAAAAAAAAAGAAGAAAGAGTACATGAAGTTATCAGAAAAAAGTGATGGAGAGATATGGGAGGAGTTGGAGGGGTGGGAGTGGGCATGGATTTAATCAAAACACCTATATGCTTATATCCCTGTTTGAAATTCTCGATAAGTTATTAAAAAATTATTTCAATAAATGCTAAGTACAATTTAAAAGGAAAAAAAAAGCCATAGGACTATTACAGCGTGTAAGAAAAAGGACAGTATGATGAAGACTTTTTATTTAATACAATCTCAAGCACACCAATTATTCTAGAATATAGTTCTGGAACACCAGTGAGCAAGAAAATGCTTAAGAGTTAAAAAAAGAAAAAAAAAGAAAAAAGAAAAAACCAAAAAACACATGGTGGCGCATAGCTCTAATTTCAGCCTTGGGAGGCTGAGACAAGATTGCCAAGAGTGAGGCTATCTTCATCCACCTTCTGGGTTCCAGGACAGCCTGGGCTACAGAATGTGGTGTTGTCTCAAAATACAGCAGCATAACAAACAAAATACTGAGAAAACAGATGGTGAAAATTGAGAGGCTTCTATGGAGGAGTGCTGGGTGGCCTCAGTGAGGACACCCTGCTAGATGAACTTTCTGCCTGCAACAATGATTGCAAAAGGCCAACTGATCTACTCGTGAGCCAGAATATCCTCCCTCAGACCAAGAGGAGACGTCAGGCTGTTCTTTCTAAGATTCATTCTCTTCCAAATACTGTTACAAAAAGTGAATCAGTTTACCTCAAGAGTTAGGCTTCTGGGGGCTGGAGAGATGGCTCCATGGTTAAGAGCACTGGCTACTCTTGCAGGGGACCTGAGTACAGTTCCCAGCACCCACACAGAGGCTAACCACTGTCTATAATTCCAGTTCCAGGGGATCTGACCCCTTCCTCTGACCTCTGCAGGCATTGTATGAGCATGAATTTTCATACATGAAGGCAGTACATCATACACATAAAATAAAGATAATAAATAAAAAGTTTATTTTTTAAAGTTAGGCTTTGGGGCCGGAGAGATGGCTCAGTGGTTAAGAACACTGGTTGTTCTTGCAGAAGACCCAGGTTCAAATCCCAGCACCCACATGGCAGCTAACAACTGTCCATAACTCCAGTTCCAGGGGATCTGACGGCCTCTTCTGTCCTCTTCAGGCATTGCACGACACAAGTGCACTTACTTACATGCAGGCAATACATGCATTAAAATAAAGTTGGGCTTTGACTGTCTTAGTCCATTTTCTGTTACTATAACAAAATATGTGAGGCTGGGTACTTTTTGAATTCTTTGTTTGTGCTTGCCACTTTGGTGGGTTCAAACAACATAACGCTGGGTTTTCTGGCTACATCAAAATAACTTAGTAGAGAAATGGAAGAAGAAATAGTTATGTGCAGAAAGGATCACATGACAAGGCAGGACAGCAGGGAGATTCAGGGGGCAAGCTTTTCCCTTCTTAGAACAGCTTGATCTCTCAGAAACATATTGGGGCCACATGAGAACTACATCAATCCTTCCAAGGGCAGCATGACTGATAACTTAATTACCTTCCGCTAGGCCCTGCCTCTTAAGGGTTCTAATACCTTTCAACATTACCACACTAGGGATTAACAAGGTTCCAGCACATGGAGCTTTGGGGGATGTGATGAAACCGTATTTAAACCATGACCTACTACTGTGTTGGCAAGGCTTCAGAATCACTCCTGGTGTCTGATTGTTGTCAGAAATGCTTTCAATGAAGTGTAAAATCTTTAATTCTATTGTTAGAAATTAAAGGCAGATGCTTGGTTGAGGGACCCTTTTGACATTTATACACACTGAAGTGAAATGAACCAGAGAATGAACACATGCATGAAGAAACATGTTGACATGTTCGATATGTTTTAAGATTTTGATTTCAGTTAAAGCACAGGAAGAATACTAAGGTGAAGTTAGAAAAGTCAAGCAACAGTTGAGGTTTTTGCTCTTGTTGGTGTGAGCTGCATATGGAAGGACGTTGCTGCACACAACAGTAGGAACATTTCTTCGGCTTTAGCATATCTCGTTCACCAAGATCTATGAAGCACTGCTTCCTGCTGCTGATCCCACTGTAGGAGTTTTTAATTCTGGAGGAGGCACTATTAGATCTACCGTGGATCTGAGTTTCCTTATTTTATTGGCTTCCAAGTTTCCATCTCTGTAAGGCAGAGAACTATTATGTAACTTGAACAAATTAAGGATGAGAACAGTCAATAGCCAGCTACCAGTGAGAGCAGCTAGTGAAGGATGAGTCTGGGACCAAAGTTCAGGTCTGCGGATTCGTCGGCATTCCTACTTCCTCGTGAACCACTGGGTTTTGTTTTTTTTTTTTCCAATGCATATTTTCTTTGAATTTTTGTGGATTTCATGCAATACATTTTAATCATAGTTAGGCCTCCCCTTCACTGGGTACTTTTCCAAAAAACGTGTGTGTGTGTGTGTGTGTGTGTGTGCATTTGTAAATATACGTGTGCACATTTGTGTGGAAGGCACTGTCCACCTCCCCACTTTTCTCACAGACCCAGGGATTGCTTGATTAGGCTGGGATAGCTGCCTGGCAAGTCCCAGGGTCCACCGATCTCCTCCTCCCAAGTGCAGAGATGATAAGTGCACCCATTCTTCCTTTTATATGGCATGCTGGCAAACCAATATTTTCCTTTTTACCTTTTTCCCTAAACTACATGACACTCTTTGTTCTAAATCATCAGGCGATACTGACGAATGTGATTCTGATGTCTTTCAGTTCAGCTTCTTTGTTCAAGATTACATGATCCAATAAAAAAGTTATTGGATTTTTCAGTCAAAGTAAAGCATGGGATTTTTTTTTTTCTTTTTACAGGTTTCTGTGTATCTATCATACCACGGGACACTTCATAATTGCCTGGTTAGTTTTCATCATGAAGAATGAAGAGAGCAAGTGAATTCGAATCTAATTCTAGATCATCATCAGCTGGAGTGTGTGATGTGGTGGCAGGTGTTGCTGGAGGTGGCAGACAGTTCCCGTGCCACCTCTTTCCATCCTCACTGAAGCGGATTGGTAACTTTGGTGATAAAATTCACCTTTGACTGTTCCTTGGAGACATACCCTTACACAAAGCTGAATCTTTCACACTGGACCTCTGCTGTTCACGTTCCTTCCCTGCCTCCAACTTTTCTTGGGGGTTACACACACCCATTCATACTTTCTATGGGGGAAGTATACCAATAATGAATGCAATGAATGGTTTTGAGATAAAAGCAAGATATGCCCTACTTTCTTCATGAAGATAAAACTTACTAATTCAGATCAGGAAGATGATATGGACACATTTTATAAATGTGAATTCTCCATGAAATAAAGCTAATGATCCTGGAGAATCTTCAACTCCAGGTGAGCCTAGGGACCATTGCAGGACCTTCAAATTCAAGACAAACCTAAGACCATTAGAAGATCTTCAAATTTGACTAAGGAGAAAGCTGTTGGTGATACAAACAAAATTTAAGGATGATGGGATTATGGGGGTTATCTTTACAATCTAGATCATAAGGATCTTGGAGAATGCTGCTAGGAAGCCTTCCTTATCTGACCCATGGCTTTACGAAGAGATTTGATAGGTTTTAATTACTCCTTTCTTCTAGGATGTACTGAAATCAAACTATACGTACTAGGAAACACTCTGCCACTGAGTTACATCCCCTGCCATAGATTTGATAGGTTTGACATCTTTGAAAGTTCCCAAGGATATTTTTAAGCTTCAGATAAGCAATCTGAATTTCTCTTTCTAACTGTATCTCAGCTATTTCTTCCTGCAAGGCAGGAAGTATGCGGGTGCGTGCGTGTGTGTGTGTCTGTCTGTGTCTGTGTCTATGTCTGTGTGTCTGTGTGTGTATTGTTGAGCCCAGATACAGCAAAGAATCTCACAACCTGCTTCCAGTTTGTTCAGAGAACTTCAATGATTTTCCAGGTAAGCCAGTGAACTTGTCAGGGGACATTCTTAGCAATACTCTAAGGAGGCCTTAGTTTTCAAACTGGAATTCCATTGTGGAGGAATTTTGGTATTTGACACATGGGCTGAAGATTCATTCCTTTTGTGATAGCTATCTTAAAACATTAAGTAATGGAAAGAACACAGTCAGCAAAGAAAGAAATCAAACTTCTGTCAAGATAAGCTGGATGATCTGGAATTAGTTCATTTTCCTGTCCCTCAGGACTTCATGTTGACAAAAATGTGGAATATATTAAAAGTAGGAAAAAAAGCAAAAAAATTCATATATAATTTCTTCACTCAGAAATGATACCAGTTACTCATTTAATAGATTGTCTTTCAATTCCTTACCTTCCTCTATTGTTTAAAAATCACATTTTACTTAAAAATATCAGCTTTTAATGAGATATAGTCATTATCAGGCTAATTATATTGGTGCTCAAATGCATCAGCATTTGTGTATGAAAGAACAGCTTTAGGAAAAAAATGTGTATTATATGTTCAATAAAATAAAATGAAAAGAATATCTTTAGGAAGACAAGATTCCTCTTCCGGATCAATCTCAAAGGATCACAGATGCACAGAAATTTCTCAGGTTCAGGGACCCTCTTAGGAGCCTATCATAAATATATCACCTAGTAGCCCTCTGTAGAACATAAGTTGCAACAATGCTAAAAAAGATGATAATTACAACCAGAACAAGTATTTACTGTGCTCATCAGAAACAAATGAGGTAGCAATTACCATTTCATCTGAAGCAGCTGACTTCAGAGAGATTAAGAAATCTTTTTTATTGTACATGTGTGTGTATGATGTGCATGTATGTAAATACATGTGAGTGTGCAGGTATACATGCACATGCATGATGGTCTGTGCTCCTCAGTTGCTCTGTCTTGTATATTGAGCATGGTCTCTTGCTGAACACAGAGATTTCTGTTTCAGCTAATATGACTGGCCAGTTTCTCTAGGGATTCTCTGTCTAGGCTTCAGAGCCCTGCACTCATACATGTATCAGGCTTCTGATGTGGGTTCTGGGGACCTTATGTGGTAAGTGCTTTATCCACTGAGGCATCTTGGCAGCCTGATTAAGAAACTTCCTTGGGAGATGATTCAGTCTGTAAAGTGATTGCCATATAAGTTTGAAGACCCAAGTTTGATCCTCAGAACCCATGTTAAAAAATGAAGAAAGCTAGGATGGTGGCTTGTTTGTAATCCCAGCGCTAGGCGTCAGAGGCAAGAGGACCCCCCGACACTCACTGGACAGTCAGCATAGCTGAATTTGTAGGCTACAGGCCAATGAGTGATTCTGTCTCCCAAAGAGCAAGATGGATGGATCCTGAGGCGTGACACTGAGGTTGACTTCTGGTTTACACACACACACACACACACACACACACACACACACTCCCAAACACATCCCCTTGTCCCTTTCCCCCAATACACACATGTACAAAAATGAAGAAGAAGAAAAAAAAAAAAAGAAAAGAAAAAGAGAAAGGAAACTTCTTCCAAATCTCACAGCTAGTAAGAAGGAGACCTCGGATTTGAACTTAAGTCATGTGACCCCAGAGCCAATACCCCTTCAAAATTATGCACAACTGCTGTTTGGATCACTTCCAATCTGATATTCTTAGGGAGCATTTCAAATAAGGTCTCATAAACTTTTCCACTTCTATTTTGAGAAGAGCTCTGATATACTAACTCTTAAGGGCCACCTAGGTGTGTATATCTGATGTGTGAAGTTACTTTTAGTCTGATTTAGTTCAGTCATATGTGAAAATTCTACAGGTAAATTTTAATGCATACATTATAAATAAAAAATTTAACCCTCACCTTTTGATCTTTTCATTTATTTTCATCGATTCACCCGTTAGAACAATCTCCTCTCTTAACTGTAATACTTCAGGAAGTTTTACTTTTCCTTCAAAATATTACCACAAGAAGCTCACCAAGTCACAGCCCTGAATTCAGCCTTCGGTTAGTTTTCCTGGTTAGTTTTCCTATCATAGTCTCTTTCATGCTCCTGAGGAAAACAGAAAAAGAAAAACAATTTTTTCAAGGTTTTTCCCAACAATTTATTTCAAATATCTGCCCCCCCCCAGGAACTGGTTTCTATTCCAACTTTTTTCCGTTTTCCACATAGTTTCATTTTTCTTAACCCTTATATAAATAGGGGCTCCGAGTCGTGCACATCTGAAAGCAGGTAATTATATCTCTGACTCACTCCATAAACACTTACTGAGCATCATTCCAGGCAATGAAAATATGGATAAACAATCCAGCTCCTGTCCTGAGGGACAGTTGCATCTAGTGGGAGAGAGAGGGAGGCAAGGACAGCACGACCCAGCAGCACCACAGGATTCCTATTGAACTAAGCTCGGTGCAGAGGGATCCCAGATGTGCTCTCAGACGTGGGACGTGTCAGAGAGCTGTTTTCTGCGAGTGAAAGAAACCCCGAGACAAACTCATCGCATAAATTTTATTCAGCACGTGGCTTCTACCTCTATTCTTGCGATGTTTTTTCTCTCAAGCTCGGTCACCTCCACAATAGCACACACCTGGGGAGATGCAGAAGGGACTCAGACCCGCGCTCCAGCAAAAGCCATTCAGTGTTTCTTTCGAAAAGAATGAAAAGCAATTCACCCCGAAACTCAGCAGAACACATTTTATAAACAGAAGCAGCAATCTTCAACCCTGGGTGATTCAATATCAAAAGAAAGAGAACTCCCACAAAGATCACACATCACAAGGACAGAGGGAGCAGTTCTCCCCACCGGGCGTATCCTGACAGCTATGAATTGAAAACATAGACACACCAGCTTCGGGGCCCATGATCTGCCCTTCTGGTAAAGCACTGGGCCACACTGTAATTTCACAGTGCTAGGCATGCAAGGCCACGCAATGTACCATCTCCAATGGAGACTGTTTTCCGTAGAAACCCAGTGGAACCTGCCATTCTGGAAATTTCCTCATCACAGGAGGAGCCGTCCAGAGTGAGTCTGTGTAACACCAGTGAACTGTAAAATTAATTCCAAACAACGAATGCGTTCTGTTTCCCCTATAAATGTTCAAATCACAAAGCGCTCAAGTTGTGTCCTCCGTGACATTATGTATGCTTAGTGGGTCTCAACTGCCTTTCACTAAGCATGGGCGGCCAGTCAAGCGAGGGAGAGGTGCTTTTCTTTAATTTTTAATCTTTACCTACTGTATTTGGGGGATGCGTTAACCTTCTCAGGGCTCAATTATTCCAGAGCATCACTCACTGTCCGATTCTTGCTCTTCCGAACTTCATTGGAACAAGAAGCTTTTGAAGTCACAGGCTCTGAGCCTGAAGAACTGGACACATGTAGGTGGATCCAGTGCTCATGGGTGTCAGCTCCAGCTTGCTTCCATGTATGTTTTTGACCACATCCCTGACTTGAAATGCAGTCGGACATGTACTTGTTAGGGTTTACCTTCTCACTCTAACTCTGGCCTACTTAAATGCCTTGGACTTTAAGACAGGATACCTTACAACCGCAGCTTTGAGATTTACCTCACTGGGCAGATGTGTCTTGGTCAGATTTGGGTAAGAAGAGGGGCAGTGGAGTCAGTTTACAACCCAATGAAGAAATAATGACAGAGATGGTTCTGAGACTCTCTGGAGATGTGACTTGGGGAATAAGATGTGAAGAGTGGGTTAAATTAATAGCTGGTGTATCTTGAAAAAGAGAGTCTAGTTCAGAAGTGGTAGAAATAGTGTATCATGGGAAGGCATTCATACTAGGCAAGTGGCAGAGCAAGAAAGATGCTTAAGTAATGTTAGTGGCTGGGATGTAGCTCAGAGCTAAAGCAATCACCGGGCATGTGTAAAGCCCTGGGTTCAAAATCCATCACTGCAAAAACAACCAACCACCACCTCCAGCAACAAAAACAGAATCAAGCAAATTTAGTGCATCACAAAAGGTACTGATGAAGGTCAGTGAGGGAGACTGAAAAGCTAATGCTCACTGACACTCCTTTGGTTTCATATGGTGTGCTCCACAGAGACGGAGAGGAAAAGGTGGATAGTGTGGGAATTGTGAGGGGGAGAATTTGAAACCATGCAATTTCTGCTTTGATTCAGGAAGTGGGGAAATGACCCAGAAAGATGTACAGCTTTGAGTTTGTTTGTTTACTTACTGTGTGGCCTGTGTTTGTGTGTGGTGAGCTTCTCATGTGTTCCTTGCCATGATATCTATAACAGGTCCTAATGTAACCTCTAAAACTGTGAGCTAAAATTAAACTTTCCTTGTAAGTTGATTATATCATGTATTTGTTATGAGAGCTACTGCATATGGCAAACATGAAATTAATTTCTATCAATAATAACATTCAACCTTGGTTGTTTTAGAATGACCAAGGAGCCTCTAAGTATTACCAGCCACAACCTTGGTTGCTCTAGAATGGCTGAGGAGTCTCTCAGTATTACTGGCCACAGACAATGGTCTCAGTATCATTGAAGTAGCATTGGACACCCATGTGTCCAATATACCGTATCATATATACTTCTTGGGTGTATCTCCTACGGCTATGAAGTTAAAGTCATTAGAAAATTGTAAATAGTGATTGTGAGCCTTAGTTGCCCAAGGAAATTCCAGAGCAGCTTTACACAAATGCACACCCTGAGTCACTCCCTGCCTCCAGGAGCTAGACAGCTAGACATCTGGAGCTTAGAAAGGGTTCCGTGTGTGTGTGTGTGTGTGTGTGTGTGTGTGTGTGTGTCCAAATATGAGGACCACTGAGCTAGTCTTTCTGGTTGTTTAAGAACATACTTTACAACTATACCACCTCAAACACGTGTATACACCTGTCTCTAAGGGCAGAACCTGCACAACAGTGGGAGGACGCACTACTCCGTGGTCATACGTGTGTTCCATTGTTAGCCAGCTTCATTGCAGAATCTTCCTTGCCAATAACAATGGTGGGAGATGTAGAAAAATAATCCCTGAGATTTTTGTACCCCAGGTTGGACATACTGGTTGGTAATTAGAAACTTCGTATTTTAACTTGTAAAATTGAATCAATGTTACTCAAATCACAGAAATGATGTGTCATTTCTGTGACATTTCTGTCTGGGGATAACTCTTCCTAAAGCATAACAAGCAACAATGCCAGATAGGAGATACCTTCTTTAGAGCTGTTGGCCAGGGTGGCCAAAGGGACTCTCAGATAATTACCCAGCATAGAACTGGGAAAATGAACAGCAGACCCCAATCTTCTCTAAAGGAATATTGACAACTGATTGCTGCTAGATGAGGAACAGCTGACCTTCCTAAAACAAAGACCTCTAGATAGGCTGACTAGACTCACCAGATGGACAAGTAGTGGGGAAGGGCTGGGGGTGCCGACAACACAGCGGACAGTAGTAGGGATAACAGAGTATAAGGGCTCTAGTGGGGGGAGGGAGGCTATGGGAGGGCGCCATCTGGAAAGTGGGTGTATAGTTGAATACGATGGTTTGGGATGTTCTGTGTGACACACACACACACACACACACAAAATCAACAAATTTTTTAAAAATGTATTACATTTGAGGAGGAAGCACGGAAATTTATGTCATGCTAATTAGTAGAGGTGATAAACATTACCATTGAAATCTACCCGATGACTTTATAGACACACACAGATGCCAAGGATCCAAGTGCAACCGATTATGACTAGTAATAATTAGACATATACAGATTAGAGATGCATGGGCCAGCATCTCAATGTAGCAAAAACAATGAGTCTTTCTGCAAGGAACAAAATATTCTAAAATGAAATGGATATCTTTTTAAAGGTTAAAACTCATTCAATTTTATGTCTTACAGGGCTTATGCTGAGTTCAGTATTGTATAACTGTATCAATTCAACTGTGAAACTAGAAATTTTATAGCCTGTTTTGAAGAATCTGTGTCTTTGCTCTGGAAAATGTTATGGGACATGTTAAAGCTATAATGATATCCTCCTTCTCAAAAAAATAA
>NW_008360319.1:703877-731963 GCF_000622305.1 Nannospalax galili | reverse complement strand
ATGCACGCATCTATCAGTCACAGACAGCACCCCATTCACTCGTGGATAACACGTGCTTTCATGAGAGTTCTCTTACTTCAGAGGAGGGCTACAGATATATTGATCTTCCTTTCTTTGCCTATATGTTTTAGACTTCTTCTAAATATATTTTTAAGGCTATGTAGAAATTTAGTTTTTTGTGCGTATGTGTGAGAGTGTTTGTACATTCATGTGTGTGGGGTACATGTGTGCATGTGAATGTGGAGGGAAAGGACAACCTTGGGTGTCATTACCCAGGGTCCATGCACCTTGTTTTTTTTTTTTTTTAATGAATCTTTGTGAAATTCATACAATATATTTTGATAATATTTAGACCCTCCTCCCGTCTGCACCCTGCTTGTAGTTCCCCATCCCTCTAGATTTCATACACTTTGTTATATACATTATGTCCTATTGAGTCAAGATTGTGCCTTCAAATGGCCTTCAGTGTGCATCCCCACTGGAGCCTGGTGGGCCTCGCGCATCACATCCTTAAAGAACACCAACTCTTCTTCTCTCAGTGTTGTCACTGCGAGGAGTTCCCTCAGCTAAGGTGGGCTTCTTCCCACTTCCCCACTTCCGTGCTGGGATTTTGCCTGGCTTGAGCTTGCATGGGTCTTGTGTGTGCTGTTAACACTGCTGTGAATTCACATGCGTAACTTCCAAGATGTCTGGAAAACTGTTTCCGGTGGTCATCTACCACCTCAAGCTCTTACAGTCTCTGCGCCCTCCTCCTTTCTGCAATAGGTTTGAGATAGGTGTTTTGTTCAGGGTTAGGCACTCTGCATTTTCTAGTTTTCTGTACTTTGGCCGGTTCATCCACCTGTTTTGAGACAGGATTTCTCGCTTGCCTTGAGCTTAAACAAGTTGATTAGTGGGTCAGTGTCCTGAGGGATTTGCCTGTCTCTGCCTTTCTACCACTGGGATTACCTGGATTTTTAAAGTGTGTTCTTGGGATTGAACTCAGGTCCTCTTCCTAGCACAGCAGGCATTTTAGGAACTGAGCTATCTTCCCTCTTTTGTTTTTATTCTGTTCTCTTAAACCTGGTCATGCCTACAGCCTGCTTAGTGTATTATACATGTGTGAAGTGATGTGGCTCTACCAGTAAGCACCCTGGCCTGGAGTGCCCCTGGCATTAAGATGCTGCTTCTTCTTGTGGTTTCTGCAAGTCACAGCTGGTCTGTAAACTCTCCCCACCCCCATCTTCAGCAGTTTCCTCCCTGGAAACTGTACAGTTCTTACCTGCTGTATTCACATATTGCATGTCTAGAGGCCTTTGCTCTGGCTTCTTTTCTCAACCAGATTGGAAGCTCTTTGAGAGCAGAGGTGAAGTGTGGTGAACTTTAAATCTTCACCCAGCACAATGCCCTCCTGGTGGTAGTGGTTCTCTGAATTGGGGTTGGCTGGAAGGGTTATCTGGCTCTGCTCTGTGATTTGCGGCCAGTTCCTTCACCTCTCTGAAATTAGTTTCTTTATCTGTAATGTGGAGATATACATCACTCAGTGCCATGGGGAGGATTTCAAGAGATAATGTGCATGGATTAATTAGCCCAGCCTAGCACATAGAAAGCATTTGATAAGTGAGTTCTGGCTATCAAGTAAGCCAAAGCAGCTAAGAGTGTCAGGGTTTCTGCTTTCGTTTCTTCAAGTCCATAGAGTAGGGAGAATGGGCAAGAAATCCTGGGCAGGGATGGGACTGTGAAAACTGTGGCTTTGAATGAGTGGTCAAGAAGGGTCTCCATGGTAATTCCATTTGAGAAGGAACTGGAAGGAAGGCACCTGTTCTGCAAGATGCTGAAACAGCTGTCCAAGGGAGGGCGCAGCATGTGCAAGGGTCTTGAGGTGGAAATGTGCTTCACATTAAATCAAAGGAGCAAAAATCAATGAAAAATATGTCCTTGGGGGCCAGTGAGATGGCTTGGCAGTTAAAGGCACTTGTTGCCAAGCCTAAGGAACTGAGTTTGATTCCTTGGACCCACATGGTAAAAGAAGAGAACTGACTCCAACAAGTTGTCCTCTGACCTGCACATAAGTGCTGTGGTGTGACCCCACACCCCACAGAGCTAAACAAATAAATGAAAAAATTGTTTAGAAATGTTCTTGAAGCACTTGAATGGAGAGGAAGGGCCATCTAAAGTGGGTGGTGCCTAAAACATATTTTTCTATGGATTCAACCGTAAGAAACAGTTTTTGTTTTGTTTTGTGACATTTTGACAACTTTCCAAGTGATAGTGATCTGAGATACAAAGACAATCTGTCCACACTGTCTTCACTGAGGCCCAGAATGCATTTGGCTACTTTTGCTTCACTCTATGCATGTGGAAGGGCCATCTAAAGTGGGTGGTGCCTAAAACATATTTTTCTATGGATTCAACCGTAAGAAACAGTTTTTGTTTTGTTTTGTGACATTTTGACAACTTTCCAAGTGATAGTGATCTGAGATACAAAGACAATCTGTCCACACTGTCTTCACTGAGGCCCAGAATGCATTTGGCTACTTTTGCTTCACTCTATGCATGTGCTCTTTCTCTCTCTTTCTCTCTCTTCCTCCCTCCCTCCCTCCCCCCCCCCCCCCCCCCCCCCGTCTTAAGAACTTTTTGTTTTTCCTTTGAGCTCTGATTTCTAAGTAAGCTTTGCTGATCCCTGGGAGTTAAGTAGGGCACCCAACCCAGGCGAAATCACAGAGACGTACAGTTCCCATTTCTTGCAAGACAATCCAGGTATTTTACATAAGTGATTATTTTATTTTATTTTATTTTTAAATTTTTATGGGTATGCATGTATTGCCTGCATGTAGGTAAGTGCACCCATGTTGTGCGATAGCCGCAGAGGTCAGAAGAGGCTGTCGGATCCCCTGGGACTGGAGTTACAGACAGTTGTTAGCTGCCATGTGGGTGCTGGGATTTGAACCCAGGTCTTCTGCAAATACAACCAATTCTTAACCTCTGAGCCATCTCTCTAGCCCCTAAGCAATTCTTTGGTAAGTAGCTTGTATGCATGACTGCGATATAGGTGAAAAGGTTTGAGCTTTTGTCCTGGAGCTTTATCATTTCAAGAATAGTCTGCCCCACAAAAGAGGGAAAAAAAAAACAACTTTTCAGTGTTATTATGATTACTGGAAGATTGGACCCTTGGGAATCCATTTAGGATGCCTTGCCAAGTTCAAATTTGAAGATAGCTTATGTTGAATTAAAGTTTGAGAAAATGCAGTTCTAAAACTATAGTGGAGCTTGCTTTTAATTCCAGCACTCAGGAGGCAGAGGCAGGAGGATCTCTGCTGGCTTCAGGCCAACCTGATCTGCATGGTGAGTTCCAGACCAGCCAGGGTGACATAGTGAGTCCTGTTTCAACAAATAAAAAACAAAACAAAAACCTTTAGTAATATTTTATGTATACACACACATATATAAATAATTCAGAAAAAATGCTGACTTATCTAACCTTGTCATCTATACATGGTTGGTGCAGTTTAGTTTCTATACACTTACAAAGGTAACACGAAGCCTTTATTTGAAAGCCCAGCCATTTTCTTTCCAAAAGGATCATGTAGAAAGACTATCTCACCAACCACAGATGTGGTAAGAATCCAGTGCTGGAGCACTGCTACCAAAGTGTTGATCTTGGGAGACTGCATGTTCAGTGTTATAGAGCCACAGACTCTATATCTGCAAACTTAGCCAACTGTACATCAAAAGTAGTTGAAAAATTGCAGCTCTACTGAACGCACAGCATTTTTCTGGCTGTTCTTGCTAGTCCTTAACCCCATACAGGATAAGAACTATTTGCAAGTCGGGTGTGGTGGTATATACCTGAAGTCTCAGTACTTCTGAGGGAGAGGCAGGAGGATCAGGAGTTCGAGGCCAGCCTGGGCCACAGGAGACCCTGTCTTAAAACAACAGCATCAAGAAACAAAAGAACAGTTTTCATGGCATTCCCAGTACATTGGTCATCATAAACTACCTGGTGATGATTTAAGTATGTGAAAGATAAGTCGTGTGCAAATATCACAGTATTTCCTATGAAGGACAGATTTTGGTACTCATGAGGGGTCCTGAAACAAGTGCTGCAAGGATACGGATGAATAACTGTGTTTACAAAATGTATTCCTCTCCAAAGAACTGTATTTCTACAATAGGAAAGAACTGAACTTGAGGTTTATTGAAGCTACTGGTTCAGCGCCCAAAAATTACATGTCATCTTGAAATGACACCAACATGAACAGTAGCATCAGACTTTCCTGACTTTCTTTAAAATGGAAGCCACTCAAGGTGGGTGTCTTAGTTTGTTCTCCATTGCTGTGACAAAACACTCTGACCAGTACCAACTTAGGGAGGAAAGGGTTTATTTGTCTTACACCTCCTGGGTCACAGTTCATCAGGAGCTCAAGGTAGGAACTCAGGGCAGGAACCTGGAGGCAGGAGCTGGAGCACAGGCCATGGAGGAACGCTGCTTACAGGCTTGCTCCCTTGGCCCCTGCTCAGCCTGCTTTCTTATGCAACATAGGCCCACCTGCCCAGGGGTGGCACCACCCACAGAGGGCTGGGCCCTCCCACATCACTCATCAAGAAGATGCCCCTCAGACATGGCCACAGGTGTGTCAAGTTGACACTAAAGCTATCCAACACAGTGGGCATGGTAGCATAGGCCTATGACTCTAATACTCAGGAGATAGACAAGGGGATTTAAAGTTTACGGTCTCTGTGTGCAACTTAGGGAGACAGTGTCTTAACACAGAAGAAATAAAGAGGTTTGAAGGTGTAGCTCAGTGGTAAGGTATTTTCTTACCATATGTGAGGCCCTAGGTCCTTCCCTAGTGCCCCAAACAAAAGCAAACAAACAAAAAACAAACACTTTTCTGGTTTTCTTGAATCTGCACTGAATTTTACTTAATGGCTGGAACCATTTTTTTTCTCAGTACGGTTTTCTGAAGCCTCGCTCTTCATCCACTCTCCTTTGTTTTGTCTGTAGCTATGCCTAAAGCTCATCTTTAAAACAATTTACAGGGATTTATGTATGTATTATAACAGGAATATGTGTTATATATGGGACTGTTTTTCTTAGTTATTGATTATGAGTTACATTGGAAAAAAAAACAAAGCCTAAATCAATATTCATGTACTAGTCTTATAAGGAAAGTTGTAGAGGCGGGTAGAAACTCAATAGTGATAATTCAAAATAATTAGAGCTGGGTTTGGAGGTACAACCTCTTTTCCCAGCTACTCAGGAAGCTGAGGTGGGAGGATTACAAATTCAAGGTCTCCCTTTGTGATACAATGAGTTCCAGGCTAGCTGGGCAGCTAGTGAGACTTAGTATCAAAATAAAGTGAAAAGAGGGCTTAGGATACAGCTCAGTTGTAGGGTGTTTGCCTAGTATTTGTGAGGCCCTTGGTGCTGAAAAAAAATTCAACAGGTCTATAAACAGTTACATCTACAACCTACATGCTGCTAAGTGGATCATGGATTATTTTCGGGGTTCCAATTCTTCAGGTGACAATCAGCAACACCAGGCCTTCTGAAATTGCCTGTGTTCATTTCTGTCTGTTCATCTGCCAGTAAGTTCTATCACCTAAACAATGTCCTGGGGCCAAACTCCACACCTGGGAAGGAAAAGAAGAGGCTTGATGTTGTCATTATCTTTAGGAAAAGCCATTCAGAAGTTCTAAAGCCAACAATCCATCCACAGCTCCTCCCTCCCCAAAGTGTCCCCATGTAGACACTCCCTGAATTAATGGGGAGGTGAAACAAAACATTCACAAGTGTAGCAATAACAGAACACATGCATGTGTATATAAACAAAGTATTTGTTATGCATTCAAGGTGACTAGAACTTTCTAAAAGACAATAGTTCAAAAGTCATCACCATAACACATTTTCGCTGGGATTCAGACAATTTATCTTCATTGTTCATCATCGAAGAAACGTATATTTGTCTTTTCTGGTCAAAATATCATCGTCTCCTGCAGGTTTTCACGGCCACAAGATGATGTACAGGAAATCTTAGCAGTTGAGTAATCATAGTTTATATTAAGATTGTCCATATATCTGGTTCTACAGTTTATTGTTGGTGTGATCCTGGGCGATTTGCTTAGTATCTATGCTTCTTAGTTCTTTTAAAAAATCCTTCCCTTTGAAATGTACCTTTGCTAAATAGCCCAAAGAAAATACAAAGAACTTTATATATAAGATATTGGGCAATTCACTGGTGAATTCCATGAAGATGAGACATACTCCGTTTTAAACAAATTGCTTTGGAGGACTGAATCGGAGCATTCTGTTGCAGGCGAAAGAGCTGCAGAGAAATTAGCTATGAAAGTTTGGTGACGAGGTTTGAGCACCTATTGGACTAAAGTTCATAAAAGGAAAGTTGAGCTCAGCTCCTATGATGATGTGAATTAGAAGAAAATATTAAATGAATGATTTTTTAAATTAATATAAAAAAGGAAAAGGATCACTTAATGAATTTAAGCAAATAACATAAGGCAATTAAATAATAATTACATGTTCTATGAATATGTAATATTTTGTTGCATATTATATTGTTATAGTTATGTAGTCAAATTTGGTCTGTTGATCAAATGAACTTATGGATGAACTTATTCCATGTATTTGTTTTATTTACGTATTAATTGCGTATTTTATTTTGTTTTTTATAAATAGAGTAGAAATTGTATGTTTGATATGTTGCATACTCCTTCCGGGGCCAGTGTTAAAGCTTATGCAAATGGTATTTAAATTGTATTCAAACACAGATATGTCCTCCTGAGCTCTTTGATGTACCTGGAGGAAAGTGTTAGAAGATAGTAATTTAAACAATTAGGTAGAAGAAGGTATCCGAGCTGTTCCTCAAAACGTAACTGGGATTCACTCTGGAACTAGAGGGCAGAATGCCACCTACTGAACATTGCTTTTCAAAATATATCTCTTCATTATAAGACCTTAAAGATCATAATAAATTTAATAAGATGTAACACTTTATAATCATGAATGGGTTAATCTGTGGAGCATCTCTGTGAAGTAGGAAAGGGTCACTGCCTCTGTTATTATTTATTACTCATGGGATCTAGAGATAAAGCAGTTGAGACATAGGCCATGTGTTACTCAGCATCTAACACTCAGTTTCCTTGAGTGACTCAGGAGAAATTTCATCTGATAATAAAGGTTGGAATTCAGACTTCGGGATGAAATTTTCCAGAGCCTCACAACATTTCCCATTCTCTGATTCTATCTGCCTTAGACATTTGTACATACAGGTGACTCAGTACTTGCCTCCTCCACTCAATTTTCCTTGCCAGAGAAGGAGAATGACAGAGGGGACAGTCCAAGAAACCAGGACTGTCTTCAGATGGCTTTTGCAAAGATCTTTCTAGCTTTATGAACATAGTATACCTCCATTCTTTTCTTTTGAAGGTAAATAGAATTTGACTAGGTTCTAATTCTTGATATTTTGTCAAAATTCACTGTATAAAATAAGCTTATTTTGGATTCTTCTGTGTTTTATGTGTTTCGAACACATCTGGCTTAAAGGACTTAGAATACCTGTTTCCAGTTCGGTTGTGGTGGTGTGGGCCTCAGTATTTGTAGCAAGTGAAGGGACTGAAGGAGTAGGTTCTGCTGAGCCCAGAAGTTTTGTCCTGCCTGGGCAATGTAGTGAGACCCACATCTCAATCAAACAAACCAGCAAAGCATGCTTCCTGAGTACCTTTGCATTTTTGTGGTAAACGTAAAACCATTTGATACCTGGTATTGATAACACTGGTTAAAATTTACTTTGTAACGGGTGACCTGATAAAAAATTTGCACTGTCTGTATTATTTTAAATCCATAATTTAAAGCAGACACATTTAGAAATAGAATACATTAAATCAAAGCCTCTCTAGCTTTTCTTTGTCTTTTCTCAACTATTCGTTCCTCAGTAAGTGTGTGTTGATAGTCTTGGGACTAGCTGTCTATCAAACATGGAGAAATCAAATAGCAATTTCAATTTATAAGCATGACAAGAAAGCTAAGTCATAGTTTAAGGTCGATGGGGCAGAATAATGATTAAAACTGGTTTATGATTTATCATACTCTAAGCTCAAAGCTCCGCTTTACTACATACATACTACACACAGCATGTGACATTGGAAGTTAGTGTGAATCTCTAAAATTTATCCATCTGTGAAAACTCTCCTTCACACTGATGTAAGGAATGCCAAACAAAATATTATATAAACAAACTAATGCATTGATTGAAATATTGAATCATTAATAAAGACTATTTTTGAATCATTAATAAAAGCCATTTTTTTTTTCTAAATAAGGGATTCTTTTTAGGCTGAAATTTATGTGAAAACACATGTTTTCACCTGACCTGGCATATCTTTAAGAAAGATCTTCATGCTCCCTTTCTACCGTGGAGTAAATGAATTTCTCTTAAAAGAGTTTATTCTATATTGACCAAAGAGTTGTTTGAAATCCCAAATGTCCCCCTTTCCCATTGGAAAAGACAACTTTCATCACTAGCTGTTAGTAGCATCTGTGGCCCATCCTTAAGCAAGGTACTGCAAAGTCTTCAGGTGCTGGGCTGTTGAAATCACCAGACAAACGCACTAATCAACCAGCACCCCAAATCCAAACTGCTTATTTTGACGCAGTTTGTTCACTGATCAACTGACAAATCTGCTTCCTCATTTTTACCTCATGGAAAGCTTAATCAACAGTCTGAGCTGGTGGAACACAAATCTGCTCTGTAGAATGAAAGCCTCCTGCCCCTGCAGCACGGAGGAATAAAGGCATAGGAAGAGCTAGAAGACGTCTGCTGCTCTTTTCTTTCTGATTCAGTCAGGGTCAATGGGTGCTGTGGAACTGACCTTGACCCACAACGGCACGGAGTGAGTAACCTGACACAGTACCTGAAGCCCATGGCTTCTGAGCTCCTCTTTTTACTACTGCGAACCCCGATAGGAATGCTAGCTCAGCACGCGGCAATCCTGGATCCACCATTAAAGCAATTCCTTTCGTTCTCACAGGACACAAAGATGGTCAGAATGGGAAGGGTGGTCTTCACCGTTATTCCAGACATTCAGTCAAATTCAAAGTGGGTTTAATACTCTCCTGTATTATTAGTTCATCTATGACGGAGCCTCTTCCTTAAAACAATGTAAATCGATAGATTTAGGGATGTAACCTGTTCTGCTTTCTTCTGTGATAATGTGAAAATGTGGTTTTGCCTCAATAGCTTGTGAGCAAAATAAAAAGTGTAATTCTCATAGAATCACTGTTTCATTAGGAAATGTAAATAATCAAAGCTACTGTATCATACTTATATTGTGCTGTAAAGTTAGAAAAACAATAATCCCTCTAATGCGTGATGAAATATCTTTATAACATGTCCACATATGCTTAGGTATGTATGGGAAGCAGCATAATCCAAAGAGTACAGGCCTTGGGGTTACATGGTGCAGATCTGAATCCTTTCTTTACCAGAAACTAGTACTATAACAGTTTAAAGCTGTTACATCTTTGGAAAATATTTACTTATTTTTATTTATGTTTTGTGTTTGTGCCTGAATGTGCACCATGTGCATGAGGGTATTTTGGAGACCAGAAGAGAGTGTTAGATCCTTTGACTGGAGTTATAGGTAGTAGTAAGCTATTGGATGTGGGTGCTGGGAACTAACCCAGGTCCTCTGGAAGAGCAACATGCCTTTTGAACCCCTGACCCATCTCTGTAGCAGCAGTTAATCTACTTTTTCACTGCTTTCTTAGCATACAAAATGGGTATGTAAAAAAGTTATAATTAAATCGGTAATGCATATAAATATCTAATGAATTTTATGTATTATTAAAAGCTATGAGTATAATTTTGGAGTCTGAACTCTAATTTCTTACTCCAAATAAGAACATCAAACCCTATCATTTCTTTTTAGGATTTAATTTTAAAAATCATGTGTCTGTATGCATACATGTGGGTTTGTGCACGTGCACACTGGTGCGCTTGGGATACAGAAGAGGGTGTTGGATTCTCTGGAACTGGAGTTATGCAACTGTAAGCCACTTGACTTTGGTGCGGGAAACTGAACTTGGGTTCTCTGTCAGCACAGCAAGTGCTCTTGACCTCTGAGCCATCTCTTCAGCCCCTCCCCATAACATTATTATTACTGTATGTAAGAAAGTTACTGATGCTTATGTATTTTATTACTAGGCTTATTAATAAGCACTCTTATGAATTTTAATGTTTACAGTTGATTCTCTTGTTTTTTTTTTAATAGAAAAACCATCTGCTAGCAATGATATTGTCTTCCATTTTCTGAAGCTTATTTATTCACTTTTCTTAACTTCTTACAATGTCTAGAGCTTCCAAAAGAGATTAGATCACAGTAGTAGCAGGCTTGCAACGTAGTCTGTATGTTCACAAATATTTTCTGGGTTTTCTTAGACTAAATTATGCTTTTCCACTTTGTTGATGTCAAACTTGGTCATGTGATTGCTTTAGCTGATGACGTGTCATGCTTTTTGAAAGAAGTTCTAGAGGCCAGACTTTACACACCGTGTTCACCTGTTCACTTTTCCCCTCTGTAATGAAGGACCAATACTAGTCTCAGCCCAGCACGTCATTCTTCTTTCAATCAAGTAGCAAAAGTGACAAGATGAAGGGCAGTATGTCAGAAAATCAAAGTTCTCTGAGAACAGAAGATTTATATTGTCTCAGTCTTGTATTTGCAGCAATATCACCTGTCAGTTTGCAAGATCCAAGAGTAGTCCCTTCTATCTTTATGGTGAAGAACAGCTTCTAAAAGTCTGAAGATGGGGGCTGGAGAGATGGCTCAGTGGTTAAGAACACTTTCTGTTCTTCTGGAGGACCTGGTTTGGCTCCCAGCACCCACTTGGTGGCTAACAGCCTTCTGTCACTCCAGTTCCAGGGGATCTAAAACCCTCTCTGGCATTTCACTCATGTGGCACACTTACATACATGCAGGCAAAACACTCATATGCATAAAACAACAAATTAATAAATAAAATTTTTTTTGATCTTTTTGAGACAGGGTCTCCCTGTAGCCCCAGCTGTCCTGGAGCTATGTAGACCTGGCTGGCCTTGAACTCACAGAGATCCGCCTGCCTCTGCCTCCCAAGTGCTGGGATTAAAGGCATGTGCCACCACGCCTGGCAATAAAATATTTTTTAAAAGATTTTTTTAAGTCTGAAAAGGAAGTCATTTAAATCCATTTGAGCTTAGAAATAATGGTCTATATGGTATGTATTTAAAACCATAGTAATAAAGCATGTTTTCCATGTGCCTTGGTAATTACAAGGTGTTACTTGTAAAGTGGACAAGGATTGATCTAAAACATTTCACTTTGTCTCAGTGGGGAGTGGAAGAGAGGGCAGAAAAATCCTAACTCTTTCTGGTCCAGTCACTTAAAATCTTGTCTTATCAATTAATTTGTTTAAAAACACGAGAGATATGTTTTGGTCTCCCCAACTACATTGCTGGTTCTGAACTTAAGAGTGATGATCTAGGTAAAAGGGTTTACAAGTCCCAAAGCAACACATATGTGTTAACAATTATTACCACTTCCTCGGTAGCTTCTTGTTTCTTTCTCTCGTTTCTGGCCTGTTCTGAGGTGTATGGAATTCCTTACTGAAATGGAGAAGCTATAGGGAAAATTAGTAAATTAGATAAACATATATGTTTTTTTGAAAACATGCTTAATTTGTACCTTAAGAAGTTGCAGAGTGGAACATTTTAAAGATCTAATTGCTATAGAGCATAATGGAATGCAGAGCTAAGACCCAAGGTGAACGCTGTGGGACTTGCAATCACTTTTGAAGGAGATCAGAAAAGCAAATAAAAGCAGACATAATGGTAGCACAATGATTCGCCTACTTTCCAACAAGTTATGTTAAATACACATTAATAATAACATGATCTCGAAGAGCATGTGGTACACTGCCACGGGTGTACCCTATTTGAAAGGCTGAGGCAGGAGGATTGCTGTGCGTTTAAGACCAGCCTGGGCTACACAGGAAATACCAAACCAGTCAAGCCCACAGAGAAAGTTCTTGGCCCACCAAATAAAACAAAAAAACCAAGATCCCGTTAAAAGCAGAGCTAAACAAGTCCATTACTTACGAATCTATCTGAAGAAGAATTTTATTTCTTATATAATACAGGTGGTTATAAAGCTTTTAAGTTCTATATATAGAAGAATCTAGAACATACTCTTCTTACATTAAAAACATGCTTAGTTTATCACATGTAATTCTTCTATCCAGTGATAACTATTGTTACTTGGCACAGAAACATGGTCTCAGAATTTTCTGTATATTATTATACATATAATACTAGTTTTTTTCTTAAGCATATTTGGGATAACATTATTTTGTATAATTTAAACACACTTGGCAATTATTTAAGACATCTCCCAAATTATCAAATATGACTATAGGAAGTCACAAAGTAGAACTAATTGATTATCCAATTTGTAATACTGAAAATGAACGTAATTTCTAAATTCTACACAAGTGTTTTATATATGTGTGTGTGTGTGTGTGTGTGTGTGTGTGCATACATATAGCTTGAATGTGTATTTACATATACCGCTATCAGACCTCTCTGTGGGATGTGGACATCTCGAACAAATCTGTGTTTATGAGCTCAGCTGGTGCCAAAGGCTTGGGAGGAGTTTCCCATTCTGTCAATCTTTCTGCACTTCCGTGACTCATCTCCATCTGGGGAAAGTGGCTTTGGACAGCTGGGAAGAGGCATTTCGCCATTTTGGTTCATGAATCCTAGTATGCATGCATGATTATTTCCCGAGGATGCACACATATCCTCAGTCCTCCACATATTTCCATTCTCATACACAGTAATATATGAGGTGCTCATTCTCCATCCTACATTTTCTTTAGACATTCCTTGTGGACTTAAACACAAATGTTGACATGCTAATGCTATCGTTATTTTAATTTGTATTCCTTTGACACAAATTAAGCTAAACTTTGTTTTATTGGTAATTTGTTTCTTCCTTTGTAGCCTCTTCTTTCTCTTCCTCCCTCTCCCCCTCCTCCTTTTCCTCCTCCCCATTCCTCCTCTTAATTATCTTCCTACTCCCCCTCCTCCTCTCCCCCTCCCCCGTCTTCCTCGTCTTTGCCACAGGGTCATCTATGTAGTCTAGGCTGGCTTTGAACTCATGATCCTCCTGCCTCCTGTAATCCACTAGAATTACATGTGTTCACCATCAAGCCCAGCGTATGCATTACTTCTCAACATTGAAGTCTGAAATTCCTTCTGGAAAGTATTTTTCATTTGAAAATTCCTTATCTGCTGAACATTTAACCTGTATATTTTAACACCGTATTATTCTTTCACATCTCTATTTTCTTTGTAGGATTTTCAAATATGTAGAAATTATACATTTTAAATATTATTCAGCTTTTTAATAATTTCTCCTTTGTGTTGATGTTTAGAACATCCCTTTTTTTTTTTTTTGTTTTTTTGAAGCAGGGTCTCCCTGTAGCCCCAGCTGTCCTGGAACTCACTATGTAGACCAGGCTGGCCTTGAACTCACAGAGATTGCCTGCCTCTGCCTTCCAAGTGCTGGGATTACAGGCGTGCACCACCACGCCCAGCTAGAACATCCTTTCTTAATGTAAGAATATAAAATTATTAACTTGTTCTTGTTTTTTTTAATAATGTCTTTCTATTGTACATTAATTACTTTAAATCATCTGAAATTAATTTGACTTTAAAATATAAGATATGAAGACCTATTTCTTAGGGTACATTAGGGACTGAGAAGAGGTTTGAGGAGAGAAAGAGGAACGTGCAACACACACTGTACATGTGGACACACCACAGTGGATTCTGTTCATTCAGCTAATACTTTAATCGGTATAATGAAAAATTATTTTTCTTAAAGATTCTTTTCAAAGATGGTTTGTTGAATAATCTTTGTAAACATTTTTAAATATGTGTGCAACTCACCCCTCACTTCGTTCCTCTGTACTCCCTCGTCTTTCACCACTTGACACTGCACAGGACGTTTCGTACACCTACTTGTTATGTGTCTTGCTCACTGCTACATCCCGGTGCTTTGGAAGACAGAGAACACCTTGTGTATAGTTAACTGTACGGGTACTTCAGCACGATTTAATTTTTTTCACTCATGTTATATGACCCCATAATGAATATGGAAAAAAGATGGGCTAAATGACTTAGTTATTGTTTGTACTAATTTTTTATAACTGAGTTTATTTTCTGCTTCTTTCTCATTCTTTTTTTTAAGTACTAGAATCTCTATAAATGTTATGTATTTCAGTAAAATTAGATTGGAGATTCTTTTCCTATAGATTGGTAAAGCAAATGATGTGCCATAAGTTGTTGCTTTAGAAGCTATTACTATACCAACAGGAACAGGTGTATTGATGCTTCCGTAAAAGGAAGTTTACTGTCTGATTTTCGTCTCTTCAAGCTCTATGTAGTGATGCCCTACGTGGGATGATTTTGTTTGTTTTTCATTTGATCTTCCACAGAAATCATCCTTAGAAACAAATTGCTAGTTAGTAGCACTCTTTTTCTGCCTATCTTCAACATCTGTAGAGCCATGACAGAGGAGAAAGGAAGTCAGTGTGGCAGTCCTTGCAGTGTTAGCCATTAAGCAGAGACCAAAATCTACTGCAGATTTCCTGGGGTGATTAGGAAACTATAAGGACTTTCTTATTTAAATCTCACTTTCCTACTTTCTTTGGCTAATTAGCTTCATAATCTCACATTGCTATGCAATCCCAGCTGAAGGAAGGGATTTTCCCAGTTTAGGAAAGGGTAGTCTATACAATGCTGCAATGAACTGTATATAATTTATTAAGGGTTCTTTCTATCCTTGTGTCAACTATTTTGTCCTTTCTTTCCTTCCTTCCTTCTTCCCTCCTTTCTTTCCTTTCATTGTTTTTATATTTATGTGTGTGGATGTGATGTGTGTGTGTCTGTGTGTTTGTGTATGTTCACGTGTGAGGTCTGGTATGTGCATGCCACACAGTCCATATGTGGACGTCAGAAAACAGCCTTGGATGTTGGGTCTTGTGTTTCAACTTTGTTTTGAGACCTGGCCTCTTGTTTATTGCTATATATGTCAGAGTAGCTGGCCTCTGAGCTTCTGGAATTTTCCTGTCTCCTCCCATCTTCCCATAGGAGAAATACTGGGATTACAGACATGGAATCTACTGGGTGGGTTCTGGGGATCCAAACTCACATTCTCGTGATTGTGTGGTGAGTGCTTTATCCACAGAACCGTGTACTGAGACAATTCTCTTCTTGATTGAAGATTGAATCTCTGTTTGATCCTGCTAATGAATGGATTTAGTTTATTGTTAAAAGTTTATATTTTTTTGTGCAGGAGTCCAGAGACCTTAACTTAATACTCATGAATTAATAAATCATACTGAAAAAGTCAATGTAACAATTCTGAGGGGCTGGAGTGATGGCTCAGTGGTTGGGAGCACTGGTTGCTCCTGTAGAGGACTGGAGTTCAGTCCCAGCACCCACATCCATAACTCCAGATCCAGGGAATTGGACACCCTCTTTTGTCATCCACAGGCATTGCACAATATCGTGTACTTACATACATGAAGGGAAAACATTCATAACATAGAAATAAATAAACAAATATTTTTAAATGTGATGGCTCTGACTAGTTTATTTTGTGGTGATACTTCCTAAAACCCATAGTTTCTTCAAAATAGAGTAATGGTGGTCCTCAGAAAAGATTCATTTCTTCTCCCCAAAATAAGATTCCTTGCCTTGAAATAAAGATGATTGACTCTCGACAAATCTGTTCACAACTAAGACCATTTCTTCTGCCTTTCAGCTTTAAAAACTTGCTTTGGGTCATGTTCATAAATCTTGTCCTATTTCTGCTTTGGCTCTCAGCCATAGAAATGGAGAGACGTTTTACTGTGGAATGCCATCAAGCTTTGAGTACAGAGCAATGAAATTCCTTTTCATGAGGAAAGTTTGGAAACCTGTAAACAGTTCCTGTACTGTGGGTGCTGGTGTTCATCTCCAGTAGGGCAATGTAGATACCACCCTAAGAGGCTGTGTTTAGGAGACACTGGTGCCCAATGGCCTTTACAAGGATGAGCAGACCAATTCCCAAGGTGGTAAGTAGCTTGGGATTCCATTATTTCGCTACAGCCTCACTGGCTGCTCTTGGGGAGGAGCTGTCCCAAGTTCTTCTAGAGGCAGGCTTTGAAGAAGAGTGTGGGAGGACCATGGGAGCTTTCTGTTGCTCAGAAGTAGAAAGATGGAGTGCTTCCAAAGCTGCTCAGTAAATTTTATGACATTGTTATAAAAACTGTGATAAACAGGTTGCTGGAGACATTTCCAGTTGCCATATGGGATGGAGGAAGGGGAACAGAAAAAAAAAATGAAGATGTAGAGAAAGAAGGGAAGGAGGAGGAGCAGGAGGAAGAGGAGCAGGCTGGGAGGAGGAGAAGGAGGAGGAGGAGGAGGAGGAGGGAAAAAGTACATTTATAGAGCAAGTGCTTAATCTAGATTGCTAAGCGAGTGACACTATTTTAGAAGCCTCTCTTAGCTTGCTGGGGATGTAGAATGTGATATGTGTAGAGAAATTACATTTCTGAGGTGTTAACAAAAATAAATAAATAAATAACAATTCCTAAATGATATAACTGTAGCAAGCAAACATTCTTTTAGATTTTTATAAAGTGGTGGGTATTGTTTTGTACAGTTCTATGAGTTTTAGAAATATGTGGGTAGAGTCTTGAAACTCTCATCATAAATAACATCCTGAACAGTCCTAGTACCATGCTAAATCCTAACTGCCAAACTCCCTGTTCTTTTGCTAATCCTTTTTGGATAGGTGCTCCATCCCACTTTAACCTTTGGCAAAGAGTTCTTAGACATGACTTGGCAAGGAGTTCTTAGAGACGATGTCAGAAACACTTCACACAAGAAAATGAATCAATAACTTGGATATTGTCAGAGCTGAAAAGGCCTTAGACTAGGTGAAATTATTTGCAAACATTCAAGAGAGAAAATTGAGTAAGGCCAGCATCACTTTTTTTTTTTTTTTTTTTTTTCTACAAGAGACTAGGTGAGTGGAGACCAGGATGAATATGTAACAAACAGTATAGGAGGGAGAAGGTCAGTAATGACGAAGTGGTGTTGCAGGAATGCTTTATTACAGCTTATGGAGTAGAGGATGCCTGGGGCAGGACCTAGAAACAGATGAGAGAGGATGTTCTGGGTGAAAAATCACATAAGGAAAACCACAGAAGTGGGGAAATGCAAGTAGTCTACTTCTTAGCACTATTCCTCTAGCGGAAGGAGGACGCACACCTCTTCTAATACATGCACTCACCCATCACATTTCACCACATTTCAATATTTGTACCTTTTAAGGCCTTTAGGGACAAAGTGAAATCCTTTCCGAAGTTAAGGTTGCCCCCTAAGCTTATGCTGAAACATAGCAAACCATTAAGGGCCATTTAAAACCAACTGAAAGGTCAGGATCCTCCATTGTTAACACGAATGTTAACTGCCCTGTGGTAAGCACAATAAACAAAACAATGAAACCAATTAGAAAGCACTTTTGAGATCTTAAGGCTTTGATTAGTTACAAAGGCAGAGAAAAGAGAGAAGGCTGTTTGATCTGGTTTATCTGGAGGTGGAGTCAATACTCTGAAGCTTTGAATAGTCCTAAAGTATTGTGGCACTTAGACACCCACTTTGGGTTCATTTGTTATTAGGCAGTCTGTAAGTGAACCATGCTACAAGTCATTCATTCAGTGTAAGGTCAGACTTGGTTACAGATGCAACATTGCAATCAGTGACACTTAAGCATCTTTTATCATGGGCAAAGTACTCAAATTACAGATTCTTGCACCTTTGTTCAGATGCTAGAATTAACATTAAATTAGCATAAAAATAATATTAAAAATTAGGAATGTCAGAATAGAAACATGCTGCTTTCCTTGCTAAAAACCACATGCCAAGGTTAAAGACTATTTTTATTTTTTTATAGTTTCTTTAATAAAAATAAAAAATGTTTATGCATGGACAACTGATTCCTGTCCTGTATGATCATTCCAATCTTGGACAGAATAGTAGATGTGAAATAGATGTGTGACGAATTCACATTCCTTGTTTTGTGTTTAGTTCTGGGATGGTTAGTGTTAATTGTTACCTTGACAGAATCTAGAATCGCCTAGGAAATGTGTCCCTGGGCATCCCTTTGGGGAATAGTCTTGATTCTATTAATCGATGTAGGAAGGCTTGTCTTAATGTGGGCAGGATTGTTCCCTGGGCAGAAGATTTTGAACTGCTTAAAATGGAGACCACAGATTCCATGTGTTCTGTCATTGATATTAAGGTCCAATGAGTCAAGTTAGTGTACCTGGACATCCACTGGTGTCTAGTCAATCTCTCTCTTAAAGATGATCAGCTCTCCCTCTCACTCAGTAGTAATCAGCTGCCAATAGGTTTTCAGCTAAGATTGGGCCCTGCTGCCCATTTCCCCAGTTCTACGCTGGGTTTTTGTCTGAGTTTGCATGGGTCTTGTGCATCTTGACACCATTGTTGTAGATTCATATGAACAAGGTCTCAGGAGCCTGTAAGTCTTGTTTCCATGTGGTCATGCACCACCCTCTCATGACTCTTACAATCTTTCCACCCAGCAATGGTCCCTGAGCAATTTTCTGAAGGCCTCCCCTCCTGTATGTCTGAGACTTGGCTTGGAATCATCCAAAGGCTGGTCTCACCTGAGAATCTATGAGAATACCAAAGGTTGAGTTCCCCATATATCTGGAACTTCTCACACAGTGACTGGGGCAATCTGAAGTGTGAGCCACGGGAAGGATTGGAAGACCCAGAGCCTGTTAGGAAGGGCCTTGGGTGTTATTCCTTGCTACCTGCTCCCTGGCATCAAAGTCTTCCTTCAAAACAGTTATAAGCATTACCAGATTCATGCGGAGAGGACCTAGATCTTACTACCCATTAAGAGACATGTCAGGGAATTAGAGACCTTGCTGTAGAGCTCCACAATCCTGCAGTTGCATTCATCCCCAGGACTTGCATTCTACAGCCAGGCCATGGTCTCTAGGCTTGACTTTTCTCGTGAATGCTGAATCGAGATTCACATAGCTAACAAACACTTGACTTGAACTCACTAGCACCAGAATCAAAATTGAACCTACTTAGAATTGTATATCTGAGTGTCTTACCTTAAGGAGGGTGCATGGATTTGCTTAATATAAGCTGACTGAAAACAGTCAAAGTTATAAATAAACTAAATGCCACCTTTGAAAGTCACATATATCCACTGCATGAGGTATAAAATACTCATGAAAATACTGTGTGATAGCTGTGTCTCTGAAATATCACGTCATAAAAAGAAAAAGCATCAGGCAATATACATAGCCATGGCAACCAAAAGCACAGTACTATGGATAAAATACTACAGCAGAGAAACTGAAGGTGTTTGTTGCAAAAGGTGATATCTATATCTACAATAAACATATAGAAGCACATATGTTAAGGCTAGAGAGACAGCTCAGTAGTTAAGAATGAACAGTGGTCTTGCACTCACAACCGTCTAACTCCAGCTCTAGGGGATCTAACACTCTTTTCTGGCTTCCATGAGCACCTGCAATCATGTGCGTGTTCCCCTACATAGACTATAATATAAACACATAATTGAGAATAAAATAAATCTTAAAAATACGTATGTATAAGTTGTATGCAATATGTAAATTTTATGCAATATGTATAGCTCACAAAATAAAAAATACATACAAAATGTGTTACGCATTAATTTTATTAATATTACCTTAACAAGTCAAAGTATATTTTAGAAGAACAAAAGCAAAACAAAATGTTTTGGATTTGTCTTTATATTCTTTCTCTCCTGGATGCTAAATGCAAGACATTTTCACCTCCTTCATTGTCCAGGTTGGACTCTCTGGACACATTTTGCCTTGTGTTTGGTTTAATAGCCTTCATGTGCTATCAGCTTTTGAAGAACCTCAGTTCTCTAATATCTGTGTAAATAGCCATTGCTAAATAATTAATGGGATAGATGTAAAATTACTTTAAAAAGGTACATGTCACCATATAGTGTTACTTTTCTCATTGCTGTGATAAAATGCCTGACAAGAAACAACTTATGGAAGGAAAGATTTACTCTGGCTCACAGCTTGAAGGAATACATTAATTTCATTATAGCAGGAAGGCATACAGAGGGGCAGAAGACCCACTGGTCACACTGTAACCACATCAGGAAGCGGAGAGTGACCAGGAAGTGGGGATGGACCGTAAAGCCTGCAGGCTTCCCCCAGTGACCAACAAGCTTCTATAACCTTCGAAAGCAGCCCCACCAGCTGGAACCTGGAGTTCAAGTGTTCAAACATGAGCCTGTGGGGAACATTTCACATTCAAACCACAACAGTCACTATAGTAGAAAGCACCGGGTCTCATTCTCCCTCACTTGCCATCTGAGTGGGCCTAGGCAAGTTTCCCAGTGCTTGTGAGGATCAGTTTCCTCATGTGAAGTTTGATGCTGGCGTACTTACCTCGTGTAGATGTCTTTAAGAGTTAAATTATAATGCATATGTAATCTCTAATGCAGTGTCTGAAATACAGGTGTGTAATAACTACTAGTTATCATATGAAAAGTAAGAATTTATCCTAAAATCAGTTCTGTTCATCTACCCTCCAGCACTTCCAAAAAAAAAACAAACACACAAACCCGCACATAAATTTAAAAATCTGGATTCTGCTTTGAAATACTTTAATTCATTCTCAGTGACTCTCCAAGGCAATTGGAAAAAAAAAATCAAAGTCCAAACCAAAATCAAATCAATCTCAGGTAGCTGTAAAACAAGTTGAAAATCAGAAATAAGATGCAGGGAAAGAGCAGGGTCCCTGTGCTCAATATTAATCTCCCGGCAATAAAGGCCTCTATCTTTTACTATTTATGGTAATTACCCCAGTGATCTGCTTAAAGTGCTTAAAGTACTAGAGGGCCAGCTGCTGATAGCATCTTATCAGTGCTCTGGGCACACAGTGTCAGAAGCACCCATAAGCTGGGGCCAGCTCTGCCAGATGTGCTATTTCACTTGACAAAGGGCTTTGGGGGTGTCACAGACACAAGAGTATCTGCCAGTAGCTTTGCTGCTGAGTCCGACTTCCTTCCCTGCTGGAGGAGGGCAGCTGTCTTGTTGTCCTCTGAAGCTGTAAGACTTCACAAAACAAACTAGGCCTGGGTTGGCCTACCACTTGGGCCAGTGTCCTCAGAAGTTTCACTGTGTGTGATCTAGAAAGCTGTGTGACATTAACCAAATGACTCTGCTGGCAGCAAAACAGATCTCTCTTCTCCCCAGAAGTCTGTTACTTATTTTGACGCGGTCTCCCTAGTCCCAGCCCACCTGGAAGTCACTATGTTGACCAGGCTGACCTCCATCTCAGAGATCCACCTGCCTCTCCCTCCCAAGGCCATGCCCCCAGAAGTCTGTTAATGTACATGTAGAGCTTAGTGGCAACAATGACTGGTGTCCAAAGAGCCCCATGCCACTTGCCATAAAAACCCACTCTTCCATAGGAATTTTACTCCATAAGTGGTATGTACCACTGTGGTGGTTTTAATGAGAAATGTTTCCCATAGATTCAAGTATTTGAACACTAGTTTCCCAGTTAGTGGCACTGGCACTGTTTAGGGAAGTCACCGCACCTTAAGAGATGCGGTGTTGCTGGAGGAAGCCCATCACGGGGGAGCTGTCTCTGAGAGTTCATAGCCTTGTCCCACTTCTAGCTCATGCTCTGTTTGTGGTTGAAGGTGGAAGCTCTGTTTCCATGCTCTCACCGCCATGCCTGGTGCTTGCTGCCACGCCCCCTCAACATTATGGACTCTTCCTTCCAGAGCCGTAAATCAAAATAAACTCTTCCTTCTGTAAGTTGCATTGGTCCTGGTATTTTATCACAACAGAAAAGTAGCAAATACAGAAGTTCTTACTAACAGCAAATTTAGGGATTTATAGATTCATGTCAATAGGTTAAAGTATTAGTCTAAGATGTTGTACACAGTATGACGTCATGGCCTCTGAGGAGTGAGAGGCTGCTCCACTCCCAGCTCCTGGGCTTCCCTTTCTTTTTCTGCAACCTCTCCCTCTCCCACCTCAGTACCTTCTGTAGTATTGGAAAGCACTTAGCTCTACTAGTAATGAGAAAATGCACATATTTTTAAGCTGAGAACTCGGGATGCCATTTGCAACTGAATAGAGATGCCCCCTCCAACTTTAGCATGCATGTGCATGGACATGTGTGTGCACACACACACATTCACATACATGCAAACACACTAAAGAGACTCATGTAAGGGTTTATTGTCCAAGACACTTGTTCGCTTTTCTAAGTGTCCTTTCGGCTTTATGTGAGCAGGGTAACTGAGACGCTTACAGAACATTCTCTTTCTGTAGACTAAATTCTATTGCAGCTAGTTGACGGTCCCCTTTTTAATATTTTACCCCAAACTTCCCAAGTGGTGCGTGCTGTTTGAAATCGTAATGACAGACATCACTTTGATCTCACTTTTTATTCTTAACTTAGCACCATTCACGGCTGCTTCAGCTTCAGTTGAACGAGGCACTTAAAAAGGGGGAAGATATTATAGAAATTAAATTTTCACTGCTCTGTAACATATCAAAAGATTGCACCACTTCTGATTTACAGTTAGGATTGGAAATTAACTTCAAAAGGCAGGAAATGGAAAAGTGGAGGCGTTTCTTTCATGGTTTCTTACTAAAAAGGAAGAAGTGATGTCACGATAACAAAAGGTCAGGTGACTCTTCTCCGACAAGAGGAAGGAATACCCGTTTCTCTTAGACCTGTGTGCTTATATCCACTGATAATCTTCATCTGACTCTTAGCCCTTTGCACTCATTAGCTATTATGCAAACAACTCCTATATTGAAATCAATATTGCACCTGACATAGAACCATGGAGAAACATAATTAAGGCTTGAAGCTGTATCAGGGAATCAAGACTACCCAACCAATTGTTTTCAGGAGAATGTAGTACTAATAGAACTATTTCTAGGCAAGACACATTTCAGAGTTTGTCCACTTTACACCTGGTTAGTAGTGACAGGAGCTTATCTCTAAGCTCAGTTCTCTTCCTTTTGGTATCCAGGAGCCTGATTTTGTGATTATGAGTGTAATAGTGCTCATCAGCCATATTAGTTAACTTTTTTTGGTTTCAACAAAATACTGACAGCAACAACTTAAAAGAAGGAATTATCTGGGCTCATGGTTCAGAGGGTGTTGGTCCATCATGACAGGGAATGTATGGCTACTGGCATGAGGAACAGCTTGTTCACATTTTTGTGGACAGGGTACAGAGAGTTGAAGCAAGGCTGGGCTGAATTTCTCAACAACCTGCCCTTGGTGACCAGCCTCTTCCAGCTAGGCATCAAACCTCCCAAGGCACCAGCTGGGTTCCAAGTGATTAAACACATGAGCTGTGGTGAGGGACAGTTTACATACAAACCATAACTGTAATTGGTCTGGTACCCCTAAATTTTGATACCCTCTGGATTCCTTCTTCAGCTGAACTTGACTTTTGAACCTCACAGTTCCTTTCCTCAAGCTAGCTCAATGGCTCCCATTGTGTGGTACATTGCATCTTATTATCACAAGGCACCTCTCAGGTTCCCAGATTGCGTGGAGGCCCCTCAACTCTAATCACACATGATTAACCTGAACCCACCTCCATTAATTTGCACTCTTTAACCTTTATTTTGCTTTAACTCTACTTTGTTGCTACTAATCCTTTCTTTTTATCTTGGCCTCTCTTGAAATCCTCACAGTCAAGCATTCAGGTAACACCCTCTTGAAAATGCTAGTATCCTTCTGTGTAACATTTTCAATCACCAGCATCCAGAACACGGACTTTGCTATCTGTTCTTCCGACAGACACCATCATCCACTAGGGCTCTAGGCATGTGTGACCTCATGGGTCCCTTCCTGTATGAAAAATACTGAAATGATACAAACACAGAGGTATATATTTGTTTTTTGAGACAGAGTCTCATGTAGCCCACATTAGCATTCAACTTAGTATGTAGCCAAGGATGACCTTGAACCCCTGATCCTTCTACCTCCAAATCTCTAATACTAGGTTGCAGGTATTGTCATCACGCCCAGCTACAGTGATATATATATATATATATATATATATATATATATATATATATGTATGTATAAAATTTATTATTTTTGTTTTATGTGTTTGAGTGTTTTGCCTGCATGCATGTAAGTGCTCCTGAGTTGCGCAGTGCCTGAGGAGGTCAACAGGAGGTGTCAGATCCTCTGGAGCTAGTTATGGACAGTTGTTAATCACATTTGGGTGTTGACATTGAACTTGGGTTGTCTGCAAAAGTATACAGTGGTCTTAACTGCTAAGCCATCTGTCCAGCTCCTACAATGATATTTTGTGACTGCTTTGGTATAATGATGAATATAACCTTCTACCTTGAAAGTTCATCCTCCCCCTCTGGCCTATGAAAGGAATTAAAACACTTTTTCTGCTCCCTCAAATGATTATAAGCATAGACTTTTGCTTAGGAGAAGTTGGCCCAAGGGTCAAACCACACAGTTATACATAACTGATCCTGTTTAGAATTAATAATGCAGAGAACAGGCCAGCGATCCAATGATCATCTGTTGCTTATTTCTTATCATTGCCTATTGATATCTAACAGGTCTTCATTTTCTGTGCATGTGTGCATACATGTGCATATGTGTGTGCACACATGTGTACGAGTTTGTGTCCACACATGTATGTGTACACATGTGCATGTACACGTGTATACATGTGTACGCACATGTGTGGGCATATGTGTGCACGTGTATGTATGTGTGCCTGTGCATGTATTTGTGTTTATAGGTATACACAGCATCATTTATCTAATTACGTTTACATAAAAAATTAATTCCACCGGGCGTGGTGGCGCATGCTTTAATCCCAGCACTTGGGAGGCAGAGGCAGGCAGATCTCTGAGTTCAAGGCCAGCCTGGTCTACATAGTGAGTTCCAGGCCAACTGGGGCTACAGGGAGACCCTGTCTCAAAAAGACCAAAAAAAAAATTAATTCCACTTTCCCAGTTCAGTTTCTCCCTTGTCCTGTCCTGGAAAGCTTTCATGATTTTCATTATTTTGCTTTTTTGAGATAGATTCTTGCTCTGTATGCCAGGTTGACTTTAAACTTGGCGTCCTCCAGCTTCAGCCTCCTGAGTGCTTGGACTAATGGGCAATACCACCACATTTGCCATCCATTTTATATACATTTTCTGACCTTCTTTGTTGTACTGAGGGAGAAGGAGGTGGAAGACAAAGTCTTTTTGTTTTCTCTCAGTCCTGCAGTGTGGCAGTATCCCTCTGACCCTAGCCCACTGTAAGAATCTTTTCTTCTGTTTATTCTGTCACCCACTGGCTCTGGCTCCTTCCCTTCCACCCTCAGACTATTGTAGATCCTTCTTTTTTACAAAAAATTATTTATTATTTTTTTTAAAATTATTTTATGTGTATGAGTGTATTGTCTGCATGTATGTGAGTGCACCCGTGTCATTCAGTGCCGTGGAGGTCAGAAGAGGGCTTCGGATGCCCTTGGACCTGGAGTTAAGAACAGTTTGTAGCCGCCCTGTGGGTGCTGGGAATCGAACCTGGGTCCTCTCCAAGAGCAGTCAGTGCTCTTAACCGCTGAGCCATCTCTCCAGCCGTATTATAGATCCCTCTTGCAGAAGTTTCCTGTGATCCTTCTATTTCTTTGCTTTCCCCCACTTTTTCTGTTGCACCCACAGCTAAACTTACGCTTTATTCCTTTGACTTCTATGACTTCTTCAGTGTAACTTTTCTCGGAGGTCAATGAATTGATTGAAAAATATGACAGTATGTATCTGTTGTAGAAGAAATTACAGTGAAGAAAAGATGCCCCCAGTGATCTATAGTGCTTTCAGTAGGCCCCACCGCCTAAAGACTCTTTGTTTTCTAAGCTTGAAAAATCAGAATTTTATTGAATGTAAATTTTCTATAATTTGGTGTCCAGTTACAGGAATAAATATCTTCTAAGTGGTGGCTGTAAGAAGGATAGTGAAGAGAAAGGAAATATGAAAATATCATAAGACAAGGTTAAATTAAGTAAATGTATAAATTAAATTAAAAAAAACTTCAGCATTCAGTATTTGGAGAAAAGCCATTCTTTTGGGAATATTAAGAAAGATAAGAGACATACATATTACCTGTCGATTTTCAACTAAAAATTTTATTCACAGTTATCATATATATTATACATAATGTATATATTTCAAACATTTTTTCAGTGGCATTTTCTGAGATAGTCATATTCTTTTCTTTTTTAAAATAAATAAATTAATTAACTTTTTTTTGTGTGAATGAATGTTTACCTGCCTGCATGTATATAAATGCACCCATGGTGTGAAATGCCTGTGGTTGCATCAGATCCCCTGAAACTGAATTTTCAGACTGTTGTGAACTCCCATGTGGGTGCTGGGAACCAAACCTGCGTCCTTTGCAAGAATAGCCACTGCTCTCTACTACTGAGGCATCTCTCAAGGCTTAGGCATGGTCATAGGGGAATAGTCTTGTCTATCCCCCATTGATTACATATAGAACTGTCATTTTACCCACTGTGTTAGCTTTTTGTAGCTGTGTCAAAATACGTGAGATAATCAACTGATAAGGGGAAAGATTTATTTTGGCTCACAGCTTCAGAGTTCCAGGCATGGCCATTTGGTTCTATTGTTTTGTGCCTTGTAACAAGGCAGAACATAATGTCAGGGAATGCAATGTTAAGCAAAGCTGCTTATCTCACAGAAGCCAGAAAGCAAAAAGAGTGAGGGAAGATGAAGGAGGCTTCTAGTATTCCTTCCAAAAGCATGCTCCCAAAGATTTACAGTGCTGTCAGTAGGCGCACCTCCCAAAGACTCTACCAGCTCCCAATAGCTCCACAGTCTGGTGACCCCGCCTTCAACATTGCAGTCCATGAGGGGTACTTACTTAGAGTCTGGACTATAACCTATGTGTGGAAGAAAAATAGTATTTATTTTGGCTTCATTTAAGTATCAATTATCTAACAAATGATATTCACTATTATACATATATAATATTGTGGATTTACATTTCTTCTTTCATAAATTGCCTGTTCATGGTTGTTTCCCATTTTGCTGTTGGAATATTGGTCTTTACTGATTTCTGAGTATTGTATTGAGGTGGCTACTGTAAATAGAAATTTATGGTATAGTTAGTGTTTGTGGTGTGTGAAGAGAATATAGTACATATTTTTTTAAAAAATATTTTATTTTTATTCTATATGTATGCGTGTATTGCCTTCATGTAGGTAAGTGCACCTGTGTTGTGCAATGCCTGCAGAGGACAGAAGAGACTGTCAGATCCCCTGGTACTGGAGTTGCAGACAGTTGTCAGCTGCTATGCGGATGCTGGGATGTGATCGTGAGTCTTCTGCAGGAACAGTGTTCTTAACTGTTGAGCCATCTCTCTAGCCCCTATAGTCCATATTTTTAACTAACAGTCTTACAAAATATTTTTGTTTTGTCTAGTAGTTTTTAGTTGATTTTTGGCAAAGGATATGCAACTTTAAACAATAATTTTTATCTATTATCTATATCTATCTATCTATCTATCTATCTATCTATCATCTATCTATCTACCTACCAAAACTGTCATTTACTACCTGTCATCTATTTGTCTATCTACCTATCAATCTATCACTTATTTATCTTCTATTATTTATCTATCTATCACCTGTTGTCTCATGTATCTATATTCTTTCCTTTCTTTTATCTACCTATCATCTATCTATCATCTGTCACTTGCTTGATCAATTGATCTATCTTTCTTATTTATTTCTTGCCCAATTTACTTGCCTCAAACTTTTAGAAAAACATTAAATCACTCAATAAGATTTTTCCAATATTTCAATATTAAGTAAGCTGATGAAATTTTTTCACTCCAGTATAAGAACATAAAACAATATTGA
>NW_008360319.1:678015-703808 GCF_000622305.1 Nannospalax galili | reverse complement strand
CTGTCAGATCCCCTGGAACTGGAGTTACAGGCAGTTGTTAGCTGCCATGTGGGTGCTGGGATTCGAACCCGAGTCTTCTGCAAGAACAAGTGTTCTTAACTGCTGAGCCATCTCTCCAGCCCCACGATATTGATTTTTTAAAACAGTTTTCTCTAGTGGAACATTCTGCAAAATAGGACTCTGTGCTGTGGTTGGTGGATAATTTTTGTCTCTGTTTTAAGCAATTAATGTGTTATTGTTTTAAAAGTGAAAATATAGAGTTGGCCCCTTGGGATTGGGTAAGCTATCAGGGAACTTGTTCCTTTTAAAAACTGTGCAAAATCAGCAGCCATTGATTGTTCAATCCATATCTATATCTCTCTATAGAGAGATATATGTATATATTCATATGTATATATGAAACAATAATAATTGAAGAAGAAATCATGAAATTGAGAGGGAGTGGAGGGATGTAGGGAGAGTTGGAAGAGGTAGAAGGAAGGGCTGAAATGTTATAAATACAGCATTCATGAATGGATTTTCAAAAACATTTAAAAAAATTAAAAAGTGAAAACATAACTCCAACGTTTATTGTACTCTTAAATATTCTTGAAGGAACATTTCATGCATCATGTGATTCCATATCCTGTATTATAACTTATTTAAGAAATTCTCTAATAGTGAATATTTGGTCTTTTTTCACTAATGATCCATAAAGCTACAGTGAACAGCTGTCTACTTGAGGTTTCAAAATAGTGTTGATTCTCACCTCAAGACAAGTTTTCAAAGATTTTACTAGGGGAAAATGTATAAATCCTTCAAGGCTAGTCAGATACATTTCACATTTGCCAAATTCTCTTCCCGAAATGCTATAAATTTATATTCCTGCCGGCAGGGTATGAGGTTGCCTGCTCCATTTCACCTTGGTAAACAGAAGATCAAATGATATTCCTTTAACTTCTGAGGACTCTAAGAAGTAAAAATAGCATCCTATCATTGTTCTTACCTGGCTCACACTCATTTTCTTTCTTTTTTTGTGTGAGATCAATTATTCTTTCATAAGTTCATTGACCATTGAGCTTTTTTTCTTACATTGTCCAAGCATATTCTTGGTTTTTTGGTATTCCTTTGCTTTTATTGTTGAAAAATTATTCCCCCACATGCCAAAGATACTATAGAACTTTGTTTTCCTCATTTTTATATGGTTTTAAATTTTTTATTTATTATTTTTATTTCATGTGTATGAGTGTATTGCCCGCATGTGTGTAAGTGCACCCATGTCATGCAACGCTTATGGAGGTCAGAGAGGGAGTTGGATTCCCTTAGAACTGTAGTTATAGATAGTTGTTAGCTGCTATGTGGGTGCTGGGAATCAGACCCAGGTCGTTTATAAGATCAGCCAGTGCCCTTAACTGCTGACCCATCTCTCCAGCCCCTCATTTTTATGTTTTTGTTTCTTTGTTTGAATCCTTTAGTGAAGGATTGGAATTTTGATCGATACACAGGATGATGTAAAGAAAGTAGTCTTCTGAAGAAAGAGGAGTGAAAATGAAAGCAAGTGTGAGAATATGCAAGGTGTCTGAGTACAGGAAAAGTAGGCAAAATTGTGTAGAGAGAGGTAAAAGCTGGTATTGAGAAAGCAGAGATAATGAAAAGGAAATTCATAGCTATTCAGGGCACGGGTGATGTTTCTAGGTCTTTTTTTTTTAAAATATTTTTCTAGGGGCTGGAAAGATGGCTCAGCAGTTAAGAGCACTGGCTGTTCTTGCAGAAGACCCAAGTTTGATTCCCAGCACCCATATGGGGGCTAACAACCATCTGTATCTCCAGTTCCAGGGGATCTGACACTCTCTTCTGTTCTCTGCAGGCATTGCATGACACGTGTGCACTAACACCAGGCAGGCATAACACTTGGACACATAAAAATAAAAAATAAAATAAATAAAAGATTTTTCTAGTGAGTTTCATGCCCACTAGGACCCCTTGTGTGTAGTCCTATTCTCCAAATCAGAGTTCTTAGAGCAAGTTGTTTCTAATGTCCTTAGGAGAAAGTCTCTTAGATCTTTCCTCATTGTCCAATGTAAGATAATACTCATGTCTTTACTTAATTTTCCCACAGTACCTATTCCACTTTACATGATATTATTTGCTTTTTTAAAACACAGCTTTAGGAACGCTTTACTAAAACATGGCGATCATGAAGCTAGGAGTAGATCTCTTGTTCTTAATTCATATGATAATGTAGCTGGCGTATGATGTTCATAAATACTAGTCAGCTGCTTCAAACATCCTGGATGTTTCCGCTACTTACAGTGACTAGGATTTATTTTTGTTCCTCTTTCTTCTAGCTCCAGATTCTGTATTGTCTTCTATGTTAGGAAACTCTGATTGATGCATTAAGACCCAGCTTTGCGAATGCTTTACTAGGAGCCCCGTGCTATTCACTTCTCGTCATAGAACCCAGTTTCTTCTCTTTACATTACAACTGTCCACCTCTCTTAGCTTCCTCAAGTAAGCTACCTGAGAACAGGATTTATGTTTGTGTGTGTACATGACTGTGTGTGTGTGTAAGCCAAAAGCCAACATCAGGTGCTTTCCTTGATTGCTTTCCACATTATTATTGTTCTTATTTTATATTATTATTATTTGTTGTTGTTGTTTTGTTCTTTTTGACAGGGTTCTCCTAGTCCCAGCTTGCCTGGAACTCACTATGTAGACAAGGCTGGCCTCAATCTCACAAAGATCCTCCTGCCTCTGCCTCTCCAGGGCTAGGATTAAAGGCACGCACCACCAGGCCTGGCGTTCACATTAGTCTTTGAGACAGGCTCTTTCCCTGAACCTGGAACTCATTGCTTTGTCTAAAATGGCTGTCCAGTGAACTTCAGGGATGGACCTGTCTCTTCCTACCTGGCACTGGGATTACAAACACATGTTGCCACACTTGACTTTTACAGGGTGCTGGGAATGCAGCTCAGACCTCGTGCTTGCTGATTGAGCTAGCTCCTCAGTCTCTTCTGTCTTTTTTAATCATTGTATTCTCTAGGACTTCACGATGTGTTTAGCTCACCATAGGCACTCAATACATATTTAAAAAGTAAACTATAATACTTATGTCATGATTTATAAAAGCATATTTAATATTTAACACATCAAATAAATGTTCATTATGGTGACTAGAGATGCTTCAGTAGTTAAGAGTGTTTGCTGGTCTTCTAGAGGACCTGAGATTGGTTCCCAGCACTCATATGAGGCAGCTTGTAACTCTCATTCCAGGGCATCCAACACTATCTTCAGGCTTCTGTACACATGATGTGTGTACACATACACACACAAATAAATAAAAAGAAAGCTTAAATGTCCATTATGAACAACTGAAACAAAATGGCTAAAAGTGTAAAAACATAAAATACTTATAAATCATGCTTCTGATGCAAATGACCAGAAGAATCATAAAGCAATATATTTTCACTATCTGAAAAATTCATTGACAATGCTGACAAGGTATATTATTATGTAACATAATAATTTACATGATTACTGTATTTACCATGTTGGCTCACTTCTTCATTTTCTCCTAAAATCAAGAAAACCAAACAAAGATGTGTGTGCGTGTGTGTGTGTGTGTGTGTGCGTGTGCATGTGCGTGTGTGTGTGTGTGTGTGCGCGGCACGCGCCTGTGCGCCCCCCCAAAGTGCGTGAAACATTCTATCAAGAAGAGCATGAGCACTGGAAAGATATTTTCTTGCTGCTAGGATTCTGTTGAAAATGGCTTCATGCGTTTGGGGATTTAGTTATTTCCGTAATTTAATAGCTGCTCTTTTTCAGGCCCTGATCCTAGTTTTGAAAATGTACAGTCAGTCTGGTTGGTGAAATTTGATGGTCTTCAGCCAATGAACTGAATCACATTTGGATTTCTCAGCTTCATTTGAATTCTGCTTTGCATTGGTTGGTCAAACCTTTCTAGTTCAAACTTGAACTAGATGTTGATACAACCATTTGGAGTGACCTTCATGGAAAGGTAGAAAATTACAGTACACAGCTCTACATAACAATGGAATCCAACAACAGGGATGAGTGCTGTCTCACAACAATCATGAACATATTCCATAACATTACTGCCACTGTTTTTACTTAGCTTTTTAAGATACATAATAATCCAAAAAAAAAAAAAAAAAGAGAGAAAGCCTAATGGCTGGTACACCTGTATTCCTGGATTTCTAGGAGGAGAAAGCCATCAACAAATGGCACAGGCTAAAAATGTTAGCTACCTCAAGCTTTATTGCTCAGAATATTTAATTTGCTTTTGACTTCAACAAAGGAGAATGCTTCCCTCTAAGAAGTAACTTAGGAAAACCAAAATATTACTTGTCCATTTGATTTAAGAAATATATCAGGGTAGCGATAGATGAATAGATTGATGCCATGTTTTAAAAATAATAATTGCAGTCATCAAAGTTCATATATTTTGACAGGTTGGTATATTAGCAACTATTAAAAAGCCAGCTGTTTAGCTGTAGGGAATTTCACTCTTAGACTGAATCCAAAGATACGTGTTGGTATTTATTCAGTAATCAATCATAGGAAGAAAAGACCTTGAATTTTAGTTCGAAGTTTTTATTTTTATCCTTTCCCTTACTCCTGGTCTTTAAACCTGCTCTGAGGAGAGCCATACATGCCAGGCTAGTGCTCATCAAAAGCGAGCAATCACAGCTAAATCAGCATGCAAAATGCCACTCAACCTTGGGCCTTTATTAAAATTTGCTGGGACTCAATTTGAGATAGCGATCATTCTTATTAAAAAGCAAAATGTAAGATAGTTTTTTTATATAAATCTCTGGATGGAATGGAATTGTTAATCAGCATAGGCTGATGTGATTTCTCTGTTGCAAATCCTGCCGAGGGCTCAGAAGTGGCACATTACCATAATTCGTAGGCTAGAGCTGGCAGCTTGAAAGAGACCTGCAAGAATCTTTAAAATGCTTAAGCAAAGCTGCAAGTCACAGCAAAACAACACAGGGAGAATTGCTACCCCATGTTACATGAAGAAGTTCCGGCCTCTCCCTCATCACTTGTGGTTCCTAATGCTTTCCTTGTTTCTCTTGTCGGGTGTTGTTTATAAACAACCTCTCAACATAGCATGGCTGCACTACAAAATCCATCCATTTACCATGTCCTTGGTTCTCAATGGAGGCTGAATGGAAGGGCTTGTGTTTTTCTCTTAGTACAGTAAGTGGAGCCAATCAATTAACCACATGCACTTAATGTATTGTTTGTCTCCTTTACTGTATCCTTTCTCCCGGTTTGACATCACCCTCTGTAATTTTTGTTAAAAAAAAAAAGAACAGCTTCAAAAAGATATAGAACTCTTGTTGGATACACAATGGTCTGTTGATGTAATGCCTATTTTTCACCTTGAGAAAATATTGTTAGATTTGAAGACCAATCCTTAAATCAAGTAAAGTCTGAAACTTGTATCATTTTTTTCCCACTGAGGGTGGATTACAGTTGCCTCTTCACTGGAGGACTTGTGGTGTATCCACTAAGAGATGACAGCGTGAATCAAAGGGAGTGTGCAGAGGGTGCAGTAGACAGAATTACCCACAGAGGAGACACTAAACTTTTTTTGTGAACTAATGGCATTCTTACCTACTTGTAAGAACTTACAAGGAATGGGTGTATTTGTGCACACATACAAGACATTGCAAATTACTGCACACAACTTCATTATGAAAAAGTTCAAAGAGAACAGTCATTTGGAAGCTACATTGCTATAAAATACCATGTTTGTTTAGAAGATTAGATGTCTAAGGAAGTGAGCCAATGAGACATGGAGAAGTTAGGACATACTTGAAAGAGTCTTTCCATCTTTTAACTTATAACTATGAGCCCAAAAGTTCTTCCTTTGAATATTTAACTGTATAAAAATAGATAGACTGGATTTTTAACCAGGAACCCATGCCTGTGAATGGTAGAGTGAGATTCACTAAAAGGTCAAAGGATAGTCCTTGCTGTATGTCACTACTCCTATGGAGAGATGGGATAGGCTCTAGAGCTGGCAAGTTTCAGAGTACAAAGAAATGCATACATCAACGAGTGATGTGTATTTAGTGAATAACACTCTTTTTTTTTCTTTTGTGATAATCAAATTGTGTCACCTTGATGAGATGTCAGTAATGCTTAGAATTCATTAGCCTTTGATGTTGCACATGTTTTAAAAAGTTCTACTACAAAACCTAAATTCCTTCTAGTCGAAGGAAGCTTAACACACCTGAAATGGGCTCAAAATTAATCTAGATCAAGAAAAGAGGTGTGAACCCGGGTCCAGTAGCTTAATGCCACCTGAAGTCTCCTGACAATCCTTCTGTGTTCCCCATTTAAGGCAGAGAGCTGGAAATGGTTTTCTAGTAACAATCAGATTAAACAGATTAGACTACACACATTTACAAAAATGCAAAGACACACCATGAGGCATTGTTTCTGAGCTTAGGCATCGGGGAGCCTCTGGTGCAGTGTGTCTGTCCCCAACCTCTCTTCTCTGTTTCCTCCTCCAGAAAGGGCTGTGATTGCACAGCGCCGGCGCATAGTTGGGCTTCCCATTTGCAGTGGATGCTTCATCTGAAATGCTGCTAGTATTTGTCAGCCTGGAAGTGTCTTGAGGCTGCTTCCGAGAGATACAAGGAGGCAACTGATAAGAAACGCATCAGAAGGGCAGTTAATTGCCTCCAGTCTCTGGGTGCTGGGAATATTTAAAATCTATGGGATTAAAGGCAGATTAAAAACTGTGGAAGCAGGGGCCCAATAGCGCTGAAAGATCGCAATCAGCGAGGGTAATGGCAGAGAAAAAATGAATGTGGCACATAAAATGACAGATAGGAAATTCAGATCCGCTTCTAATGCTCCAAGTTCCATCTTGTAAGCACAATTCATCTACGTGTAAATCATTTTTTGGCTTCAAGCTTATCAGCCAATCGGTGAATTAAAAATGCTCTTTCCTTGGAGGATTAAAGAGGTTGATTGAAGTCAGTGTGAAAACTGGCTAATAAGTCTGGAAATGTCAGGAGGGGCTGCTGCAAAGGAACTCGGGGTACTTTCTTCTTTTCCCTATCTGGCTCAGTGTCTGAAATAGGGAATTTGCCAGGCTGTGGAGGTCTGTTATTTTGAGGAATGCTGTTGTGTTTTCTGTGGACTACAGAAGTTGTAGAGTGGGCCTTTTGCATTTGCAAAGTAAACTGGGGTAATTACCATGAAGACGGATAGGTGGGAATGTGTGGATGAAAATTGCTTTTCTAGAAATCAGCTCTCCAGACATGTTAGAGAATATGTCAGAATCCCAAGGCCTGTGAATGAGCCCTTCCAGTTTAAGCTGTGCCACTGTGACAAAGAATATTTTACACCGTGAAACTATCGATTTAACTGGACAACTGATATTTATTTAGGCATTAGGGTTAAATGTGTTTATGTTTAAATCTCATAGAAAAAAGTACTTCAGGCAGACTCTTCCTCAAAGCGATGAAATGGTAGAGATAGAGCAAGTGCAGAAGACTTTTCCAAGGCCAGTTTCTAATATAATGTCAACTGCGACTTGATGTGCACTTTTCCAGAGGTGGCCTTGGTAAGGAGACTCCATACCCAGCTCTGACTTTCTGTGCAATTGCAGTTGCGGTGGATCCTTGGTAATTCAAAGAGAGAATTGCTCGGGAGGCCAGTGGCTCCCTCAGTCTAAATGGTTTCCTTTTCATTTCAAAAGTCTAGCTGAACAGAGAAAGAAGCAACACACAGATCGTGGGACTGAGTGTAAACGTCCCCATGTTCTTTAGCTTAAAAATTCTCCTCATGTCAGGAGGAGATAGGTGCTTACTCTGTGCTAAAGCTCATGTCAGGGGCTTTGCATCTTGTGTCTGGGATCCCCTAACAGCATTAAGAGGAAGGTTCTGGATGTATCATTTTATAGAAAAGTTAGCTGATGAAGAGAAGTTAAGCATGTTGATCAAGAATGGGAAGGGCTAGAGAGATGGCTCAGCAGTTAAGAGCACCGACTGGCTCTTGCAGGGGACCCACGTTTCATTCCTAGCACCCATATGGTGGCTAACATACATCTGTCTGTAACTCCAGTTCCAGGGGATCCAACACCCTCTTCTGACCTCCATGGGCATTGCACAACACGGGTACACTTACATACAGACAGGCAATACATTCATACACATAAAAATAATAAAAAAATTTAAAACCCAGGAAAATTCTGTCTCTACCCTATTGCCACAGTCTTTTTTTTTCTGCCTTCTGAAGAACATACACATACATATATTCACATGTAAATGCACATACACATATATACATGCATACATATACACATATACATGTATACACATATATGCATGCACATACACACACACATATATATATATACACCTACACATACACATATACATATACACACAACTCACAAACACACACATATATACACATAAATACACGTACACATATATACACATGCACAAACATACAAACACACACATATGCTTACATATACTTGCATACACACATACACACATACACATGAACACACACATATACACACATATACATACAGACATACACAGACATACACACAAACACACATATACACATACATATGTACACACATACATGCACACACACATACAAATATACACACATTCACATGCACACATACATACATATGTACATACACACATACAAACATCCACACATTCACATACACAGACATCCACACATACACACATATGCACACTCGTATATATTGTCATGCGTTGAAGTGGTTTTAAGGTACAGAGTGATTTGATAGGGGAATGTGCTTCATGTGTGAAGTAAAGTTACAGACCCTTTGCGTTATCTGAAGAGCCCTGGGAAAATTAGGCCCTGGTGTTAGTCAGCTTTTTTTTTTTTTACTGTAACAAATACCTAAGATGATCAGCTTATAAAGAGAAAGGTTTATTTTGGCTCACAGTTTTAGAGGTGTCAGTCCATAACTGATTGACCCCATTGCTTTTGGGTCTGTGGTGGCACATCATGGTCAATACGTATGATGGTATATCCTACTATCCCTTCAAGGATATGCCTTCAGTGGCCTGAAGACCTCCTTTGAGACCCAACCTCATGAAAGCTCCAATAGCGTCTAAAAGCACCACCCTGGGAAAGAAGCCTCTAATACATGGGCTTTTGGGAAACAAGATCCATACTATATCAGGCCCTTTTCATCTTTGACTTGGAGAGTGCCATCATTAGCTATTTGTTGTGTGATGGTCAGGTGCCGAGACTTTTCTGTTAATTAATACTAAAACATTGCTGCTCTCAGGGCTGGAGAGTTGACAGTGGTTAAGAAAATTGACCACAGTTGCAGAAGACCTGGGTTCAGTTCCCAGCACCCATGTGGCAGCTCACAGCTATCTGTAACTCCAGTTCCAGGGAATCTGATGTACTCCTCTGGCCTCCACAGGCATTGCATGATGCAGATATACTTACATACATGGAAGCAAAACACTTATACATATTAAAAAATATATACTATGGATACTCTCAGTGTTTCCCCAGAATGTCAGGGAAGATTGGATGGAAAGACTGTGGTAACCAGAGGCTGGGGAGGTTGGGGAGGCTGGGGAGAATCACTACAAGACAGTGTGTTCTGGACATGGCAGAGTCATTTTATCCATGAACTCACAGCAGCTGTGGTAGCAACAAGACCTGCATAAAAGCAACCCAAGGGGCTCACACAGCTCTGCCTCTGGCTAAAGAGTTATTGGCAATTGATGGCTGCTGGGGGAAGGAGTCTGCTTTTCTCAGGGGTGTGGCCCCTGGTAGGTTGTCCATGCTCCATTGGATGGCCCTATACCAATGCTCGTATGAGTATAATTGGACTTAGTGGATTATAGTACAAAAAGAGAACATGAAGGTGTGACAGGGATATGATGAAGGGGGGTGGGGGCTCTGGCTGATGATAGAGAGGGGAGTGTGGGGCAGATATGATCAAAATACATTGTATACATGTATGAAATTCTTAAATAATAAATGCTTCCTCATGCAACAGACGGCAATTAACAGAGAAAGCCACAACTGGCCAAATGTAGAGAATAAGAGACTGCAGAGTGCCTGTCCCTGAAGAGCACTCCTATATCAAACCTCAACAACCCAGGGCTCAGGGACCATTGTAGAAGGAAGAAGGGGCGGAAAGACTGTAAGAGCCAGGGGTGGTGGATGAGCACAAGGAAACAGTTTTCCGGGTTTTTGAGAACTTGTTCATATGAACTTATAACAACGGTGACAGCATGTACAAGACCCACGCAAACTCAACCAGAGAAAAATCTAGCATGGAACTGGGGAATTGGGTAAGAAGCCCAACCTTAGCTGAGGAACTACTGGCAGCTGATCACTCCTGGGTGAGGGAGAGTTGGTCTGTAAGGGAGAGAGTCTAGATAGACTTGACTGGGCTCCAGTGTATGAATTCAAACTGAGGGATATCTGGGTAGACAAACTTGACTTGATAGGACTTATCATATATGACAGAATGCATTCATGCATTCTGACGTGTGTGTGTGGGCTACAGAAGGTGTAGATAGGGGAGGGAGTCTAAATATGATTAAGATGTATGGAATGTATAAAAATTCTATAAAATACATATTAAAAACAAATTAAAAATAGTTTTAAAAATTACTACTCTCTTGAGAATTCAGCACATTCTGATCCTAAGACTTTAACACATTCACATTTACTAGATGGGGAGTCAGAGGGTGGGTGATAGGTACTCCCACAGGATGAGGAGTGCATCTTATTCCACCATCCCTTGCTACCAAACCAGTCACCACAGACTGATTTTGGTGGGTTTTGTTCATGAATCAAAGCCACCTGCTGTACTTACCAGTCTTAACTTCATCAAGAGAGTCACTGACTCTCTAGTCTTTAACTTCTAGTAAGGTGTGCCTAAGTGGTACTTCTGGTTTCAGTGTTTGAAATGGGTGATAGACTAGGTTGTGCTTGCTCTTCCGTATGGACTTATGATAGGTCCAGGAAAGTTCCTGCCTAAAACTTAGGGCTCAGCTCTAATGACTTGTCTATTATAGTTTTCCTAATTTTTTAAAGTTTATGTAGAAATTTAACTTTTTAACTCATCCAGTTGGTACTTGGTTGATAACAACTGTGAAATATTATTGAGGTCAGCCACCTTTTGTTTATGTGCCTGATTCTTCACCAGACCTTTGACTTCTCTCCTTTTCAGTAAAATGTTGTGACTAATCTTTGTTTTGATATTATTTTCCTTCATTAAGAAGCCGCAGTTGTTTATTATTAAAAAACTAAAAAGCATAAAAATATTCAGAGGAAATTAAGCCTACCTACATCCATCAGTAGGAATAATTGTAGTTGGCATTTTTAGAGTGTGTATATTGTGCTATATAAATGTATAGCTATATAAAAATATTTGTTTTTAGTAAACAAGAAATTAAATTTTTTTCAGTAGTTACTTAATGTTTATATGCCACATCATGAATATTGTATGCCAATAACCCTTTTTCAACACACACTTTTTAATTGCAGGTACATAATTCTAATATATGATTGAGCCATATTGATGCCTATTAGTGAACATTGCTTTCTGCTTCTAATTTTTTGTTATCATAAAAAATACAAATCATCTTTTTATAGAAAGCATTAATTAGTCTTTTATAAATTGAGTTGGTAAAACTAATCGTATTCGTTGTGGGAAATTTAGGAAATGTGTAAGGGAAAGGCATATGAGAGAGATCAGCCATAATTTCTATGACTGAGATGGTCATTAATTTTTATTATATATTCTTCCTAAAATTTTTTGATCTCTCTCTCTCTCTCTCTCTCTCTCTCTCTCTCTAAATGCAGCTGTAGTTCTTGGTGCTTGATGCTGAGAATACTCAACACTTTGTGTTATTTGTCATGCACAATTCTCATGGATGCACACAGATTAATTTACTTTGTTCTCTCACTTTCCTTATCAGATAATACTTTTATAATTCCCATTTTATAAAGGAGGGCACTGAGGTACAGGAAGATGATCTTCAGCAGTGGCAGAGTCGGAATTGTCACAAAGATACTGCTTCTATCTGTCATACTTGGGGGCTTTGGAAGCAGCTTTTGCTTATGAATTCATACCCAGCAAGGGTAGGATCTGGGAACTGGATCCTAATGGCCGTATGAGGCCCATGATCTCAGTGGGCTTGGGACCTAAAGATTTCTTTTGGTGCTCTGCCTCCTTTGCCATAGGAGAGAGTGGCTAGGCCCTGTCCTGTTGAATTTACCTGTCCTGTGCCTCTGTTCGTCAGCGCTATGCTCTATTAATGTGATAAACTGAACTGAGTCAAAGCCCAGTAATGGGTTACTACTTGGGACCCCTCTAGGGCACAACTATATTTGCATGTTAAGGGGGACTTTCTAGAGACTTCTCTATTGCATAGAGAGTTAGGAGAGTGAGCAGGGAACTGAGGAGAGATTTTGAGGGAAGGTGTATGTGACCTGGAAAAAGCATCAATGAACGGAGAAATCACTCCAAAGCTGGGCCCTTGTATACACAAATATATCATATTAACATACAAACCACTCTTTAAGATAAGCATCTGAAGGTCTTCTGCGTTGAGAAGGGTTTTTTTTTTTTTTGCTTTTGACAGGAGAAGCTAGAAATTCTCAGCAAGACATTGTAGCTCATGAGCAGAAGTGTTTTTGTGTTTAAGAACATGAAGTTCACAATCGGAGGGGCACAAAAGGTATTTTAGAATCCAAGATTATGAAAAGAAACACACACACTTTACATTTTCTTGAAGAATAGATCCTAGGCAATAAATACTCCTTGCCATCTTCCTCTTTAGGTCTTGTGAGAATTTATTTGGCAATTTATAAATATCAGTTTCTCTTTTTTTAATTTATTATTTTTATTTTATCTGTATGAATGTATTGCCTGCATGTATGTGAGTGCACCCGTGTCGTGCAATGGCACGAAGGTAGAAGAGGGCTTCGGATTCCCCTGGAACTGGAGTTAAGGACGGTTAGTAGCCACCATGTGGGTGCTGGGAATCAAACCACGGTCCTCTGAAAGAACAGTCAGTGCTCTTAAGCGCTGAGTCAAGTCTCCAGACCCAAATATCAGTTTCTCTTTCCCCAGACAAATGGGAGTATTTTCCTCTAAAGATGGACATGGCCTTTTTATAGCATAGATGCAAGATTGATACAGACTAGGTTAGATTAGTGAGCACTAGCGGAGATTCAAGCAGTGGTCCAGCTCTCCTCTCTCCCGTTCAGTTACCCATTTGAAGATGCCCTTATGCAAAGACCTTGTGGGCGTTATATAAAGAACTCTGCAGAGTGTCCCTCCAGGAAATCGTTCTCCAAGCAAGCACCATTAGTTTTCTGTTTGCCTTTAATTATAATTTTAGGTGGAGGGGCAGGAATTGCCAGGACAAAGAATTCTTTGGTAATTTGCATCATAAAAATCGCCGTAGCTTTGGTTTCCTCTTTTTTCATTCTTGTAAACGATCTTTTGCCACACTTCCAGGGATCAACAATCATTTGTCTTTTAGTCCTGCAGGACAAAGCCTCAGCACAGACTGACGCTGATGTTGGAGAAACAGCATTCAAAGTAGAAAGTTGGTCAAACCACATTCATTTTTGAGGCAGGCGCCGTCTTTCTATGTTTCTAAGGGACAACCTACTCATCCCAATGAATCTACATCTCAAAGTGAAGAAAAAGGGTGAACCAGGACTTCTAAGAACTATGCTGTGATTCAGTAGACTCCCTTAAAATTCAAGCTGTTGGAGGTACCACTTCCTGTTATTTAGATAGATAGTGGTTAATCTGCTACTCACGTTAAAAATAAGTCCCTTGTGAGCTATGGTGTGGATTTCTCATCACTATAAACCCCCAAAGAAGGAGATTGTTTCCTCCCAGCTAAGTCAGAGCTTATCCCGTCCCTTCTCACTCCCTGAGCCCAAATGGAGAATTCCAGGACTGAGAAATCTCCCATGCGTTTCTCCATTTCCTTGCAAGTTGCCCGCTCAATCAGATGCCCTGTGATCCTAGGACAGACTCTGATGATGGGAATTAGGCAGCTGGCTGCTCCATTTGAGTACACCGCAGGCTGTGCACCTCCTGTCTGCCCTTTTTTTACTTGCAAAACGGAAATCTCTCTAAGCTCCATCATCTTTGACATTGCTGTGAAAAACCAGTTTGAGTGATAAGATGAACGAAGCTGGATGGAGGCACGGGATGTGCGGCAGGGATGGATTTTTGACCCCATATTTTAAAACTTTGGATGCAGCAGACATATCTAAGTACAGTTGTGCCTTGCCTGCTAAAGCGGAAGATTAATATCCAATAAATTACCTCCCCAAGTCCTTAGTTCTGAATTTTCAGTTTTTAATGCGTGGCACAGTACGCTATCGTGAATAATCAATTTATCTTTTTATTCTATTTTCCTCTCACTCTTTTGATAAATTCATTTTTATTTTCACCAATGTCTCCAAGATCCTAAAATCCTTGCATAGTATGACATTTGAAATATGTCATTAACGTTTGAATTTTTCACCAAACCACAGAATGTTTCCTCTCTGAATATTTCAAAGTAGAATAGAGCAGGGATTATCATTTGTGAATTATTTTGATCCTGTTCTTTTTGGGAGTAGTAGAATTAGTTTGACCTCTAAATGTCAACTCCAGAACTATACTTCCCTAAAAATATAATCAGAGTCAGGTAATGAGAGACAAACCTCTGCAAAGCGTGATAGGATACATGCAGTAGGTGGTTAATTAAAACACTAAGCAATCTTTAAAAAAATTATAACCAGATACAAGTTAAAAGATGTCTGTTTCTCCCTTTTAAAAAATTTTTAAATTACATTTATTTACTTACTACATGTATGCATGTGTGGGCATGCCTGTGGATGTCTGAGAACAAACCACAAAAATCTGTTCTCTTCTGCTATGTGTGCTCTGGGGACCAAACGCAGGTGTCAAGCTTTGCAGCACCTTTACCCAGGAGCCACCTCACTGGAGGTATTTTTCCTCTTTCGTAGTTTTTTCTCCATTTAGGGTCTAGCAATGGCTACGCCATTAAGATGGGTGACCGCACAGAGACTGTTTTCTAATTCGCGTCTTACTGCAGGACATCAGGACTTGTGACTTACTTCCTCATCTGTAGAACAGGGGTTTGTTTCTTTTTTTACCCCTGAAACAATGAGATGGAGAAGGAGTCTACCTGCGTTTCTAGCAATAATACTTGAGTTTGATTTAAATTTTATATTAATATCTGCATAATTACATAAATTCAACACCTCAGACCTCTATTATACTCACCTATAAAATGTAGGAATCGTATCATGATCTTTGTTTTATTGTGGGGATTTAATGAGATTTAATGAGACTCCATGCCTCTGACTTGGAATAGACCTAGCAAAGGTGTTTTCCGTCTTCCCTTTCTTACTTTAGGCTGTTGTATCTGATAAAGGTTTGATATTACAAGGTCCCCACACTTACGAGAAGCTAAGAAATCTGCTAGGTGTGCGTGCGCATACACAAACACACACACACACACACACACACACACACACACACACAAGTATATTAGAAAAGGTCTCGTGTAACCCAGGCTGGCCTTGAACTTGCTATGTAGCTGAGGAGGACCAGGGTGGCTTCGGGGTGTGTAGATATGTACCACCACATCTGGTTTATGTGGTACTAGAGATCAAACCTAGGGTTTTGTGCATGTTAGGCAAGCACTTAACAACTCATTTGTATATTTAGCGCCTGTATGTTTTACTGATTCATTCAATCCTTAATCACTGTCTGAAATAGATACTGTTATGTGAGCTTTGTGGACAAAAGAACGGAAAAACAGAGAAGTTAAATTACATTAATGGAGTTGCAAAGCTAGAAAGAAGAAAAACTATGTGCCTGGATGCCCATGGCACTGAGAAGCAAGCCGGCATACACTCCCCTCGACAGGGCCAACTAACTTTGAAAATCTCAGGGCTAGTAAACTTTCCTCATTGCTGACAGAATACCTGACCAAAACAACTTAAATGAGCTATGAATTTTGGCTCAGAGTTCAGAGGGAACAGTCCATCATGGCAGGGAAGGATGGAAGCAGGAGCACTCTTGTCCATAGCAACACAAGTATGAGGCACCTGGTTACATCTAGAGCTAGACTGGAAGCAGAGCCAGCTCATAACCATCAAGGCCCACCCTTGTGATCTATATTTCCCATCCAAATTCCATGTCTAAAAGGTTCCAGGACCTTTCAAAGCAGAACCACCAGGTGGGGATCAAGTATACAAGCATATGAACTGAAGGGGAACATTTCACATCTAAGCTTTAAATAGAAAAAATTTGAACAGCTTAGGATTCTTGGTCAAACAAGTTTGGAAACTGCCCAAAGCAGCTAAATTATTATCTTTTGTGAAATATTATTATACTGTCTCAAGAATATGCATATATGTGTATGCTTCCACATCTATTTATTGAATAGGGGGTGGTATACATGCTGCACCATGTATGTGGCCATCAGAGGGCAATTTGAGGAAGTTGGCTCTTTCCTTCTACCATGTGGGTGCTAGGGATCAAATTCATGTTGTCAAGCTTGGGAGGAAAGGAGAAGATTCCTTACCCACTGAGCCGTTTCATTGGCCCTTCAAGATATTGAATATGTTAATATTTATCGAAAAGCTCCCAAAAGTAGACATGCATGCATGAATGCATGTGTACCCCCTCTCTTTCTGAGAGAAAGAGAGAGAGAGAGAGAGAGAGGGAGAGAGAGAGAGGGAGAGAAGCAGGGAAGGAGAGAGAAAGAGAGAGAATGATTCTCCAAAATTCTTGGGCCACATACATCTTTTTTTTGGCCACATACATCTTTTTGAAGAAACAATTTGTAACTTTTTTGAGAAGCACTATTTGCTTCACATGCGTGTGGTCCAGTTGTTTCATATGACAGACTGAGAAATGGAGGCCCATGCATAGAATGGAACTTGCTCAACTGGCAGATGGTTAATTGGTGGCAAAGTTAAGATAAGACCCAGGCCTTCATCCTCCAAATCAGGTGCTCTTGTCCCTCCATCATGCTATAATGCTCGGGATAATAGTGCCTGAGATAAAGAATCACAATATAATTTTTTCAGTGCTCCTGCGTAATTCATTTTGTGCATTGAATAGAACTGACATGTATCTTTACATTGTAATATTTTAGTTTTTTTGAAAAGGAGACAATGCTATTGCTAAGTACATAACTAATGGACTCAGTGATGACATTATTTTCCTCTTACTCTTGCTTCTAGGGCTGTGTAGAGAGTTCTTAAAAGCCAGACATCAGCCTTAGGCTGGCTCTTGGTTGGTTACCATGCTTTCAAATGCCAGAGATCACCTCTCTAAAGTGCTCTTCAGATAAGGGGGTCATATGGACAGCACAGATTTGGAACACAGTTGTAAAATCTTTGAAATATTTTTCATCCTATCAGAGATTTGAATATTACATCTGAGTAATCCAACAAACATAGGATGTCACGTAAAAGATAACAGGTGAATTCTGGGAAGGGAGTGGAACGGAAAACATAGGCAGGTTCAGTAGGAAGAATGCAGTTAGAATGATAGCCGTACTCATCATTTTGCAGATCCACCGCTCCAAGTACTGAAAGAGTAGAGAGGGCAGAAAGGAGGTGAGCCGGTAGCCGCATCAGCCTGTGCCTTAATTAGGGGGAAATTGTTTCAAGGGTAGTTGTGCCGAAGTCAGTTAACACACCGAAGTCATCCTCATTGTTGCGACGTGACCCAATTCCCTGTAATGATAACATGTTTGAGTTTTGTCATGAGAATGCCAATAGGAACATCCTTAATAGCCAGGTAAGGTTTGCATGGCAAGAAATTCAGAGTTCAGGGGCTGAGGGGAGTTAAACTGGTAAAGTGCTTGTTGCACAAGTTGAGAACTGACTTCAGTCCCAACACTAGAAAGGTGGAGGCAGGTGGATCCAGCTGGTCTAGCTGAATCAGCAACCTCCAAGCCATGTGAGAGACCGTGTCTCAAGAACAAGAGAATAAACTCGAGAAGGTTGAATTACACACACACACACACACACACACACACACAGAGAGAGAGAGAGAGAGAGAGAGAGAGAGAGAGAGAGAGAGAGAGAGAGCTCAAAATCTAAATGTTGAAATATCCTGTTTTGTTACTCCATTTATATAGGAAGAGTACACTAAAAATTAGGTGAGTAAATAATGCATGGAATGTATGAAGACAGGACACCCCAAAGATCTTGATTTCTGGAGGAGTGAATAGGGAAGCAGGGTAATCCCCCGGCCCCATTCTTCTCCTGTAATCACTGTGGGTTTATAAATGTTCCTCTGTAGCTGCAGTGGGCGTCAGGGTCTGTGACAGTCTGCAGGCCATGCCTGTGAGCTGCCTGCGTACAATGATATATTTGATATGCAAATGAAAAGGCAGAAAAGGGAGCCGGCTGATAAGACTCAAGACAAATTTCAAGTGAGGGTCACAGTGGGGGAAACACAATGATCAAATTCATGCATTGGATGCCTGTTACCCCTCCTTTGGTCAGAAGGAGATATTTATTAATTAAACCAAAGAAGGGGAGTGTGTGCCCGATGAACAAATTAGCACATCAAAACCTTGGGTAAGAGTTGGTGAGTGGGCCTTGAGAGGAGCCTGGGGGAAGCAGGGGAAGCTGGGATTTACTCTTGATTTTGATATAAATCAAGTATAAATTGCTGCTGCTCCACTAAAAAGAATTTATTTCTCCTGCTTTATCTGCAAGAATGATGATGGTTAAAAATATGGGAAATAAGGACAGGGAATTTGTAGTAATGACCACCAGATTAAAACGATTTCAAGCTCACCGATTCTCAAAGTACTCTCTGTACAAATGACAATAAAATTTAAAATAAAAGCAATAAAAACAAGCACAGAAGTGGTTAATGTGGTGAAGCTTCTGTCCATGGAGACTGTGAATTTTTAAAAAACTGTTTCTGGAATTTCAGAATTTCTTTTCTTGCTCTGTTTCCCCCAAAGCACAAACTTTTAGCCAGGAGTTTCAAGGGTGTGTTTTGGCAAAGCCAGCCTCCTGGTACAGACACTGCCTGATGAGGAAGGGTTTAAGTGGGATTTGCAGTTCCACAATCCTCACCCTGGGCAGCGAGCAAGGTCTTTCTTCCGCAGCCGGCAGCCCTGCTGCTTCTCTTTGAGATGATTTTCATCATAAATTATTTACCCTCTCTTGCTGTTTATTGGCAATCTCTTCTTTCTGTATTCTTGGCAGTATATGTAGGCAGGATGTAGGTAACTTACCCTTCAAGTTTTGGTTTGTCCATCAGTGAAATGAGCATTAAATCTGCCATTCTTAGTACTGGCTACATAGTTAAAATCATCCACTTCCCAGAAATTCTTATTTGATTATTTCATGCAGTCCAGCCCTGATATTCTTTTTGTAAAAAAAAAAAAAAAAAGACAGAAAAGCCCTTTGCATTTATTTACCTCTCTCTCTCTCTCTCTCTGTAGTTCAGAGGCTCACTCGCTTACTGGAGTTAGTTGTCTCCTACCATGTGAGTTCTGGGGATTGAACTCAGGTCCTCAGACTTGGTTGCAACTGCTGAACCATCTTGCCAGCCACTATGATATCATTTTTTAATTTTCTTTTTTTCTCTCTTTTCTCTCTCTCCCTTCCTTCCTTCCTTCCTTCCTTCCTTCCTTCCATCCTTCCTTCCTTCCTTCCTTCCTTCCTTCCTTCCTCCCTCCCTCCCTCTCTCTTTTTCGTGAGACAGGGTCTCACTATGTATCCTTAACTGGCCTGGAACTTGTTGTGTAGATCAAGTTGACTTCCAACATATTGAAATCTGTCTGCCTCTGCCTCCCGAGGGCTGGGATTAAAGATATGTGCTAAAGGGCTTGGCTGCTATGCTATCATTTCTAAGAGGAATGGAGCCTCAATTTCCTAAATGGCATGTAGGACAAAATGAAATCACAAATTTGATGAAATTCAATGATTTAGTAGAAAAATAAAACCAAGATTATTCCACTCAACTATAGTTAAATCAAAGTTGATTGAAAATTTAAGTGATCTAAATTCAAAATACCTGTTGGACTCCAGAAGTGTAAAGCCTGCTGTTCTTTTGGAGTTAAGATGGCATCTTGGGGGGCCGGAGCATTGGCTCACCTGTTAAGAGCACTGACTACTCTTGCAGAAGACCCGGGTTCAATTCCTAGCACCTACAAGGTGGCTAACAACTGTCCATAACTCCAGTTCCAGGGGAATCTGATACCCTCTTCTGACCTCCGTGGGCATTGCATGACACAAGTGCACTTACACACATGCAGGCAATACATTCATACACATAAAATAAAATAATAAATAAAATATTATCTTGGGGGCTGGAGAGATGACTTAGTGGTTGCTCTTGCAGAGGATTCCCAGTGCCCCACATGGTGGCTAAGAACTGTCTGTAACTCCAGCTCCAGAGGACCCAGCACCCTCTTCTGACCTCTTCAGGCATGGGCATTGCATGACATGGGTGCACTTATACACCTGCAGGCAATGCACTCATTCACATAAAATAAAAAAAAAATATTAAAAAGAAGATAACATCTTGGTGTTGGGTCACTTTGATCGCATCTAATTCATCCACAAGTGTGAATGCCTAGTCTCAGCTTGTTGTCTATCAACAGTATTAGTTGGTATGTTAATCTTTCCATTCTTGGGACATGTCTGCTTAATCAATAACTTTGGTCTTCATGGGGCTTCATGATGCAGAGAAACAATCGCTTCCTCAATTGAAAATAGAACAGGTTCTCATGAATATGGACTTTATTTAGAGTTTAGGGTTTTCACACACAATATTAATTTATCTTGGAAACAGAAAATTAAAATATAAAAATGAAAGCTTTACTGCCTTATTGTAGGGTCTCATGACAATGAACATTTCATATCCAAAAGAAGCTGAGGAATGATCATTGAGTAATCATGTCCCATTTTGCTCATACTGAGTCTGTTCAGTTTGATCGTTATCTTGTTTAATTATGTGAGGCAGTACTTTTAAAGTATTACTTGTTTGAATTAGCATACACAATCATGGGTTTCATGGGTTGGGGAGATGGTTGAGTTGGTAGTGTTTGCCCTGCAAGAGTGAACACTGGAGTTTGATCCCAGAACTCATGTAAAAAAAACTGGGTGCGGTGGCATGTGCTTGTATGGGACAGGAGGGTTGCCTGGGGCACAGCGGCTGATCATCCTAGCCTGCTTGGTGAGTTGGTGAGTTCCAGGTTAATGAGCAAATCTTTCTCAAAACAGGTGGATAAATCCTGAGGAACAACAGTTGATGGTATCTTCTGGTCTCCCTTTGTACATGTACACATGTGCACCTCCTCACTCAAGAACACACACATACTCCCACATGTGTACACATATATGCACACACAAACACACACAAATTAATGGGTTTCATTATGATATTTGCAGACATATATGCTGTTGTACTTTGTTTAAATCTACCCACTGTCACTACCTTACCACAGAGCTATTCCTGTCCTTGGCTCTCCTCTCCACAGATAGCTCCCCCTCCAGGTAGCATGGTTTGATTAGCATACACAATCCTGGGTTTCATGGGCTGGGGAGATGTCACGGGAAGCCTAAGAACAGAGCGCTGCTCTTGGTGGAAGACTGGATGCTAAGCTTATTTAACAAAGCATCCATCCTGTATGCCCAGTGCCAACCTCTGCTACCAAAGAAAGGACAAGATCTGCTCATAGGAGGAGCAGAAAAACCACATTCCCAGTTTACAACGGAGTAGGAGACGTACTGAAGAGTAAGTCCTCCAGCGATAACCTGTGCTGCCCTTTTCCTAATCATTTTAGTGAGTTTATACTCAGCTCTTTCCAGATGCAGTGTGAACAGGGCATTTGATGGGTGGATTTTCCAAGCAATCCCAGGCAATTCTCCTTTAGCCATAGGTGGTTGGCAGCTAGCTTTTACACCTCATCAGCAGGAACTTAATTCAGGACTGACTCGCTTAAAAGTATCAGTGGCCTAAGGGAATTTCCTAAAGCCCTTTTGGGTTCTTTAATTCCACTGTTGACCAGATCAGAATTTATTTTATCTAGTAATGCTAAATATAGCAGCTTAGTATTAAGCACCAGCCACCAGAAGCAGTTGACTTTGAGATTATCAGCTGTTTATTGTAATCGGGTAAACAATGAAAGAAATTTCCAGAAAAGTCTCAAGGACGATTCGCCTGTGTGAATTTTCCTTTTCTATTTCATGTACAGTTCTAGTGAGAATGATTCACACAGTTTAATTCCCAGACTTCTACATCTCCTTCTGTGACAGGGTGGAGATGAAAATGTCCTCTGAGGAATTTAAGCCTCCAGATGTCTGCCTTCCTCCCTCCCTTCCTCCCTCCCTTCCTCCCTCCCTCCCTCCCTCCCTCCCTTCCTTCCTTCCTTCCTTCCTTCCTTCCTTCCTTCCTTCCTTCCTTCTTTCCTTCCTGTCTTCCTTCCTTCCTTCCTCCCTCCCTCCTCCCTCCCTCCCTTCTTTCCTTCCTTCCTTCTTTGTAGGCTTTTTCCCTTTATGTGGGCACAAGAGTATTGTTTCTTTATTTAAACCGTAAGACAAGAGTCAGAAGTAAATGACTGTCACTATCTTAAGTGTGGTCTTTCCCAGGGAGATCTGATTGCATTAAGAAAACAATTCACAAAACAGAGGGATGAACTTCTAATGGCATTATTTCAGGCATCTACAAATGAGTGAAGAGGTTGTCCTCTTTTGGCAGTTAGGGGATCTGCTTCTCCCTAAAACTACTGCAAAACTATTTGCTAAGGAAGGCTTAATTAAAACTACTTACAAAATTTATGATCATTGAAAAATAAAAGAGATAAGTGAGAGTAACAAGGAGAAATATCATCAAAGTTCTATCTTTATTATTTTACGGAAGTGGCAGTCCAATTTCCCAATTTCATTAATTTTTATTTGTTCAGCTTTTATTTACTCTTTGATTTGGCTGGCTTGATGTTCGCTATGTTGCCCAAGGTGACCTAAAAGTAACAACAATCTCCTTTTCTCAGCCTTACAAATGCTGGGATGCAGGTATTGAGCCACCACTGTTGGTTGAAAACCATTATTATTTTTCTTAAAATATTTTGTGTGCTTGAGTGTTTTACCTGCATGTATGTGTGTGCACCATGTGCATGCCTGGTGCATGCAGGGTCCAGAAAGGGCATCAGATTCCTTCGACCTGGAATTATGGATGGTTGTTAGCTGCAATGTTGGTGCTGGGAACTGAGCAGGACCTCTGCAAAAACAAAAAGTGCTCTTAACCACTGAGCCATCTTTCCAGCCCTGAAACCTATTACTTTGTACAATTAACATACATGAATTTAAAAAAATGCAATGAGGGATTTATTTCGTGGTTTAAGGTTATGATGACTATTAGCACCCACATTTTCAGGTCAGATTTTACTTTACATGTTCAATCTTTTCTGTTAATGAGTCTCTATGATCAGGAAAGCCCAATTAAAAAGCGAATAAAATTAGCTGGGCATAGTGGCACATACTTGTAATCCCAGCACTCAGGAAGCAGAGGCAGGAGGATTGCCAGGAGTCTGTGGTCAGCCTAGTCTATGTAGCAAGTTTCAGACCAATGGGTGACCAACATTTAACAAATAACAATGAGACTTGTCACACGTACTCTGAGAAAAGTACAGGGTAATAAGAACAAAGACAACAGAACTATTGATTTAGTTAGATGATCACACAGGGACTGGGAGATCCTTGGATACTTCAGTTGGGGTTGAAAGAATGAGTGAGATTTAGAAGGTTAGGAAGGGAAGCCAGAGTCGCCACGCTGAAAGGTGAGAGGGGTCAGAATGGTGTGGACAGAGATGGCCAGTAGAGGTTGGTGGAATTTAGGGCTGCGAAGCTGCTGCTTCAGGCTAGTGTGCTGCGCTCTGCTTTTACCTGATGGTACAGTTTTCTGTCTGGGTCTTTTTGTTGTTCCAAGGATTTCTGGTGCTAAAAGTTAAGAATGCCAGAAAGCTGCCTTTGCAATGTTGGACTATACAATGGTCCTCAATGGCCCATACAAGCCATGTAAGAGCAGAGCTATGACCTCAGCAAGCTCGTGCTGTAGTACATGTTACCATTACAGCATCTTTTTGCTTGCTGTTGTGGGTGGAACTGTGTCCCATTCAAATTCAAATGTTGAAGTCATAATCTTCCACATATCAGAATGTGACTATTTACAGGTAGGTATCAAGGTCATTAAAGCCAAATGGAGTCACATCCAAGTAATACATTTAGGTGGTGTCTTGTTAAAAGGTATTAGGACACAGACAGTACAACATGGGGACAAATGTGTAAGGTCACAGTGAGAAAACAGCTATCTGTAAGCCCATACATGAGGTTTCAAATGAACCCAATACTGTTGACACTTTGACCTTGAACTTCCAGCCTCCAGAACTGTGAGAAAATAATTTTTTTTGTGGTTTAAACAGCCTTGTCTGTGGTAATGGCATTCTTAGAAAAGTAATATACTGATACTAAAAATATACATTGATTAGGTCCTCAGGTTTACTTACATTTTAGCCTAGTGGTGACTTTGGTTATTGTTCGAATGGAACATGATGAGATAAAAGGTTTGGCTTAGATCAGTAATGGTGTTAGAAGGATGAGTCAAGATGGACTCTGGAAACTACAGGAACTCATGAACGCTTTTTCTGTCTAAATGGAAAGATAGTCTGGGTTTCTGATGAAAAGAAATGGCATCATCCAGTTATGCATTATAAGCTGTCTCCTGGCTGTGTGGAGGATGGGCATGGTCAAGGTAGAAATAAGCAGACCATTGCCAAGTTATAGCAACAGTCTAGGAAGGGAGAATGGAGATCAGTGTAGAGTGGTCACAGCGGAAATTGGGACCACCCTTGAAACATGTTTGGGCAGCAGAATTGTGAGGATGTAGCAAGGAGCTTGGTAGGGAGTTGAAAGGCAGGAGATGCCAAGGATGGCTCTCAAGTTTGTGGCAAAGGAAGTGGGTGAATGATATTGCTATTTATTTTGATGGAAAAGATAGGTCAACTTAGGCATGAAGGTCAGGAGCTCAGATCTGGAACTTTGAAGTTTGAAACATCTGTAAGATGCCCAGATGGACATGCTAAGCACATGCTTGGGTATGTGCCTCTGAACCTCAATAAATAATTGAGGTCAATTATTTGAGAGTCATTGACCACTAAAAGGGTTTCAAAGTCATGGGAGTTCATGAGATGTCCCAGGGGAAGATCATCATTTTAAAAGAGGTTCTAGAGGACTTGGGTTATAGCTCAAAAGTAGAACACTTTACTACAGCATTCATGAGACCTTGATTTGAATCCCTGGTACCACAACTGGAAAAAAAAAAAGATTTAAAAATAAGACATAATTTGGAAGTATACCGGCTAGTTGCTGTTATTTTGAATGTCTGATATTTAAACCATCTTCCTATGCTTAAGAAATTCCACTTTTAAGAAACCTGGTAGGCAGCAGACTCTGTTGCACATAGTAAGTGTCATAAACAGCCTCCACTTGCGTCTGCAAACTCTCTTGCAGGTCAGGAGTACAACACAGATTTAGCAACCTGCTCTATTTTCACTGGATTGAGATTTTGGAGCTGGCTGACAAAGCAGAGATTCTTAGTAGAAAAGCCATGTTTGTGCCAAGGCAAGGCATCTTTATTTATTTATTTATTTTAAATAAATAATTTATTGAGAATTTCATACATGCATATAAGGTGTTTTGATCAAATC
>NW_008360319.1:675876-677991 GCF_000622305.1 Nannospalax galili | reverse complement strand
CACTCCCTCCCTTCCAACTCCTCCCATATCTCCCCATCACTTTTTTCTGATAATATTTATTTATTTATTTATTTATTTATTTTTTATGGGGCTTTTGGCTACTCCAACATTCCTCCTCCTTCCCCCTTCTGAAGAGGCAATGCTAAAATCTTTTTTTTCACAGGTAGGAAATTCTTTTTTTTATGCTTTGAAGAATTATTATTTTTGTATCATTTAAAAAATTTTTTAATAACTACATGATTAGAAGAAGCATTTCACTGCAGTTTTAACATATTCAGTAACACACTCCAGAGCAAGAGTACATCTCTTTCACAAGTAGGTGCAAGTTTCTAGGTTCACAGTTGAATTAATACAGTTATACAATATTGAACTCAGAATAAGCCCTGTAAGACATAAAATTGAATGTTTTTAACCTTTAAAAAGATCCCCATTTCATTTTAGAATATTTTGTTCCTAGCAGAAAGACTCATTGTTTCTGCTGCTGAGATGTTGGCACGTGCATCTCTAGTCTGTATGTATCTGGTTATTAGTCACAATCAGTTGCACTTGGATCCTTGGTGCCTGTGTATGTCTATAAAGTCATTGGGTAGATTTCAATGGTAATGTTTATCACCTCTACTAATTAACATGATGTAAATTTCCATGCTTCCTCCTCAAATATAATACATTTTTTAAAAAATTTGGTTTGTGTGTGTGTGTGTGTGTGTGTGTGTATCACATAGAACATCCCAAACCATCTTATTCGACCATACACCCACTTCCCAATGGCACCCTCCCATAGCCTCCCTCCCCCCGACTAGAGCCCTTATGCTCTGATATCCCTGCTACTGTCTGCTGTGTTGTCGGCACCCCCAGCCATTCCCCACTACTTGCCCTTCTGGTGAATCTAGTCAGCCTATCTAGAGGTCTTTGTTTTAGGAAGGTCAGCTGTTCCTCATCTAGCAGCAATCAGTTGTCAATATTCCTTTACATAAGATTGGGGTGTGCTGTTCATTTTCCAAGTTATATGCTGGGTTACTATCTGGGAATCCCTTGGGCTAACTTGGCCAACAACTCAAAAGAAGGTATCTCCTATCTGGCATTGTTCCTTCTTATGTAGCCTTTAGCTATGCATATGGACCTTTAGAAATTATATTGGCTCCTTTAATCTTTGGTTATACTTTCCTTTGGGGTGTTTAAGGCCATAGAGTTGGACCAGATAAACTGATTTATTTTTACTCTTAAGGTCATTTGAGGATCTGTTCCTCAGGGATCATAGGGGCTTGAGAGGAACATCTGGCTTTAGACCTTTCTTTTACAAGTTCCATCTGTGAAGGATAAGACAGAGGTCCTGCTTGATCATGTGGCTTCATTTGGAAGCATGGAGTAAACTTTCCTCTGTGTTGACCCTCCTCTCTTTGTAGACTGGACACTGGTTCAAGTCCATTTGGTGGGGTCTCCATGGCCTCCATGATCAAGAGAACAGATGACTTACCACAGTTACAGGACATTTTGAGAGATTCTGATCATAGTCCCCGGGAACTTAGTCAACCTAGGAGGGCAAAGAGCAAAAACTGTCCTTTATGTCCCTCTCACCAAATTAGTATAGGCCTCAACGTATGGCTGTTAAACATCCAAGAAGGTTAGTACCACCAGTCTGGTACTTTTAATTACTGTGTGTCATGTAGATAAATCTTGGGGAAAGACCAGTTTTTCTCAGATAAACCTTACCTAGACATATATTTCTTGATCTGCTATGTATAATTTGTCAGTAGGTTGTAGGAGTAATATGGTTCTCTCTGGTTTTCAAAACTAGCTAGGCATTGTTTATCTCTCACATTGTCTCACCCCTCCATCATGGTTTCACCACTTAAGGAGCTCCCATTTCCCCTGTTTCTCCCTTAATAGTACCCTTCTCCTTTGTTCCTTCCTCTCTTGAGCTCCTTCTTTCCCTTTATCCCCTAGGTTCCTTGTATACCCTTCCCTCCCCTATCCCTTAAAGTAACCCAATTTTTATCCATCTTGCCATTATTAGGGTCTGTTTCCTACTGTTCTCTTTTGGGTTCTTTCTTTTCTTTTACCTCCCTGTTTCCGTTCCATTATCCTGGTTCCTGTAGTTATGTCTGGATACATACT
>NW_008360319.1:674519-675684 GCF_000622305.1 Nannospalax galili | reverse complement strand
TTCATTTAGTATAACAGTTTCTAGTTCCATCCATTTACCTGCAAATTTAATGATTTCATCTTTCTTTACTGCTGAGTAAAACTCCATCATATAAATGAACCACATTTTCATTATCCACTCATCAACCGACAGACACTTAGGTTGCTTTCATCTCTTAGCTGTTGTGAAAAGAGCAGCAACAAACATGGATATACAAGTGCTTCTGCAATAGGACGAGTTCTTTGGATATATGCCAAGGAGTGGTATAACTGAGTCAAATGGTAGGTTCATTTGTAGTTTTTTAAGAGTTCTCCACACTGCTTTCATTAGGGGTTGAACAAGTTTGCAGCTCTATCAGCAGTGGGTGAGCATTTCCATTTCCCCACATCCTCTCCAACATTTGGTATCATTTGTTCTCTTGATCCTAGCCAGTCTGACAGGGTAAGATGAAATCTTAAAGTGGTTTTAATTTGCATTTCCCTAATTATTAGTGATGTTGAACATCTTTTAAGATGTTTCATAGCCATCTTTACTTCTTCTTTTGAGAACTCTCTGTTTAGCTCCTTAGCCTATCCTTTAACTGGGTGACTTCTTGTCTCGATTCTCTGTTTTTTGAGTTTGTTATATATTCTGGATATATAGAATGTATCTGTCGGATGTATCATTGGTAAAGCTTTTCTCCCATTCTGTGGGTTTTTTGTTCACTTCCCTGGTTGCCTCCTTTGATGTAAAGAAGCCTTTTAGTTTAATGAAGTCCCATTTGTTGATTCTTGCCCTTGTTTCCTGAGCAATTGATGTCCGGTTGAGAAAATCCTTTCCTACACCTATATCTTGTAGATGTTTCCCAATGTTTTCTTCTAACATTTTCAGAGTTTCAGGCTTTACATTGAGGTCTTTGAGACATTTGGAATTGACTTTTGTGCAGGGTGAAAGATAGGGGTTTAGTTTCATTCTTCTACAGGTGGAGATCCAGTTTTGCCAGCACCATTTGCTGTACATGTTGTCTTTCCTCCAGTAAATATACTTGGCCCCTTTGCAAATATCAGGTGGCTGAAATTGCATGTACTCATATTTGGTCTTCAGTTTTGTTCCGTTGATCTATGGGTTTATTTTTGTGCCAGTACCATTTTGTTTCTATGACTATAGCTCTGTAATACAGCTTAAAATCTGGTATAGTAATCCCCCC
>NW_008360319.1:671971-674225 GCF_000622305.1 Nannospalax galili | reverse complement strand
GTAAGGTTTATTCTGAGTCTCTTTTTTTTTGCAGCTATTGTGAATGGGAGTGTTTCCATGTGCTCTTTCTCTGATTGGTTGTTATTGGCATATAGAAAGGCTATAGACTTTTGTAGGTTAATTTTGTAACCTGCCAATTTACTGAACATGTTAATAATTTTCAGGAGTTTTCTGTCGAGTTTTTGTGTGTCTCTTAGATATGAAATCATATCATCTGCAAAAAGGGATAATATCATCTCTTCTTTTCCAATTATTACTCCTTTAATTTCCTTCTCTTGTCTTATTGCTCTTACAAGAGTTTCAAGCACTATGTTAAAGAAAAGTTGGGATAGTGGACAGCCTTGTCTGGTTCCTGATTTCAATGGGAATACTTCCAGTTTTTCTCCATTTAGAATGATGTAAGAATGATATTGGCTATGGGTTGCTTTAATTATGTTGAGGTATGTTCCCTCCAGTCCAGTTCTCTCTAGGACTCTGAACATAAATGCATGTTGAATTTTTTCAAAGACCTTTTCTGCATCTATTGTGATGACTGTGTGGTTCTTGTCTTTGAGCCCATTTATATGATTTATGATGTTTATTGACTTACATATATTGAACCATACCTGCATCTTTGGGATAAAGCCAACTTGATCATGGTGGACTACTCTTAAGGTCATTTGAGAATCTGTTCCTCAGGAGTCATATGGGCTTGAGAGGAGCCCCTGGCTCCTTTCTTTTACCAGTTCCGATTATGTGAAGATATGTCAAAAGTCCTGCTCGACCATGTTTGGCTTCGCTTGGAAGCATGGAGGAAATACTTCCTCTGTGTTGACCCTCCTCTTTGTAGACTGGACACTAGTTCAGGTCCATCTGGTGGGGTCTCCACGGCCTCCTTGATTAAGAGGACAGGTGACTAACCACAGTTACAGGACATTTTGAGAGATGCTCATAGTCCCCTGGAACTAGTCGATGTAGGAGGGCAAGGAGCAAAAAGTGTCCTTTATGTCCCTCTGACCAAATGATTATAGAACTCAAAAGTATGCCTGTTAAACATCCAAGAAGATTAATTTCACCAGTCTGGTAATTTTGTTGTTGTTGTTTATTTGGTCTTTTTTTGAGACAGTGTCTCCCTGTAGCCCCAGTTGTCCTGGAACTCACTATGTAGACCAGGCTGGCCTTGAACTTACATCGATCCACCTGCCTCTGCCTCCCAAGTGCTGGGACTACAGGTATGCACCACCACGCACATATATGTTTTTAAATTTTCCCTTATAATGTTCTGTATCTTTCTGGTGCTTGTTGTGATGTTTCCCCTTTCATCTCTGATTTTGTTGATTTGGAGGTGCTCTTTCTTTCTTCTGGTTAACTGGGTTAGTGGTCTGTCGCTCTTGTTTATCTTTTCAAAGAACCAGCTATTGAATTTGTTGATTCTTTGTATTGTTTTCCTTGTTTCAATTTCATTAATTTCTGACTTGATTTTTGTTATTTCTTCTTGTCTGCTGGGTTTGGATTTCGTTTGCTGTTGCTTTTCAAATGTCTTGAGCTGCAATGTTAAGTCATTTATTTGTGTTCTTCCATATTTTTTGATGTAGGCACTTAGAGTTATAAACTTCCCTCTAAGGTCCACTTTCAGCATGTCCCAGAGGTTTTGTTGTGTTTTATTGTCCTTTTCATTTAGTTCCAGGAATACTTTTATTTCTTAATTTCTCTTGTGACCGATTCATCATTCAGAAGTGTGTTGTTTAATCTCCAATTGTTCATGTGATAATTAAGGCTTCTTCTGGTGTTGACTGTAAGCTTTATTGCATTGTGGTCTAATAGAATGCATGGAAGTATTTCAATCTTTTTTTATTTGTTGAGCTTTGTTTTGTGCCCGAGTATATGGTCGATTTTGGAGAAGGTTCCATGGGGTGCTGGGTAGAAAGTATGTCCTTTAGTGCTTGGGTGGAATACTAGATAGATGTCTGTTAAGTTCATTTGATATATGGTAGTGTTTAATTTAGATGTCTCTCTGTTAACTCTCTGCCCTGTTGACTTATCTAATGGAGACAGTGGGGTATTAAAGTCTCCTACTATTAATTAGTTGGGATTAATCTGGGTGTTAACATCCCGTAGTAGTGATTTTATGAAGTTGGGTGCACCAGAGTTTGATGAATATATATTCTTGAGTGTAATATCTTCTTGTTTTATTGTTCCTTTGATCAGAATGAAGTGGCCCTCTTTATCTCTTCTGATTAGTTTTAGTTTAAGTCTATTTTGTGAGATAATAGAA
>NW_008360319.1:652613-671825 GCF_000622305.1 Nannospalax galili | reverse complement strand
GGTTTTGTTTCTTAATCCATTCACATAGTCTGTGTCTTTTGACTGGAGAATTCAGTTCATTAATGTTTAAAGTTATTAATGAAAGATGGGTATTGAATCCTGTCATTTTTATTTCTGTTTACATTCTTGATATAGCTGTACTTTTCCACAGTTATACCTTCATTGAATTTCTTTCCTCAACTCCTTGGGTATAGTCATTCCTTTCTTCAGCTCTTTGTATTGCTTCCAGAATTCTCTGAAGGGCTGGTTTTGTGGACATGAATTCCTTCAGCCTATTTATGTTATGGAAGATTTTTTTTTCCTCTTCAACTATAATAGACATTTTGGCTGGGTATAATATGGGTTGGCATGTGTGGTCATTTAAAATTGGGACTGCTTTGGTCCAGGCTCTTCTGGCTTTCATAGTTTGCACTGAAAAGTCAGCTGTAGTCCTATTGTGTTTTCATTTACATGTTACTTGTTGTTTTTCTTTTGCAGCTTTCAGTATTGTCTCTTTGTTTTGTACATTTAGTGTTTTTACTATGATGTGCCCTGGAGAGTTTCTTTTCTGGTCCTGTCTGTTTGGTGTTCTATATGAGTCTTGATTTTAAGTCTTACATCTGAGCAGCACTTTCTGGTTAGGCACAAAAATCTCAATGAGAAATAATTGTCTAAATAGCTTTTTAGATAGACTTAAGCTTAATGTCTGGAAAGTATGATCCCTTGAACCCTTAAAGAAGTATACTGATGACTTTACTCTTTGGTTATGCTTTCCTTTTGGGTGTTCAAGACGGCCCAGACAAACCAATTTATTTTTACTCTTCAGGTTGTTGGAGGATCTGTTCCTCAGGGGTCACATGGGCTTGGGAGGAGCTCCGGGCTCCTTTCTTTTACCAGTTCCGTCTATGTGAAGATAAGTCAAAAGTCCTGCTCAACCATGTCTGCCTTCACTTGGAAGCATGAATGAGATGTTTCCTCGGAGTTGACCCTCCTCTTTGTAGACTGGACACTGGCTCAAGTGCATCTCGTGGGGATCTTCATGGCCTCCTTTAAAGAGGACAGGTGACTCACCACAGCTACAGGACACTTTGAGAAATGTTCCAGACTCCCCTGAAACTTAGTTGACCTTGGAGGGCAAGGGGAAAAAACTTTCCCTTAAGTCCCTCTGACCACATTAGTATAGACCTCAAACTAAGGCTGTTAAATATCCAATATGGTTAGTTCCACCAGTCTGGTACTTTAATTATCATGTGCTGTGTAGATAAGGCTTGAGTTAAAAAACCAAATATTCTCAGATAAACTTTGACTAGATATATATTTTTTTCCTTAAACTAGTTGACTAAACTATGACCATAGACATTTAAAAATTATGTGTATATTATTTTTGTCTCATCCTTTATATATCATAACAAATAGACCGTCATCACTTGCTTATGCTTTCTCATTTTTTTCTGTCTGTTTTGGAAAATATCTCCATTCCCATATCCTTTTAACATCTTTTACATTCTTGTTTTTTTTTTAAATAATTATGAGACATAATAGCATTAACAAATAAAATTTCTGTCCATTGTAAGACTTCTTATCCTGGGGTTGCTAAGTTTATTCCCTTTCAAGGTTCTAGTGTCAAGCCAATGTTTGATTAAAGTTTTACTGGGCAACCAATGAATTTACTGAGCTTACTTACTGAGATAACTGAGGGGTTGCTGAGGTGTATGTATGACCTGAGGGTATGCACACTGGAAAGCCTTTACCCAGCCTGGGTCATGGGTAAGGCATCTTTAAATGTGGCTGGAGATATTTATCATAGCTGTGCTGAAGTCACATGGACCTGGAACATGTATGATAACAAGCACCTGTCCGAAAGCTAGATTTGAAGATTCATCTTCACTGTCACCTTTACTGGGTCTAGAATCACCAGCTTCTTGATATGCCTATGAGGGGGTTTCCAAAGTGTTACAACTGAAAGACTCACTCTGAGTATGGGCAGCACCATTCCTTGGACTGAGGTTCCAGACTGGAGAAAAAGGGGGAGAGGAAAAAGGCAGTGCACACAGGCATTATTCATCTCTCTCTGCTTCCTACTTTGGATGCAATGAGAAAAATTACGCATGCTCCTGCCACCCCAGCCATTCCCACTGCCACACCGTCTCTGCCATGATGGACTGTACTCTCAACTATGAAATAAAATACATATTTCCTTCTTTTTTTAAGAAAATGTAAACCCTGTCTCAAAAAGACCAAAAGAATGTAAAAAATTATTTATTATTGTTATTTGGTATGTACGAGTGTACTGTCTGTATGCATGTAAGTGCACCCATGTTGTACAGTACCTGCAGAAGTCAGAAGAAGGCATCAGATTCCCTGGGACTGGAGTTATGCATAGTAATGAGAAAAGGAACCTGCATATCCGCTATTATTGACTTCACTTTAGGGAGGAAAGGATTGTGACTTTGAAGGCTCACACTAGATTGAAACTTTGGGTGTATCTTCCTTCAAGTGCTGTTTTGTAGCAGAGCTATTACAGAGACTCCACAAGGTTAATATAGTTTACAGCATCTAATGAAAAGGTTAAGTGTACTGACCATCCTCTAAAAACAACACACTGTGGAAGTGTTTCCAAAAAACTTTTAATTACATTTTATTTATCTTTGGTGTGTGTGTGTGTGTGTGTGTGTGTGTGTGTGTGTGTGTGTGTGTGTATGTGTGTGTATTTCAATGTGTATAGAGGTTGGGGGGCAGCTTGTGGGAGTTTTGTCATGCCTTGTACCCTGTGGTCCCAGGAATCAAACTTAGGTGGTTAAGCTTGGCAGTAAGTGCCTTTACTCACTGAGCCATCTCACTAGTCCTGTGATGGGGTTTATAGATGACTTTGAACCAGAATATATAACATGTAGCATTAGGAAATAAGATCCATAATAAGCATTTTAGCGAAAATACATTTATAGATATAAAAATATGTTTTGTCACTTTCTTTTACTTTAATTCTCTCTTGAATGGCTTAGAGGTTCCTGATTGATTGCATCCCTTCAGTGTAGGACTATAGAAGGGGAAATTTCCATTTTGGACACCTGTAGGTATGTTGAGGGGTCCACTGCCAAACTGGCATTTCATTTGCATAGCTGCCTTGGCAATATCTCAGAAAAAGTCTGACTTTCCAGAGATAGCCTCTTTGATTCCCAGTGTGACGGGGTTTATAGCTCTATGACAAATCACTGACCCTATTTCTAAAGCTGACTCAGTTTGCATACCAAGAATCCTCAGGACTTCTGCTAAGGCTAGCTGTCTTGAGCCTGTACAGTGGCTGCTATTTCAAATGAAAGAACTAGTGTGTTTGTGCTTTAATTATCTCTTCTTCCAAGATCTACCCAGCAGTATTGCTCCATACAGCTTGAAAGAATTTAATTAAACAAACAAACAAAAACAGCCTTTGCTTTTTTTGTTGACGTCGTTTTTAGTCGCTGGAATGAAATCAGGCTACGGTTGTGCCAGAGCTTGGAGATTTTCTTTTTCTTGTTCTTGTGAAGAAGCCGCTATCAGGACTAAGGACATAAACACTTAGGAGCACAATACAGTTATTTTTCAACCATGTGAAGGGTCTCCCTGTCTGCAATGGGTCAAAAGAATGCAAATTCTGAGAGGAAAACCTTTACTTTCTTTGGAAAATTCCAGAAATCTGTAGGAAAATTGAAAGAGAATTAGAAGATTTATTGGGAGCTCAAGTGCATTTTTATTTCTCCAGAAAGGTCTCCTGGAAAGAACAGAAGATAATTGTAGGGGGGGCTGGAGAGATGGTTCTGTTGTTAAGAGAACTGGCTTCTTTTGCAGAGACCCAGGTTTGATTTCCAGTACACTCACATGGTGGCTAACAACTATCGGCAACCAGTTCCAGGGGATCTGACGCCCTCTTCTGACCTCCGAGGGTTCTTCATGACATGGGTGCATTTACATACATGCAGGTAATACCCTTATACACATAAAATAAAAAAATTTAAAAGGCTTGCAAACATTTCACAATATTCATAAAGATCATGTAGGTTTAATATAGGCAAATTAGAAATGAGCAATGCACAAAGATTTCTCAAAGGCTTGTGCTGTATCATCTAAATTCCTAGATCTCAAGGTTGGAATGCTTCTCTTTTTTGGTCTTTTTGATACAGGGGTCTCCCTGTAGCCCCAGCCTGCGTGGAACTCACTATGTAGGTCAGGCTGGCCTTGAACTCACAGAGGTCTGTCTTCCTTTGCCTCTCTGGGATTAAAGGCATGGGCCACCACCATGCCCAGAGGAATGTTTCTCTTTTTTGCCTCATCTTCTTTCTTTTTATCACTTCTGACCTCTGGCAGAAGAAGGTAGAGTAGACAAAAATCAAAGAAGAATTTGGTATTCACTAGCAATTGAGACATAGACATTGAAACAAGTAAGAAATTATACCTGACTGCCCTCGAAGCACTTCTGATCCACTTCTCTAACCTGACAATGTACTTTGAATTTTTTAACTAAAAATTTTATTTTATTTATTATCAGTGTGTGTATGTATGATGTGTGTATGGAGGGCATGCACATACCACAGTCGTATATGGAGGTCAGAGGACAGCCTTCCAGAGTCAGTTCTCTCTTTCTACAGTGGGTGTGTTCTAGGACTCAAACTCAGGCCATTAGGCAAGGGCTTTTTTATCCTGGCCCATAATGTGTATTTTGAAACTGATTTCTAGTGCAGTGATGTGTAGTTGCAATCCAGGCTGCTTGGGAGACTCAGATGGGAGGATTATTTGAGTCAGAAAGGTACAAGTTCAAGGCTATCTTGGGCTACATAGGGAGACCTTGTTTCAGAGGTAAAATAAAGCAAAGAACATCAACAACTAAAACCATATAAACATCTTTGAAATGGGCCACAACTGAAAAATTAGAAGCTTCCAGAAAGATCAGCAAATGCCAGCTAGCTCTTCTCCATGGAATTCCAATCTGTATTGCCTAGGCAATATAGTGTATTCCGAGAGAGAGAGAGAGAGAGAGAGAGAGAGAGAGAGAGAGAGAGCTATGAAGATAGTTTGGAGACATTTTATGGAATGATGTATATTTTAAGACTGGTATTCTTTCTTTTAAATCTTTTTCAGACAGGGTCTTCCTGTAGTCCCAGCTGGCTTGGAACTTCCTATGTAGACCAGGCTGGCCTTGAACTCACCTGCCTCTGCTTCCCAAGTGCTGGGATTAAAGGTACACAACCACCATGCCCAATTTAAGGCTGGTATTCCACATAGGTGTCAAACAGTTGAGAAATTAACTTTTCAATACCAGATGTACACTGCTCTATGTGATATTCCTTGATACTTTAAGATCGTTACTTTAAAATACCTCCCTGTTGCATCTGTATAGATGCACCAAATCTCACTTGGTTTGTTCCTTTAAAACACAAACCAGGGGCTAGGGAGATGGATTAGTCTGTAAAATGCTTACCTTGTAACAATTGGGACCTGAGTTTGATGCCTATAACCCCCAGAAGAAAAGCTGGGCATGATTGTCCTCTGGCCTCCACACACATGCACACACACATGCACAAGCACTATACACATGTGTACCTGCATATACAGGAATGCATGTGTGCACAGACACAAACACAAAAGCCATACAGACAGGCTTGGTATGGTAGCATGCGTCTGAAATCTAAGCACTTCAGAGACAGAGGCGGGTAAGGATCACAAGTTCAAGTCTGTACTAGGCTACATAGGGAGACTCTCTTTCAAAGTTAAAACAAAATCAACAGCTACCACGGCTGGAGAGATAGCTCAGCACTTAAGAGCACTGGCTGCTCTTATAGAGGACCTGGGTTCAAATCCCAGTACCTACATGGCAGAAAACAACTGTCCATAACTCCAGTTCCAGGGGATCTGACACCCTCTTCTGACTTCCATGGGCATTGCATGACACCAATATACTCACATGCATGCAGGCAGTACACTCATACACATAAAATAAAAACAGTAAATAAAATATTTAAAAAAAATAAAAAACTACCCAGATCATAAAAACACATTAGAGATGGACTGCAATTAAAGAATTAGCAGCCACCAGGAAATAAGTAAATGCCCAGTAGGTTTTTACCAGTCAGATAGTTGAATCTAGACGAATCAGTTGTGCAGGAGGTGAGTATTGATTGAAGGGTGAAGACATGGGCAGTGATGAGGGACAGTCACGAGTAAGGGGAACTGGAAAACACTGAGCAGAGGGAGAAGGGAGGGGAGCCGCAAGGAGGAGGGCAATTGAGATAAGCTCAAATGCAGCCCAGCTTTGTGCCTAGCTGGTCTTGATCCTTGGATTGGTCAGACTTCTTGGCCAGAGAACAGAGGGGATTGCTGCAGTTCATTTGGAAGAAGCCTCGAGAAACCAAAGCTCATCCATCACTTGACCTAAAGTTCCGGCTGGAAGAATGGTATGAATGGCCCATTGCTGCATGTGAACCAGCAGCTTCTGCCTAGCTGTAAAATACATGTAAACGTATTCACCCATTTTTCAGCTACCAAATATAATCCGATTTAGCCTCTTGGCTCAGATTATTTTACCTATAATAATAACAGCATTACACTTTCGCTTAGACTTTGAGATACAATTTTTCAGCATAAAATATGAAGTCTGGAAGATATAATTTTCTTATATTGAGGAAGGTCAATCTTACACATCATATAAAGTTTAACTAAACCGAACATAGACCTAAAATCACTACCCCACTACAAATTTGGAGCAAGAGAGTTATTCTGTTGAGATTGAGCGCACACCCTTAGACGCATGGGTTTGTAATTGAAATGTTGACACAACCTTAAAGTATCACAGCACAAGCAGCGTTGTTCTAATAAATCTTGTCCCTAATCCTCAGAGAGGACCTAAAGAAGAGATTCACTTTCTGTATCAGGTTTCATTTACTGAAAGGCTTCTGAAGATAAAGCTCATAAACTAGGAAGGGACAGATACAATGTGGGCTAAAGGGTTAAAGGGCTAGAGAAAGCTCTGTAATTCTCAGAAATGGGAAACAGATGTTGTTTGACATTTTGAAGCACAGTTTCCTTCTCCTTTACGCACTTTTCTGCTATCGTAGCCCTCAAAGCAAAGATGTATTACTGTAAATGAGAATAGCCTGGCAATGCGTTTCCTGCTTAGAGAACAGAGGAATCTAATATTAAGACTAATTTTTATTTAATGCAGTGTCTTTTCACATAGATGAATCACAAATTGCATTTGAAAAGCGAATGGCATTGGTAGAGTTTATCATGAAACCCAGGGAATTAAATCACACCTTACAAAAATGACTAAAGATAATTGGAAGGAAACATTGCTTGGGCCTTGGACGCTCCTACATATTAATTTTGGTTGCTAGGGGAACTGCCCTGATTTGTGCTGACTTCTGGTAAACTCTGTGCAGACAAACACCTGCAGCTTCATACCTGCAAACACAGGTAGGAATCAGGACCTAGAATTAGGCTTTAAGAGAGAGGTGAGAATTGTGGTAATAGTAAATGGTTAGTACAGGGGATAGAACATCCTGGAGAACAAGATCTAAAATGAAACAGTGATCACATAAGGCCTCAGAGGACCATTAGTTTCCTCCAAATGGAAGTCCCAAACTAGTGGAGGCTTATCCTCAGAGCAGGCAGGTGGTACAGCAGTATGGAATGAGTGTAGAGAACAGCAACAATGTGAGCATCTTACAAGCTAGGGAAAGTCAACCTCCTGTTTATTTAGTGTGTATATCTGCTACCAGCAGATTTCAGTTTCTTGGGAGGTAAAGTATGGTCCATAATGGTTGACTCCTTGTTTTATTGAGGCAGGGTCTCACTATGTAGACATGATTGACTCACTACGTAGACCAGGATATCCTTGACGTCATAAAGATCCGCCTACCTCTGCTTCCTGAGTCCTGGGATTAAAGGCGAGAGCCACCATACTTGACGTCTACTGGTCGACTATTTTCAGAGACAGGGAAAAACTCTATTGGGTAAAGAGAAGTGTAGGTCATAGGGAGTTAGCAAGATGGACTGAACCCTGGGAAACACTGATGGCTTAGCTCTGTATTTCCCCAAAGTTAGAGAATATTAATATGGCAAGTGTTAACAGGTATGAATTTTGTATGAAGTCTCATAAAGTCTAGTAGGTGAAACTATATAACATTTAGTATTTAGTGTACTAAAATAATAAGCAAAGCAACAGGAAAGCTTTGGTCTCAGGGTGTTTTTTTTTGTCTTTTTAGACAGGGTCTCCCTGTAATCCCAGCTGGCCTTGATTTGCTATGGGGACCAGGCTGTCCTCGAACTCAGAGATCTGCCTGTATCTGCCTTCTGGGTGCTGTGATTAAAGGCATGCGGTACCATGCCCGGCTTTGGTCTCAGTTTTTAAAGACACATGCAGCTGACCATTTGACTAAAGTTATAGCAGGTGGGTTTATATAAAAATCGTTTTATTTTGGGGGAGGGGGAATGAGGCAAGGTACCAAGTTTTCATTGATTCTGCCTTTCATTGATGAAGGAAAAAAGCCTCCCAAATACTGAAGCTCAGCACGAATCTTACCTCCTTTGAGAAAAATCCCCAACCGTTTGTCTCACGGAGTTTATTTTTCCCGTATTATTGTCTACCTGATGATCAGGGCACTGACAAAACAGGAACAAAACAAAAGGAACCATCAAAGGCCAAACAAAACCTAATGAAATACAAAAGCACATCAAAAAGACAACTTTATTTTAAACTGTGTAGTACTTTTATTAGAAGAGGTATTATGGCAGACAGACATAAAGTCAGTAACACAGTGGGGGCTGGAGCAGAGTTCAGGTCTAGTGCCAGAGACACAGAACCTGGTGGGTCTCTGAAGAAAAGAGCCCACATATGGCAGAAGTGGAAGTCTGTCCATGTAATTTTCTGAGGTTGGGGGAGGTTTCACAGTAAGACCTACAGCCAAGGCCCTCTGATTCCTATGCTGGAGGCAGGGAACAAGGTGGGGGCAGGGATGTGGTCACCCCTTTTATGTAAACCAACTTTGCAAGTGAGAAATTCTGGATGTCTGTAAGCTAGGGACTCACAGAAAATGTCTATGACATAGTGATATTTTAAAAGCTCCTTGCTGAGTGAGTGGGTAGGTTGATGTCTCTAGAGGAAAAGGTCCCTCTCTGTATGGCTCACTATGAGAATCCAGGCCAGTGTCATGTTGGACTATATTCTGTAACTTAACCTGCAGAATACCTCTATCCAGTCAAAACCACGCCTTGTTCTCTGGGGTAGAAATTTGGTTTGAGCCATAGACTGGAGTAGACTGTAGAGACATAGGTCTGGTAATTTCACTGTGCCTGGATGGACTGCATACAGACTCTGCATCCATACTCAGTTGTCTCTTCTTTGGTTTATATTCCCTTTATTTAATATTTGATTTTAATTTTGTGGATCAACATTATCCTGTCCTGTTATCTCCCTGCCCCCCCTTTGTGACAGATTTTCCTAAAGAATATAGGTTGGCCTGTGGTAGGGATCTCCCTGCCTCAGTCTCCTAAGTGCTGGGATTGTTTTGGATTGTGTGGTAGTATTTCTTTACCCTTTTCTCTTTTCATTCCACCTCTAGCTGGAACTGCCACGATTACCTCCCCTTTTGTCATCATCACGTCTTTGGTCTACTTGCTTCCCCCTCTTGTCTATTTTCTCAATTGCTTGAGTACAAGTCTTGCTCTAATTATTTCTATTCTTATCTTTAGTAACTAATATGTTGGCAAAGACTGTGATATTCTAGCTCCTTAATCCCCCCAAATTATTGGAGACTAATGTTTTTGTTTTAAAGTGAGTATATATCCATGAGTTGTGTTTGAATTTATAGTCAGTTTTCTATTCTCAGAGTAGACTGTGGGAGTGACATTGGTGTCCTGAGCATGCAGACTAAAGGTTTAGCATTTGAACTACTCGGCAAGTCCAGTGGAGAAGACTGGATCTTGACACTACTACAGCCTAATCCCACTTGAATATTGAGAATTATTCCACCGAAAGACTATGAGTAATAAGAAAAAGCTCAACCAATGACCTAAAGCCAAGTGCGTAAATCCCAATACAGAAACACAAGAAACAAAATAATAAAAGCAGCATGACTATTACCAACTATTAATTCCAGAGTAATAGACTCCAACAAAAATGAATTAGATAAAATCCCAGAAAAAGAATTCAAAAAAAAATGATGTCAAAAATGTTCAAAGACATTGAAGAGGACAGAAATGAAAAATCCTAAAGCAACTTAAATTGAGCACAAACTCAGAAGACTCAGGTTCAAATCCCAGCACCCACATGGCAGCTAATAACTGTCTGTAACTTCAGTTACAGGGGATCTGACAGCCTCTTCTGTCCTCTGGGAGTCTTGTACAACATGGGTGCACTTACCTACACACAGTCAATACATGCATACACATAAAATAAAAATAATAAGTAAAATATTTTAAAAAGGAAAGTCAATACAGGGCAGGAAAGAAGAATTCAGTAAAGAAAAAACTGATAAATATATTGATTTTTCAATAAAAGACTCATGAGTCAAATAAGAAACTAAGCAAAGACCTCATCAATAGAATTATGGCTTAAAGACAAGGTAGATGAATTAAAACATTTAGAAAATGACAAAGATAAAATCATAAGAAAGTATGAACAGATCAAAAGAGAACTACAGGACATGTTACAAGACCAAATCTGTGAATCATGGGTACAGAGGTGGGGGAAGTCAAATGTACAGGCATAAAAATACATTGTATACAATCCTAGCAGAGAATCCCCAAATCTTTGTGTGTCCCAAGCTGCCTGTTTCCTCCAAGGGGTGGGGCCTGCTGCGGAGATTTGACTGTGGAGAGTTAGCTGCAGAAGGAGGGGCTTGTAGCGCCATCTTGAACTGGAGTGCACACAAAGTGGGTGCAATGGCTGGGTGAGCTCAAGAACAGAATGGCCTGGCACTGATGGACCTGGGGTGAGACTGCTGGCCCCTGAGGCATGAGCGAAAGCTAGTGGTGACTATGGGTGGGCCATGGGAACGATCTGGAGTGGCGGCCTCTGAGCCATGGCACAGATCTGGGCGGTGCAGAGCTAGGCGGCTCAGAACTAGGCACTGAGTGTTCGGTTCTTTGTAAGCCACCCCCCCGCCCCCACCACGGTAATAATAAATTTACATAAAGATATATTATATTATGTTATATGGTTTGCCTGATAGAGCAAGAGACCTAGAGAGAACTCGGGCAACAAAACTTTGAAAGGAGATGGCAATCCAGGCACACTGAATAGATAAGACCAGAAAAGACTATCCTCATGTAATACATACATCACAATAAGAGTATTAAAAGGTGCAAGAAAGAAGCACCAAGTCCCATACAAAGTCAAACCCATTAGAAAAATAGATTTCTTAACAGAAGCTCTAAAAGCCAGGGATGATGTATTTTAAGCTCTGAAAGACACTAAGTGTCAATCTACAATACTGTACCCAGCAAGGCTATCCTTCACATCATAGTTTCTATGATAAATGCAAATTAAAGGAATTCATGACCACTAAGTCAACAGTTTAGAATATAGCTGAAGGAATACTACACAGTGAAGGGAAAGCTAAACATATCCGAGGTCATAGGAAAGAAGAGACTACATTAGAGCAGTAACTAAGCCACTGAGGACTCAGGAGATACCAAACGTAACATAATGACAGGGGTGAGCATGCACCTTTCTGTAGGGATGACTTTTATAAAATGGACCTGATCTAGTCTAATGGTTTTTCATTAGCTCCAGCAAAACCATGTGCTCTGTGTTTTCTGTTCTGGGTACCTGATCTTGTTTCCTTGGCAAACTTAATTTGGTTCTCCATCCAAAAATATAATGAATCAATGTGGGTATACTTGAGAATTAATATATCAAAACACTGAAATGTAGTGCACCCATCTCCAGTGCATACAATGAAAGTTATAAAAGGACAGTTGACCTTGGATGAATGAGATGTTCTAGAACTAGAGATGAGAAGGCTGGATTTTCTGTTAGATGAGGGTGGAGCCAGGCTATACTTCCCCAGCTGAAGCTGGAGAAACCATTTTGAATAAAATTATGGATGGGTCCCAACTTGAAGACAAAATTCCAGAGAAAAGAGTTCCAGAGACAGTTCCATCAGCACAGTGTCAGGAGACAAATGGTTCCAACAGATATCTAGGGGAAGGAGTGTCTTCCAAGGTCAGGCCCACCCTTAAAAACAAAATTTAGGAGTCAGACTTTTTGTTCAGGTGATCAGAATGGTTGGATAGTAACACTGTGCATTTCAAGAACAAGTCTAAATGTTAACAACCTCAATTCTCCAAGTGGCAGATTGGATTAAAAAACAGGAAGGACCCATCTGTTGCCTACAAGAAATGTACCTCAAATGGCAAAGACAAACAGACTTACTTAGGGTGAACAAATAGGAAAATACATTCTGAACAAATGGTTTAGAAAGCAAGCATGTGTAGCAAGACTAACATGTGACAGATAAGATTTCAATAAAAAATTAGAAGAAATAGTCATTTCATACCGATTAAGGGGAACAAATCCATCAAGAGGAGAGATTTCTCAAACGGTTAAAGCCCTTGACACAAAGTCCGGATCACCTGAGTTCATGCCTAGAATTCATGTAAAAGCGGGAGGAGAGAACTCCACCAAGTTGTCTTCCAACTTCCACACATGCACTGCAGAGCACACACACACACACACACACACACACACACACGTAAAAAAATTAAGGAAAAAATAGATCTGACATTCTCATTACTGCAGCAAGATATAAAATCAACATAAAAATCAGAATCCAGGCAGGAGTGGTGGCACACGCCTTTAATCCCTGCACTTGGGATGCAGAGGCAGGCAGATATCTGTGAGTTCAAGGCCAGCCTGGTTTACATAGTGAGTTAGGAGACCCTGTCTCAAAAAAGGCCAAAAAAACCAAAAACAAAAATAAAACAAAAAAACCCTATCAATCAGCATTCTTCCCATGTACTAATAATAAAGATGCTGAGAAAGAAATCAGGAAAACAATCCCGTTTTCAATAGCTTCGAAAACAGTAGGAATTAAACTAAGTGGAAATGAAACATTTACAATGAACATTTCAAAACGCTGAAGAAGATGCTGGAAAACGGAAATACCTCCACGTTTCCTGCTTGAAAATGGCTCGATTGCCAAATGCAATCTTGACGCAGTCCCTATCAAATTCCAATGATGTTCTTCACAGACATAGGAAAAACAACTCTAAAATTCATATGGAAGCCAAAAAGCCTTGTATAACCAAAATTATCTGAGCAAAAAAATGATGTTGGAGCTATCACCATTACCTCAAGTTATGCCACAGTAAAACAAAAACCCAAAGAATGGTGCTGATACGGTAACAGACACATAGATCCATGAAATAGAACAGAGCATCCAGAATTAAATTCCTACAGCTACAGCTATCTGATATTTGGCAAAGATGCCAAAAATATGAATTGGAGAAAAGACATCCTCTTCAACAAGGGTTTGAGAAAACTGGACATCACCACACAGAAGCCTGAAACTAGATCTGTTTTTCCTGCTCTGTAAAAGCATCAGCTCAAAATAGATTAAAGACCTTAATGTAAGATCTGAAACTTTGAGATTTTCAGAGAAAAACACTTCAAGATATAGGCACAGGCAAAAATTTCCTGTTGTATCTGCATGAACTTAGAAGGGAAGACCCTTGTGAGAGAGAAAGGGGAGGAAAAGGGGGCATGGGAACTGGGGAGACAAAAGCTTCATGATATACTTGAAATTATTATTAATAGATACTCAACCTTTAAATATTGAAGTACATATATACAAACATATGGGCAAATAAACTCAGAGTATTTGTATAGTTCTTACGGATGTTTAATCACAATAACCCAGTTTTCTTAGTGAGCCAAAGTCCTGATAGAGCTGTCTAGTCTTTTTTTTAATTATTTGTTCTGTTTTTGAGATGAAGTCTCGCTATGTAGACCAGGCTGGCCTTTTATTTTTTTCCACGTGTGAGTTTGAATAATCAACCATTCTGGCCCCAGAGCCTCCAGTTTTAAAATGAGTTAAGAAATAGCTGAAGTCTTTTGAGCACTTCTGAGCCAGCTTTACCATCTTAGTGGCAGTAAGTATGGATTTTATGTCAGGTCATAACCATTACCCGCTCCAGTGCTTTGACTGTGTAAGCTAATATCAATAAGTAGGTATTCATAATGTTAATGATGTTTGTAGGAAATTTAATCTTAAGTAGATCTAGAAAAATATAATATGTGTTGAATTCCCATCTAGGCCAAGCACACCACGGAATCCTATGGATTAAGTAGGCAAGCCCGTGTGTGTCACATATTACAGTTAACAGAACTGTGCTTTTCAAAGCAATCATCTTACTTTCTGGGTCCATTGTCAAGAGTTCATGTGAAATGCCTACACTCCACTCTAAGGCCTGAGGCAAAGCTATTAAATATAGGAATAACATTGCAGTTTTTTTCTAGACAGAAAACAAAAGCCTTTGTTTTTGTGGCGTGGAAACATATATGCCCTACTGGGAACCCTGCGAGATGATAATCTGGAAACTGTTGAAAGAATATGCTCTGGCCTGGCCTTTCTTCATGCTGTTTTCCTTGTCATCAGACTCCTGTTGGTTGCCAGCATTTGGGTTTCTACAACCTGGTAATGCTGCCTTGGGCACTCGTGTGGCTTAATGAGAATGAGGTAACATGGCAGATCTTACTACCCCAAGGGGCAGAAAGTCACCTATGCAGGGGTCACTTTCAGGCAAGCTTGGAGAGGGCAGAAAGGCAGCTGTTCTGAGGCATGGAGATGGAAGAGAGCCCAGGATGTGAACCTTGCAGTATGGGCCAGGGTAACATACAACATAACAAAGAACGTATGTTGACATCATTGTTGCTCCTTTACGTAGGCTGTGGAGTATTGCCTACCTTTTATGTGTTATGTATCAAAGGTCTGTGAGGGCTCCTTGCAAAGACATGATTGGGTAATAAGGTTGTGTACACTTTCTTGAATGCTTGGCATTCTGAATGGAGGTAGAGCCTTGATTATCTGCTTCCAGTGAACGTCAGGGTTATTTCCTATTATTGATGTTGAAATGATGCTGTGGTACTATGAAAAGACTCTTGATGGTAGTTCAGGTTTCATAGTTGGTCACATGCCTGAACTTGGTCAAACGAATTCTTTGCTTTGGGTCTAGTTCTAGAAAAATGCATAAAGTGAGTTAGATGAACTGTAAGATGCTTTTCAGCCTTACAATTCTTGGTAATTATTATTTTTAGGTGAATATTACTCAGTACTTCCCAGCTCCCCCTGGCAGTTCCTGATATGCATGCATGGAAAGACAGCCCATTGGAGCAAGGATTATTGAATAGCTCTTTGCTCTGCAGTGACTTGTTGCGATTAAAATTGCACAATGGTCGCTGAGAATTTTAGTGCCTTATTATCATGCCACCTTTTCTGCTAGAAGATGCTTTTGCCCCAAGAAAGCAAGGGCTCGCTCCTTCAACTCTTCTCGGGTTTTGTTCGAATGTTTCTTTCTCAATGAAGCCTTTCATAAACATTCTGTGCTAATAGAATCTTACCATCACTTCACCTTTTCCTATTCCTTTCTGTGATTATCAGGCAGGACCATTCTTGAGAGAGAACCACATAATTAATCTAACAGAGAGAATTTACTAGAAACAAAAGCTAAGTGTGGTGACATACACCTGTGAACACTTGAGAAGCAGAGTCAGGATGATCGGGAGGAGTTCAAGGTCATCTTCAGCTATATTGGAAGTTCAAGGACATCTTGGACTGCATGAGAATCTATGACAAAAAGCAAAGCAAACAAAAATAAATAAGTAAATAAATAAATAAAACAAAAGAAAAAGAGCTCCTTCTTATAGAGGAAGTAATTAGAGAAAGCATCTAAAGCTGTTGGTGTTACAAGCCACGTTTATTTATGTCCTACCAAATTCGTATGCTGAAATCGCATCCTAATTATTTCAGAATATTACTGTATTTGGAAATAGGCTCTTCTAAGAGGCAACTAAGCTAAAATGTTGTCATATGAATGGGCCTTAATCGAATCTGACTGAATTTGGCTGGGTGTGGTAGCTCATATATGTAACCCCAGCACTTGGGAGGATGAGGCAGAAGGACTGCTACCAGTTTGAGGGTAACTTGGGCTACATGGTGAGTTTCAGTTCAGCCTGAGCTACAGTGTGAGATCTTGTGTCTAAAAACCAAACAAAAATAACAACGAACAAAAGGAAGAAGAGGAAGAAAAAGTTGACAATAACAGTAGGACCCAGACATACTGTTTTGATTAACTTTTCATCACTGTTCCCAAAATGCTTGACTTATACAACTTAAAGAAGGAAAAATTTATTCTGATTCATAATTTATGAGGATTCAGGCCACCATCAAGGGGAAACACCAGGCAGGGAAGAGTAGCTTACATCACGGCAGACAGCAAGGAGGGAAAGGAAGACAGGAAGACAGCAGTGACAAGATAACCCCAAGAATCCAAATCAGTGACTTACTTCATTTACCCAGGCCACATCTCTTAAGTTTTCCAGAACCTTCTGAAATAGTGCCTCCAGCTGGGGACCTAGGATTTTAAACATTATCCTGTGGGACGTTTCATACTCAAACTGTAATACACAGTACAGAGGAATGTGTTTGCAAGGGCACAGCTGGAAGTCCAACAACTACAGCCACATAGAGAGATTCAGAGGAAGCGAACCTTTAGGTTGGACTTCTAGACTTCAGATCTGTGGAAGAATATATTTCTGCTTAAGTTTTCCAGTGTGGTGGCAGTCAACACTATCAACTTGACTGGCTTTAGAATCACCTAGGAGACACACCTCTGAATGTGTCTGTGAGGGTGTTTCCAGAGAGGTTTGACTGAAGAGAGAAGATCTATCCTGAAAATCATCATCCCATGGTCTAGGGACCTGGAAAGAATAAAAAGGGGGTAAAGGAGAAGGAGCTCTGAGAACCAGCATTTGTCTCTCTGTGTCTTGACTGTAGATGTGATGTAACGAGCTGCCTCACGGGCCCACTGCCATGACTTCCCCACCATCATGAACTGTATTCCCTCAAACCGTAAAGTCAAATGAGCCCATCTACCTTCACATTGCTTTTGTCAGTATTTTCTCACAGCAATGAGAAAAAGTAACTAGACTGAGCCTTTAATTCATTACGGCAGACAGAGAAAATTAGTAAAGCCTTGAAGAAAAAAAGGAAGAAATTAGGGTTAATGAAGAGAGTCTTTGAGTTGAAATGAGGACCTCTGAGCACTCAAGAGGCACTGCTTGTCTGGGTTGAGAGGAACAAAGAGGCTGGTTCTTGTAGAACTGTGTGTTTCTGGATGCAACTGTTGCTGTCAGGGAGAAGAGCTGTGGCTGAGATGCTGCTGGAGATGACAGGAAACACAGGGCAGGGAACAGGTCCTTCCTTGTCTCCTCATTTTAAGTCTCCTCCCAGAAATCTGAACAGTTGCCAGAGCAAAATGGTTACTGCTGTACTCCACCCTTTCCATCCCAAACGGGGTTGAAATGGAAAGACCAGAACTCATGATGTCATCCTTAGAGCCTCTTTTCTGTCTCCTAATTAGAAGATAAGGTCCACAAAGGGGACAATTTTGGTTTGTTGACTTCTGTATCTCAAAGGTCTATGAAAGTAGCTAGAATGTAATAGGAGCCTAATAAATATTAAATTAATTAACTACCACCTTATCCATTATACTAAGAGTGGAAGCAAGGCAATATTCCAATTAGAGAACAGGGGACCAAAACGCTAACTAGTTTTGGAATTGATTTCATAGCCACTACTTGCTTCAATTAGTCAAATAACCATAGATCACAAGTCATGGCTGGTTAGCTTTTAAAGACACTGGAGAGTCTCAAGTTGTCCTTGTCAGGGGATTCATGTCAGTGCTTGAATGGCTTGCATTCTATATTTGACTTCAGGTTCAAGACTGAAGAGGTAACAACTATGGGTCAAAATAATTTGTTGACAAGGGACACAAGAAAATGTGAGTATGTTAGTAAAATATTTTTGGTGATGGCCTAAGTGATTTTCAGGTTACCTCTGTAATATAAAGGGAGAAAATTTAAAACACAGAGAGTTCAATGTAGTTCCAGGGCTATTCAAAAGCTTAGAAGACCAAGCACATACCCAAGCATCTAAATGTGGAGGGCCAGAGACAGCAAGGCAAATGTCTGGGTGTGCCAGTGAGAGCATTCTCAGAGAGGATTAACTGAAGGGAAAAGACTCACCCCGATGTGGGAGGCACCATCCCATGGCCTGAGGGATCAGATGAAACAGAAGAAGAAAAAGAGGAAGCCAGTAGAGTGTCAGTATTCTCTTTTTCTGCTTCCTGCCTGCCATGAGTGAGCTGCTTTGCCACTCTCCCTGCCATAGTGAACTGAACTAAACAGCTCCAATAAATCCTTATTTCCCTTAAGTTGTTTCTGTCAGGTGTTTGTTGACAATAACATAAAAAATGATACAGCTATAGAGTAGTTATTAAAATCCACATTTTATACACAGGGAAGCATTTGTAGAGAGGTTTGGTAATTTGTGTACTATCAGACACTAGAGATGCTTTAGCACCAGTGTTGCAAAGACTAACTTTAACCTTTGTGCTCCTCAGCCTTCCATGATGAGGAGGGCGGAGAGGACAAGAAGGTATAAAAAGGCAGTATCCATTTTTGAATTTTTATTTATTATTTATTTATTTTATTTATTTTTATGTCTATGAATGCTCTGCCTGCATGTATGTAAGTGTACCCCATGTCATGCAATGCCCATAGAGAACAGAAGAGGGAATCAGATCTCCTGGAACTGGAGTTGTAGATGGTTGTTAGCTGCCATGTGGATGCTGGGATTTGAGCCTGGGTCTTCTGCAAGAGCTGCTGGTGCAGAGAACACATTTATTTTAGAGTGTGATGATGAATAGATTAGGAGGGCTGCATAGTCAGACTGTCACAGTTTAAATATGGAGTCACCACTGATAAGCTGTGTGATTTTGGGCTAATGACTTCACTTCTCTATCCTTCAATTTCTCCATAGAATGTGTATGTGTGCTTAATACAACTGTATGTGTGCTTAATACAACTGTATGTGTGCTTAATACGACTGTATGTGTACTTAATACAACTGTATGTGTGCTTAATACAACTGTATGTGTGCTTAAACAACTGTATGTGTGCTTAATACAACTGTATGTGTG
>NW_008360319.1:647269-652073 GCF_000622305.1 Nannospalax galili | reverse complement strand
GGAGTATTTCTTTGCTCCCCTATCTCTGATCTATAAATAACTTGTGGTCATAAGATGGAAAAACATGAAATCTGTGATTGACCCCATTTCTGTATGGCAGCAGAAGTAAATGATAGAAAAGGATGCGATCCATGTTTCCATGACAGTATACCACCAGCACAGGAAATTCTCCCTGTGCTTTGGGACGCTTTGTGTGGGAAAAGCCAGAGAGGCCATCATAAGCTATCTCATATTTTTTAAGTCTACCTTGATCAGTTAGCTACCCCAATGGGTTTCAAATGCATCTATGTACTAGGAGTTGTAATGACAGACAACCTGGGGAATCCAGGCCTCCACAGAATAATGATCAAGAAGAACAGAAAAATATGCTCTGATTCTGTCATCAAAACCTTTATCTGTATGTCTGCAAATTAAAGGAGAAGGATTCTATCCCGGTGGATCTATCAAAACCTTTTTTATGAGGAGGGCTTAAATGTGGTTAGGAATGAAATATTGATCCTTAGTGCTACTTCCAAAACCCTAGGATAATTCCTAGAGTATTTTTTCATTTATATATGGGTGGTGTGTTTTAGAACGTGTTGGGCTCACATATGTGCTTGAGTGTATGTGCACGTATGTGAGCATATGCCAGCTGAGGTTAGGAGTCTTTCTCTGTTGCTCTCCACCTTATTCTTTGAGGCAGAATGTCTCATTTGAACCCATATCTCACCAATCAACAGACTATCTAGTCACCTGGCCCCAAGGAGCACTAGAGTTGCAGATGAGCTCCCATACCCACCTGGCTTTATGTAGGGTCTGGGAATCTGAACTCTGATCATCATGCTTGTGCAGCAAGAGCTTTATCTACCGAGTTCTCTTCCCAGATCAAGATTCCTAGAGTCATGAGCTCAGGCATCTCTGATTACTTCTTTCTATTTTGTCTGTTTTCATTTCATGTCACTATTAATAAACCTAAGTCACCTTTCTTTGGTCAACTGTTTGGAGGAAATAGACCTCAAGACTACATAGTTTTATCTCTTTGCTACAGGAATTGATAATTGATATTCATAATGTATTCTACACATGATTACTAATTTTCTGATCTTTTGAATATTTTATTTATTATTATGCTATTTTTACGTGTATGAGTGTATTGCCTGAATGTATGTAAGTGCATCTGTGTTGTGCAATGCTTGTGGAGGCCAGAAGAGGGTGTTAGATCCCTTGGAACTGGAGTTATAGATGGAGTTGTTAGCCACTATGTGGGTGCTGGGAACTGAATCTGGGTCCTCTGCAAGAGCAGCCAGTGCTTTTAACTGCTGCGCCATCTCTCCAGCTCCTAATTTTCTGGTCTTATTGACAAACATTTTGAGACCAGCAAGAGATTCCTATTTGACCTCCTGTCCTGGGACATGAGAGGTTATTACAGAACACAGTATTGGGGATGTCTCTAGCTCAGGCGTATTTTGTTTCATCATCTCAGTGGTTACCATAGCTGACTACATAATCTTTTTGTCCTTAGCTATGAAACTATTTCTTCATATGGCTTGCTTCATGGAATCTACATTTCCATACAGCTGAAATGGTGCTGCTTTGACAAGGATGATAGCACATTTTAAATACACCATGGTTTAAAAAGTAGCATGTGCTTAGTTCTCAATCTAAAAACTGGTAATTACAAGCATTTTATTATTTATTTGTGCTGCCTTTGCATAATTATAGCATATCAGCTTGCAAATATATTGCATAATGCTAATAATTTTTCCTTTAGTATTTAGAGTTTGCAAAACATTTTCATTCTATCTCAATAATACTGCAAGTGTTTTACTACTCCCAGTTTATGGATGAGAAACCTAAGCTTGATGGAACAAACAACTTATTTAAAATTATATAGCTGGCAAGTAGGAAAAATTCAAACCAAGATTGTAGGAGGCAAGTGCTTTAATCATTGTGTAAGGACCGTAGAATAGGGTAGATAGGCTTATCTTGGCAAATAGACAGCTGTCATGGACCAGAGGCAGCTAGTACACAGGGCATTTATTTTCTGTTCTTTATAGGAGCCAATGAACAAGATGCTGTTTACTTAATTCTATACTGAATGTAGAGAACAAATAAGTTTTTTGTAGATGAATTCCATTTGTCTTCTGCATTACACCTCTTTATAATGTTTTAATCTCTCTAGCTAAAACTGGGATTCATAAGGTCTTAGCTTTAGAAAAATTCAGATGTCTTTGTATATGCATGTACGTGTGTGTGTGATATGTACATGTGTGTGCATGTGTGCAGCTGTGGGTACATTTATGGAGGACAGAGGTCAACACTGAGTATCCCTCTCTAATGTTTGCCATATTACTATTATTGTTATTTATTTATATTTATTTATTATTTATTTATTTTTGAGGCAGGGTCTCTCTGTAGCCTTGGCTTGGCCTAGAACTCGCTTTGTAGACCAGGCTGGCCTTGATCTCGTGTGTGCACCATTATATTTTTATTTTTTTATTTGTTATTTTTAAAATTTTTGACAGGGTCTCCCTAGACCCAGCCCTCCTGGAATTCACTATGTAGACCAGGGTATCCTTGATCTCATAGAGATCTGCCTGCCTCTGCCTCCCAAGTGGTCGGCTTAGATCTGAGAGCCACTGCACCCAGCATTACTGTTCATTTTTTTAATTATTGAAAAAGCACACGTGTGTGTGTGTGTGTGTGTGTGTGTGCGCGCGTGCGCATTCCTATGTGCAGCTGCATGTGCCTGCCACTGTGTATGTGGGAGGACAACTTCAGCTGTCATTTCCCTGCTTCTACTTTCTTTGAGACAGGACTTTTTGTTGGTTTTCCACACCTGCCAGGCTTGCTGGTCCGCTAGCTCTCAGGGGTTTTCCTACCTCAAGCTTCTGTCTTTCCTTATGAGGATTGGGGTAACAGGATACTGCACCTGGCTTTACCTGGGTTCTGAGAATTAGAACTCAGGTCCTTAGACTTGCATGACGAGCACTTTACCCATGGAGTCACTTCCTTAGTCCTCCACCTTATTTTTTGAGATACAGTCTCTCACTGTACCCATAATTCACATTTTGTGTAACTGGCTGGCCAGTGAGCCTCTGGGATCTGTCTGTCTGTGTTTCTCCCACCCCCAGTGCTGGGGTAACAGCCACGTGCAACCTTGTCTGGCTTATGTGGATGCTGGGGATTCAAATTCAGGTTCTCATTCTTGTACAGAAAGCACTTTACTGAGCCATCTCATAGTCTTCCAAATTCAGGCTTTGATGGTAAAGCCTTCCAATGTTTTACACAGCTCCTTGGTTTCTCAATGAAAGTTGCATAGTATCTCTTCTGTTTCCATCAAGTGGCATGCTTATAGAGATAGATAAACAATAAAATTATAGGGTAGAGCTGTAATTACCACTGCTTTCTAAACCACAAGGTAGTATACTGCGTTACTTCCTTTTGAGTGTGATAGAGTTAATTGTTATTGCTGTGTTATCACAGAGCATTAACCCACAAACCCAACTCAGCTACCTAGTAATTCAAGAGTGCTTGCGTAACACATAGCCTGTGTGTGATAAATTGCGATAAGCATTCATGAAATGTGCAGGCTGCCATCACCCCCATCGTAACCCATCAAATTATTGTTGCTTGTGTTTAGCTGGAGACTACAGCGCTCATAAAAGTGTTAGGGCTGCTTTAGTGGCCTGAGACTGAGGTTTGGAAATATCTGGAACTTTATGTATGCTCAAAACCCTAGTGTATTGACTCAAATGTAATATCAGCTACAGTGTGTGTGTGTGTGTGTGTGTGTGTGTGTGTGTGTGTGTGTTTAGGAAGAAAGCTGAACTAGATTTCTGGGTGTACCTAAGTGGGCTCAAGGCATCTGGGGAAAGAGTAGGAGCATATTCATATTCAGTCAACAGCCTAGCCAGTTATACTGGTAATATGATTCAGTGGGGAAACAAGAACTGGTTTGGAAAAAGTGAGAACTCTGGTTCTTCTAGCTCCCTCTCTGACCTATCACCCAGTTCTGAGAAATGTCTGCAGCCAAAGTTTGAAACATTTCTCCCTCCTTGTAAAGCACATTTGGGTTTTGGCATAACAAGCAGGTATCTCTCCAGTTATATATTGTACCTGGATCTATAAGCTATGTTCCTCGGTATCAGTGTATCTGTGTATCTTTATATCTCCGTGTATGCCTATTTGTGAACTTGTGTATCTCCTTTTATATCTTTATGGGACATGCTGACAGGAATAAGCCCAGATTACTAATTCCAGTCTGGAGCTCATGGATAACAAGAGGAAACTCGAAAATGGTCTAAATAGTTCATGACCTGAGGCTTCTGAACCTTTCAGAAATCTTTCCATGTTTTCCACCAACACGTGGCTTCCGTGATGCCTGTGGTACTTGCCAGCTCTTGTGGCTGCCATGGGAGCTCAGTTCTTTATGGACAACTAGACTCTTAGAACTGTTTCATAGCCAGACTTCCTCTCCTTTTCTTCCAAACCACTCTAAGCAATATATTTCATCTTCTAGTCAGGCACTTCCTTTTCTCAATTAAATTTCTTTTTATCTTTTTGAGACAGGGTCTCACTGTAGCCCTAGCCTGGCCTTGATCTCACAGGGATCTCCCTACCTCTGCCTCCCAAGTGCTGGGACGAAAGGCGTGGGCCATTATGCCTGGCTAGTTAGTCAAGATACTTTCAATAGCTTCTTTGTAGACTTTCTTCTGTCTCCTTTGGCCTTGGTAGGGAAGACTATCTCTATCTATCATCTATCTATCTATCTATCTATCTATCTATCTATCTATCTATCTATCATCTATCTATCTATCTATCT
>NW_008360319.1:609035-647120 GCF_000622305.1 Nannospalax galili | reverse complement strand
TATCTATCTATCTATCTATCTATCTATCTATCTATCTATCTCTGTCATCTACATATAAAGAGATATAGCAGGAAGGTGCCATGTCATATATTTTTTTCTCTTTCCTTTCTAAAAGATGTATTTTAAAATTTTATTTATGTGTGTATGTGTGCGTATGTACACGTGTGCTCGTGTGTGTTTGTGTGTGTGTGTGTATGTGTGTGTGTGCCTGCAGAGGTCAGATGAGGGTGTCAGCTCTCCTTCTGTTGGAGCTGTAGGCAGTTGTGAACGGCCCAACATGGATTCTGGGACCTGAAGCCTGGTCTCCTGGCAGAGCAGTACATGCTCCTAACTGTTGAGGCATCTCCCCGACGCTAGTCTCTTAGACTCACATATTCCTTCCTGCTTCTCAGTCATTGGTCACTGGAACATCTTGGTGCCATTTCCCAAATGAAAAACTTTTTCAAAATTGCCTTAAAGATGTTCTTTCAGATAGTCTTTTTATCCCCCAGTCGATTATAATCCTGTGATAGTCATGAACTTTCTTAGTTTTACAGTCCTAACTACATCCCAAATTTGAGCTTTACTTTCCATCTGTTGCCACTGCTTTTGTCCCAGGGGCCATTTCCTTCCTGTAACAGTACACATGGTAGTACTGACAGCTTAACTTCCTTCAGTCCTCCACACACGCTGCTACCCTGGTGATATGCAGAGTAGAGAGACTGATTCTTTTTAACTCCAGCCCTCAGCTCATGGCAAAACTTATGAGTACTTTACATCATCTCTCCAGGCATACTTTGGTTTGTGTGTGTGTGTGTGTGTGTGTGTGTGTGTGTGTGTGTGTGTGTGTGTGGTCTGTGTGTATGGCTACGATGAGTGTACATGTATGTATGTGTGCACATTTGTGTGCATGTGCACCACATTGTGTGTGTGTGTTTGTGGCAAACCTCAGGTGTGGGTCTTGCTTGTCCATCTTGTTGGTTTCCATCTTTCCTGTTTGCCACTTTTTATACCAGGCTAATTGAGCCACAAGCTTCTGGGGACTCTCCTGTCTTCACCTCCCATCTCTCTGTAAAGGCGCTGGGATTGCAGACTTGTGCCCCTGCCCCTGGCTTCATGTGGGTGCCTAGGATTCAAACTGAGTTTCTCATGCTTGTGTGGCAAGTGCTTTATTACTGAGCCATCTCCCCAGGCATGCGTGGATGTTTTCATACACCTTTGGTATAGTGTTACCACATGGCTGTTTATTGCTTATTATTATTCATTTATAGCTGCTTACACAAACAAAGATTTAAGGTTGTTTTGTATTTTAGATATTCCCAAGAGTAGAAAGCCAGTATTTTCAACTTCTTGTCCCAGCAAAGGGGCTATTCTTTTGCAGAGAAACAGAAGTAACGAGAGAGATACATATTTACCATGAAGTATCAGGCCCACAGTTATGGAGGTTGAGAAGTCCCATAATCTGACACCTGTATGTGCGGGCTCAGGGAGGCAGGCGGGGAAGTTCAGAGGCAGAGCTGGAAGAACAATGGTACAGATTCCTGTCTGGGTCTGAAGTCTGAGAACCAGATGTACCTATCACAGGGGAGTGACACCCCAGCTCAGAAAGTCAGGCAGCGAACCAGTGGAGCCTTCTTTCTTCCATGTTTTTGTTCTGTTTGGTCTTTTGATCGTTGGATGATGTCCCCCACCTCTCTTTCTGAGACAGGATCTTATATAGCCCAGGCTGGCCTCAAACTCTTTATGTAGATGAGGATGATCTTGAACTTTTGATCCTCCTGCCTCCACCTCTCTGGTTGGTGCTGGGAATATAGATGTGAGCCTCCATGGTGTATGTGGTGCTGGGGATTGAACCCAGGACTTGGTGCCTGCTAGGCAAATACCATATCAACTGAAGCCAAACACTAATCTCTCTGGAAACACCTTATAGATAAACCTAGAAATAATGTTTAGCCAGTTGTGTAGGCATCCTTGGCCCAGTCAAGATGATAAAACATTAACCATCAGATCCATGCACGTAGACCTTGCCTTGCCAAATCAGAGATGTTATTGTTATTATGTATTAATATTGAGATAAAGTGGCCCCATACTCATTATGTGTCTGCCTCAGCCTCCCCAGTGCAGGGATTACAGACATGTGCTGCTGTGCTCAGCTGTTATTATTTTAATAAGGGTTTGTGGACAAGTAAAAACCAAAAGGATGAGAGTTAGAGTTGAAAGAGTGCACAGATACTGTTTGTATGAACCTTGTGTTATACAGCTGTTCTAGTTTGCCTTCAATGGCTATGACAAAACACTCTGACCAATACCAACTTGGGGAAAAAAGGTTTATTTGGCTTGCATCTCCTGGGTCACAGTTCATCAGGGAGCCCAAGGTGGGAACTCAGGGCAGGAACCTGGAGGCAGGAGCTGAAGCACAGGCCAGGGAGGAACACTGCTTACTGACTTGCTTCCCTGGCCCATGTGCAACCTGCTTCCTTATACAACACAGGTCCACCTGCCCAGGGGTGGCACCGCCCACAGTGGGCTAGGCCCTCCCACATCACTCAACAATCAAGAAAGTGTCCCACAGACATGGCCACAGGCTAGTCCAATGGAGGCAATTCCCCATTTGAGGCTGCCTCAACCCAGCCGTGTCAAGCTGTCCAGCCCAATTGACCCCTTGTCAACTTGACACACAAACATCACAATTTTTTTTTTTTTCGGTCTTTTTGAGACAGGGTCTCCCTGTAGCCCGAGCTGTACTGGAACTCACTATGTAGACCAGGCTGGCCTTGAACTCACAGAGATCCGCCTGCCTCTACCTCCCATGTGCTGGGACTAGTGGTGTGTGCCACCCCACCCGGCTGTAAACATCACTATTAACCCACAACCTTTCCATCTCTTATTCCCAAAATACGATGTTAACAATATCACAGTGTCAAACAACACAACCTCAAAAGTCCTAAAGCCCTTAAAAATCCAAACACTTAAAGTTCAGTCTCTTTTAAAAGTCTCTTAATTGTGGACTTCTGTAAAATCCAAAACAAGTACTGTCATTTCAAAAGGGAAGGATTGGGCACACCTAAGCAAAGTAGCTCAAAGCTGGACATCTGGGATTTACTCACTATCTTCTGGGCTCCAAAGGGTTCTGGCAGCTCCACTTCTCCGACTCTGCCTCCACAGCACACGCAGCTCCTCTCGAAGGCCAAGGCCAGCTCCATTCCATACCTGCTGTTGCCATTGGTGGTCATCCCATTGTCCTGGCATCTCTAAAAAGCTGGGGTCTCCACTGAAACTGAGGCTGCACCTTCACTGGCCTCTCAGAGTTCAAAGTCTTGGATTCTGTCCATGATCCCTTCAATCCTGGGGTCTTCACTGCACCTGAAGCTGAACTTTCACCTATGGCCTTTCCTGGCTTCTCAGGGTGCCAAGCCTCAGCTGCTCTCTGTGACCTCTTCACACTTTTGACACCAGAACCATGAAGGAGACTCTTACAGATGACCAAGTCTTGCTTCCAGCTTGAGATGGAGGCTTGGGCCTCCTCTGGACCATAGCTTCTGTGCTGACCCTGAGGAAATACTTCCCAGAAGATTTTGCCACGGTGATGCCGATCTCTTGTTACTTACAGCAGATTTTTTTCAGCCCTAGCTAACCAGCATCAATTGTCTCAGTTAAACAAAGGTCTCACTTCAGTGGTCTGATCTCTTCTTAATCACAGCTGATTCTTCAGCCCCAGCCAGCCAGACCCACAGATTCTCAATTCAAAATATCACATAAACAGCTATGATAGACTCCACTTCCTTCTGAAGCTTCATAAACCAGGCAGCCATCGTCCACAACTCTTTCAGCATAACTGAACACAACAAACTCTAAGTACTCAATGGCTTTTCCAGCCAAAGTTCCAAATACTTCTACAATCTTCCCAAAACACCAAGGTCAGGTCTGTCACAGCAATAACCCACTTTCTGGTACCAATTTCTGTTCTAGTTTTGCTTCAACTGCTCTGACAAAACACTTTGACCAATAACAACTTGGGGAGGAAGGAGTTTATTTTGACTTACATTTTCTGGGCTACAGTTCTCTACTGGGGGACACTAAAGTACGAACTCAGGGCAGGAATCAGGAGACAGGAGCTGAAGCACAGACCACGGAGGAATGCTGCTTCCCGGCTTGCTCCTCTGGCTCATATTCAACCTGCTTTCTTATGCAGTACAGCGTCCAGGGGTGGCACCACCCACAGTAGGCTAGGCCCTCCCACATCACTCAGTTATCAAGAAAATGCCCCACAGATATGGCCACAGGCCAGACCAATGGAGGAAACTCCCCAGTTGAGGCACCTTCTACCCAGGTGTATCAAGTTGACAACCAAAGCTATTTAGCACAACAACTGAAGGTTCTGTCTCAGCATCTGGTGCAATGTCTTGTATTTAGAAGATTTAGCATTATTTTAATGATAAATATTATTAACAATTGGGATTTTTTAAATAGGTTTGTCTACTTTTTATAATTCTGTCAGTTTTGATGCATTTGAAGCTTTGCTTTTAGGTACATGTGTTTAAAATTTTTATGTTGTCTTAATGAACTGACCCCTAATCTTCATAAAACTGCTTTTTGTAAATCTCAGGAAATATTTTTTCTATGTATTTATGTTGTTTATTATTCATACAGCCACTGCAATTTAACTTTCTAAGTGTTAGTATGAAATATCTTTTTCCAACTGATTATCTTTTATTGATGTGTGTCTTCATATTTGGAGCCTGCTATTACATTAGTTACCTTTGTAGTTACTCTGAAAAAAAATACCCAGGGAAAAAAACTTAAGGGAGCATTTACTTTGGCTCACAGTTTGAAAGCGCAATCTCTCACACCATGGAAGGCAGAGAGCTTAGGGCAGCTGGTCACATTGCATCTGCAGTCAAGAAGCAGAGAGAGATGAATGCTGGTCTTCACCTCGCTTTCTCCTAGTCCAGGATCCCAGTCCATGGCATGAGGATGGTGCCATCTGCATTCAGGTCCAATCTTCCCTTCTCAGACAAAACCACAGGTATGCATCTATGGTCTAGGGATAATTATTCCTTACTGATGAGTAGACATTTTTTAATATACTCTACCTAATACCCAATGCATCTCCAAACTTTCCCTTCTGGCTCTTAGGCACAGGCAGCATCCCCAGCCTTGACTGAATGTTAGGCATTGTGACCATTGAGCTCTTCTGTGTGGTTCTTTTCCTAGCCTTGGGGAGTCTTCTCACGTGCATAGACCAACCACAATGAAAATGAACACTGGAAGCAACTCGGATACTTCTGGCATTTAATTTATGCTCAGCTTTCTTTGATGGTTTGTACTGAGAACACTGACTGCCATCCCTGAGAAGGATGGTAAGTTGCTAAAGTAAAATGATTCTTCTGAATAGAAGCTATTAGTCCTGCAAGAATTTTCTCATCCTCATTCTACAAATTGTTGGCTTTATCATGATAAGGTTTTACTACTGATCTGCAAATGTCCTTGGCAAACCATGTTCTGCTGTATTTGCCTCCACTGTATCTCATTATACCTAATATGTTTCATTACAGACATGTATAAACAAATTGTGGTCTGACCAAAACCTTGAGAGTAACGTTCTTTGAATAGCTGGAAATTATGTCTAATACTCTGTGCTAGTGCTAGTGGATAATATCACTGCTATATTCTCCATTTGACTCTTTTCTCTTCCCCTCTATCAACTTATTGGATAGCAAATTATGTGAAATACATCTGTACAAATTTGTTCTCATCTGGTCTTCTTTTGATTTTCTACTTCCTACTCCAATAAAATGTCTCTGAAAAATGCCCTAATACTTTCTCTTCCCAGCCATCCCCACCCACCCTGTGTACACCCAATGGCTATCAAACACACATTAAATATAGCCTTTGTTCCAAGAAAGAACTGGCTTGAAGTTTCCCGGCAAATCTCAATGCCTGCCGTCTTTGTGTTTAAATTCTTAGTGAATTTCTTCCTCTAAAACAATAAAACTCAAATGGATTTGTATTACAGTCATAAGATCATTTTAAAATTATTTTTCATTCTTTAGTGATTTCATACACAGAGAAAATGTATTTTGTTCATTTTACCTCCTATAGTCGTAAGATCTGTAGTATGCATTATTTTGTAAAATCAGTTTTTACTCTCTTTTTCTATCAAACATTCTCTTTTCTTTGCTTGACTTTGGTATAATGTACATTCTATGCCTTCTTTTAAGGTCCAAGTCAAAAACGTTTTTTGCCATAATTCCTTGATCTCCAAGTGGAAGGTTCTGCTTTCTCTCCCCTTTTACCCAGTGCCTTTCATTTCTGTGTATGTTGGTCCACTGGCCCTTCCTTCTTCCTTTTGTCTCCCTCTCTCCCCCCTCCTTCCCTCCTGCATGTTCTCTTTTCTGTTCTTTATCTTCATCGTTATCTTCTATCCATCTTCAGATGTCCTGGACAACATATGTGCTGCCATATTTACCTGCACTGCATATCATTATATCAGTGCTTCCCTATAGAGTGTGTTTTTGCAACTGTGGTCAAAGAAGAGAACCCAATCTTATGCCCCCACCTCTCTCTATCTCTTTCTCTTATTCTCTCTCATTCTTTCTTCCTCTCTCCAATTGACAAAATTTTTATACATTTATGGGGTACAGTGTGATGTTTTCATCTATACATACATTGTAGAAAAATTCAGTCAAGCTAATTAACATATCCAGGACCCCACTAACATCATTTTTTTTTAAAAATCAGAACACAGTTGTTTTAGAAACACTGAAAAATACGATGTGTTATTATTAGTGATCACATGTAGTGCAACATATCACTAAAATTTATTCCCTACTCCACCTGAATCTTTGTAGCCTTTGGGCAAAACCTCTCTTTCCTCACCCTTCCCTATTTTCCGTAGACTCTGGTAACCACCTTCTTACTCTTTCTATGAAATTGCCTCTTTGAGAGTCTTTGTATAAGTTACCTCATACAGTACATTATTTCCCGTGCCTGGCTTATTTCACTTAGCATCACATCCTCTGATTCCATCCACAGTTTTTTAACACAGTTTTAACACCATTTTAACACAGTTTTCCTTTTTAAATGCCTTATTCTTTCATTGCCCATAAGGCAGTTTGAAGGCAGCATTGGGATGACGCATCTCTCTACCCTCTGTTCTGGTTTTACTATATCACAGATGCCTAAGGAAAGTATAAAGAACAGGTGAGACATGAAGATGCTAATGGAAACCTTCATTATTGCACCAAAGTTGACCCCATGTTGCTAAATCCTTTGGTCTTTGATTTCGTATTCTTATTTTCCCCCTTAAACTTCATTGAATATATGTTTTTATGTAACCTGTGTCAAGTTATTTCTTGGAAAATGTGTTCAAAAAAGTCATTTAAATAAATTGTATCTTGTATAAAAAAGTTCAAATGAATCAAAAATTTCAAAAATGTTTATTCTGGCACCTACTTATGGCCATAAATAGAGAAGAAATATGATTCACATCTCATTGGATTGGGGAAGGAAGAACAGTCATGTAAGAAAATTTTTTGATGATTTTCTTTAGATATGTATTTATGTATTAGAGTCTTATGTATCCCAGGCTGGCCTTGAACTTGTAATGATGCTGAGGATAATCTTGCATCCATATTCTGAGTGTTGGGATAATAGGTGTGTGCCAGCATACCTCGTTTATGTAGTGCTAGGGATGGAACCCAGGGCTTCGTGCACACTAGGCAAGCACTCTATCAACTGAGCTATGTCCCCAGCTGCTGAAGATAACTATATTCACAATTAAAGATTCAATTGGGAAAATGCCAAGCTGCTTGGTATGTTAGTACTGTATAATAAAGTCTAGTTTTCATTAGAGCTGGATCTTTTGAGACCTATTATTTCAGACATTGAGCTGAGATCAAGATGTCTTAAAAACAAATGGATCCATTTGCTTGGCATATTGTAAATGTGCTGTAGACTGATTTTTCTTTTAAAGAAAGGTTGTTACTGGGTGCTTTGAAGATTTGGACACAGGAAATATGGAAAATGTTTGAAAAACATTCACATTTCATTTAGTAAATACACTCCCAGCTCTACCACTTTTGAGTTATATGACTTTGAACAAGCAACTTAATCTAAACTAACGTTTTCATCTGCAAAATGAGAGTCATGGAGTCCAAGTACAGTGTTACAGGAATAAATTATCTTGAAAAAGTTCTCAGCCTCAGGCTTTGTGTTATTATAGTAAGTGCTATATGAGTTTTCACTGTTACTATATATGATAAAAAATTTACATTTGATATTTTTTCCTTGCTTGATTGTAGGGTATAACCCCTCCCCCAGTTAATGCACTATTTGCCTGTTGGAAGTACTCAAACTAGTAAATTATTAAGTGAATGCATTTATAATAAATTACTAAATAAGTATGCCTACCTATTCCCTTCCTCTAAGGAACTATGAAAATCTTATCACAGGAAGGCTTGGACTGGAAAGAAATGCCCCAAGTATAGAGTGAAGGAGGAGGAATCCTTTCACTGAAGTCTTTGGAATCAGGAAAGTAATTCTTTGGGACTAAGATAGTCTGAGTCATTTTAGATAGAATCTAGATTGAAGATTTGAGAAGGATTAGCAGGCAGACAAAGTAATTTCTGTTCATCACTCATTTACAACTGCAAATATCAATGGTTCAACAACACAGACAATGCATGTCACTCATATCAAGATTCGGAGAGTATTGACTAATTATCTTAGGGGCATGACATATGCTAGATTCTTCCAGTTTGCTAGTCTATGTAACAGGCTGTTACTTAACTTCAGAAAGAGAAATATAAGTCAAGAACTAGAAAAAAATAGTATACAAAATAATAAATGGTCACTTGGGGTGGTAAGAGTTTCTACTCAGACCCATTTGTTGTAACAGACTCTTGTACACTGAATGGCTTAAACAGTAAGTGTTTATTTCTCATAATTTTGCAAGGTAGGAGGTCTAAGACCAAGGTACTGGCACATCCAGACTTTGAGAAGTGCTTACTTTGTAGACAATTGCCCTCTTTCTGTACCCACCTAAGACAGAGGGTAGGAGAAAAGAATGAAGGAGAGAGGAAGAGGAAGGGAAAGGATAAGCTCTGTGATACTTCTTCCTATCAGGAGACTTAACCTTGCATCAAGGTTCACTCTTATGGCCCAATTACCCCCCAAAGGCCCCTACCTACTAATACTACCTCACTGAGGGTTTGGGGTTTCAACATCTGATTTGGAAGATACAGACATAAAATCCACAAGGTCACTTTATTTTCAAATGTGTTTCTTTTTGAGTTGCCAAAATGCCTGAATCTCCATCATTATAGACCTTTATTGAAGTGGGTGGATAACACCTTTAACATGTTACTTCTTCCACTCTGATTTGCTATTGTCACAGGATGGCAGCATTAAACTTTTAACTCTTTAGACGCTAGACATGTTTTTGTAAAATGAAAGATGAAAAGAGCCTGGTGAAAATACTGATTTTTTCTGTGCCATGAGGATTCGGACGCTATTTAGATGGACAGCGTTGCATTTTCTGTGGAGGAAGGCCACATGGATTCTTGCCAGAGTGGCTTAGTGGCCAGGAAAGGGGGTTGGAAGCTGAGAAAGGTGAACAGGACTCACAAGATGCTGAACTGAGGGATCTCTAACTTCTTGCCATTCCTGAAGCCACGTCACTTGTATTTAAATTAAGGTGCTTGATTGAGCATATCAGACCACTCACTCTAAACTATGATGCTACACCCCACTGTGGTGAGAGGAATAAAGAAAAGGGTGTGGGCCAGATTTTGTATGGGGTGGAGACTATTAGTGACTTGTCATTGTTCTGACAAAATATGTTGAGTTTATTTTATTTACAGTTTAAGCAATATAGTCCACATGGGCAGGAAGGAATGGTATCCGGAGTGGGAAGCTGCTGGGTATGTTATATCCACCACAGACAGGGAGCAGAGGAGAGAGAGAGAGAGAGAGAGAGAGAGAGAGAGAGAGAGAGAACAAGAAGGCAAGACCATCAGGCTATAAAACCTGCCTCCATTGACTTACTTCCTCCAGTGAATCTCCACCTTCTAAAGGTTCCAAAACCTTCCCAAACAACACCATCAGCTGGGAACCAAGGGTTCAAACACGCAAACCATGGTGGAGACCTGGATCGTAGTTACCATCAGCATGGAGAGAATATCCTATGTCCTTATTTTTGCAGACTTCTTTGTCTGTGGTTGGAGTTTGGAATTCTGAGCTACATTTTATCCAAGGTCATCACCAGCTGAAGTAGGCTTGGATTCAATAAATTATCCTCCATCTAATATTCTTGCACAGAGATGTACTAAGTTCATCAATCTGAGATTGATGACCACTATCCTCTTCAGCAGCTTAAAACCACTGTGCAGGTGGATGCACCTGGGTGTGATAAATTGAGTCAATTATAAGCACAACTCCAGAGAGGCAAATACAAACAAAATTTAGCTTACTCACTTATCTCTTTCTTTCAAGCCTGAATTATGTACATGAATTGTCTCGGTACTTTCTTTCAGTCCCTGTATGGAGATAGCTCAAATTATGGTCAACATTAGCATTGTCCCCAATCTCTTCTGGGCGTCAAGATGATAAACATCCCCTTATAATTTGAGAAAATTGAGATGTCCTTTTCACTTTGACCATGCAGATAGAGAACTTGTAAATAATCAATCCTTGACACTCTTCAAAAATAAACTGTGATGAAGAGTTTGGTTGTCCGATTACATTCTCCCAATAAAATCTCACCCAGTCTAGTCTTACCCCGGGGATAAAGAGTGAACACACAATGGACATTATTTTCCTTTTGAACATACTCCTATCTTGTCAAGATGTCATCAATACAAATACTTTGACATTTTTAGTGCCATGATGGGGAAGCAGATTGAATTTTTCAATCCCCCCAGCCAATATAAGTCAGTCCGAGATACTTAATTTCTATTCGAGATCCTTCACTTCTATTATAAACAGATCCCACAGTGGGAGATAAATTTCATGGCAACAGTTTGGACTTTTTTATGAACCACCTGCAAGTTTTCTGCAAACAGCATGTTTTATGGGAGCTCAAGGCAATGTTCACCCATCAAGACCTGACAGTCAGAGGAGGATGGATGAGGCCTTATCTCAGGCACACACGTGACCTTCCCTGTCCCCTGGCCTGACCTCCCCCTGCACTCATTTATGAAAATGATTCATCTTTAAGGAGCTTCCTCGCTCTGCCTACAGGCTGTAGATCTTTTTGCAGCGGACTTGTGTAGGCTGAGGTTGTAAACTTCGATGTGGAAGCTATTTGGAAGGGCTTCATTTTGAATGTCAGAAAAGGGAGAGTGCACCATGCATGTACATGTGCTTCCTGAAAGAGACAGGCTCATCCCAGCACTTCTTTTTTTTTTTTTTTTTCAGAACGATGCTTCCCTGGGATTTCATTGAAAATGCATTGTTATGGTCCAACTTTAATTTATTTTGTTAAAGTCTTGCTGTACTGAGCACATTGAAATTGAGGCTTGGTAAGTATTTCTAGCTTTGTGTTGACAGTATAGCTAGCTCTCTGCAGGTAAAGAAAGACAGGCTTTACAGGGTAGATTTCACGGCTGTGGAGGGCAGTGTGAAGGGTGTGATTTGTGTCAGGACTGGGGGAAATCACTAGGTTCCTGTAGTCTATTCCTTTGAACTGAGAAACTGTAGAAGGAAAGGAATAGGAACTAGAACCGAAGAGAATCAATATCTCAGTGAAGGTAAAGAGGTGAGGAGATGGCTCGGTGATAAAATGCTGAACAAGCCTGAAGACCTGAGCTCAGTCCCGACAACCATATAAAAAAGCCAGGTGTAGCGGTGTGCCAGTGACCCCAGAGCTGGGGGCAGGAACAGAGACAGGAGGATCCTGGGACTTATTGGCCAGCCAGTTACACACACACACACACACACACACACACACACACACACTCACTCTCAATAAATGTTGAAAATATTTTAAAGAGTTAAATAAAAGCTACTGCTCTAAAAGATTGTTGATCCTTAGCAGATTTCCATGGTGACATGTATTTGGTGACTGTAAGCAAATCTTCAAGGAACTTTTGTTGGTTTTTTAATATAATTTTTAATTAATTCTTTGAGAATTTCATACAGTGTATTCACCCCTGCCCTCCCCCCACCGACTTCTCCTAGATCCACCCTATTTCCCTATCCCCCTTTTTTTCAATGTTTTAAATTTTTTTGTTGAAGTTTTGTGTATCTCAAACACATCCTAATCAACTTCACTGCTGTATTAAGTAGTGGTACTTCGATTGGGTTAAGTGGGTAAACTCCCTTCCCCATCGGCAGTCTCCCATAGCCTCCCCACCCCATTGGCTTTCACACATTCTGTCATTTATGTCAAGTTAGTGTCCCCTGAGGTCCTTCAGTGTGCATTCATCCATTGGGGTCTAGTCAGCCTATCTAGAGTCACTCCCTTAAAGAAGAACAGCTCTTTCTCACCCAGCAGTAATCATCTGCCCAATAGTTCTTTGGCTAAGATTGGGGCCTGCTGCCCACATTTCCACAGTTCTATGTAGGTTTTTGTCTGCTTGAGTTTGCATGGATCTTGTGCACACTGTTACCATTGCTGTAAGTTCATATGTGCAAGGTCCCAGGCACCTGTAGGACTCTGTATCCATATGTGTTCATACACGTTCTCCCCTGGCTCTTCCAGTCTCTCTGCCCCTTCTTCCAGAATGGTCCCTGAGCCCTGGGTAGGTGGAGTTTAATACGGGAGGAACCTTTGTTTTTTAAAAAATATCATTTTTACTTTATGAGTGTATTGCCTGCATGTATATAAGTGTACCCATGACATGCAATGCCCTCGGAGAACAGAAGACGGTGTTGAATTCCCTGGAACTGGAGTTATGGATAGTTGTTAGCCAGTGATAGTTGTGGTGCTAGGAACCAAATCTGGGTCCTCTGCAAGTACAGCCAGTGCTCATAATCATGGCGCCATCTCTCTAGCCCCAGAGCTTTTGTTTTAAAAATAGACTGAAAAATTTCAAAGAGGGTATTTAGAAGCAGCACACCCCAACCTGGTTTTTTGTAGAATCTTTTGTATCCATATCTCTTACTGTCCCATCTTCTTTGGAAGAGTGCATGATCACACTTCAGTGGTTTCTCCAGAGAGACCAGGTTTCTGATATTGTTGACTAACCATGGAGTATGAGCTGCCTGAGGCCAGCTGTATTTCCCACCCCAGTTTGTCTCAAATCAGTCTCTCAGACTCCGGAAGCCGTGAAGATACACATTTTCCTCTGTTCTGGTCTTATGCCAACATATAGAATATCTGAAGCAATCAACTTATTTACTGAAATCATGGTTTTGAAAATTGTAGTGCAACTGACAAGAGTGCCTGACGGCAATAATGGGCTATCACTACTCAGTTTATTGCCAGGAAGCGAAAGAAAGGAGGAAGAGGAAAGGACGAGGCTTCCACAATCCCTCTGAAAGGCCTTCCCCCAGTGATCTAAGAACCTCTTAAAAGGCATCCTTTTTCGGAGGGCCATAGCACCTCCCAATGGCACATTCTGGAGACCAGGCCTTCAACAGGTAGACTGTCGACATTCACTTCTCTTCTTCTAGCATTTTATTCCTCCTTAACAGAGATTTAGTCACATGTTCCTTTTATAAGCTCCTATCTTGTGCTCTGCTGCAGACCTACAATAGGTAACAGTAGCAATCATCGGTTACACTTCACCTTAGCACTTTCTAAAAGTCTACTTGTTAGATGTAACTAGAAACATTCCTTAGGAATCTTGCCTCCTGGTGACCCCTCCAGCCATACCTATCTAGGAGGTGCATCCGTACTATAAAGGTAATCTGCTCATCCTTATGGAGAGCAGTGATTAAACCTTGTGGTTGTGGAAGTTCATGTAGGAAGCATCTGCTCTTCTCTGGAGCACTGAGCTCATCTCTTCTGGATACCCTCCAAGGCTCTTTGAGATTTGACATTAAAAAGGTGTAGGGGGTTAAAGAACTACAGCAGTGCATTAGTTTTCCAGTTGGAGAACTCTAAAGAGTTTTCAATGGACTGAAGGATAGCAGTCTGTACAGTCTCCAGGTCGCTCATCCTTGCTCCAGAGTAGCTCTTAATGTTATCTATCTTAGCTACAAAAATAAAAGACTTTGGAGTCAAAAGGACACAGCTCTTCTACCTACAATGGAGCCGTTTAATCTTCTGAGCCTGATTCACTATCTATTAAAGGTGGATAAAATCCTGGGTTCTCAGGTATGCTATGAAGGTTAAATGAATGTATGTATGTGAAGGATCACATCAGTTCCTGGAACACAGTAATGCTTCAATAAAGCACAGTCAAGACCACAGAAGTCACAAGACCACAGGTCAAGACCTGTGAGGTCACATGTTGATAAACTTTGAATAAAAATACATACAGTACAAGTTAATGAGAAAAAGGACTGGTTGTCACTGAAGGCCTCGAATGAGTGAGCACATGAGTTACACTTATTCCTGGTCCTGAGCATGCTGGGAGAATGTTCCACAATGAAGCGGACTTGGTGCAAGGGTGTCACATTGGTGGATGGCTCCGAAAATGCGAACTCTTTGGAAAACTATCTTTGGCACGGTTAGGTGATATTGTGGACAGGGCTTCCCAAAGAAAGATGAAGAGGAAAGGGGAAGTAGAGAGGCAATGTGACAATTAGAAGCCAGAGTTCTAGAATGCAATACACCTCTACAGAAGACACTGTTTAATTGAACCATGATTAAGCTGGGACAGTGCATTTTCTCTGATTCTCTTAAAATACTTTTAAAAGATTTGATTTATTATTATTGCTATGTGTAGTGTGCATGTGTGTGTGTGTGTGTGTGTGTGTGTGTGTGTGTGTGTGTGAATGCAGGTACATGCATGCCACACTGTGAATGTGGAGGTCAGAAAAAACTTTAAGAAGTTGGCTTTCTCCTTCTACTGTGGGTTTCCATTGTCACTGGGCTTCTCGACCAAGTACCTTTACCTGCCGAGCTGTGTTGTCAGCCCCATTTTCTCTGATTCAGTATTATGAGTATGTCTTCAGTTATATTTTGTAGTCATAAAATTTCTCCTTGATAGGTTGTCCTTAAAATATCAAGTACAACAGAATAGTATTAAAGTTGGAGTTTATCTCATATCTTAATCTCAGTGTTATGGTTTGGGTATGAAGTCTTCTTTTAAAAAGGCTTATGTGTTGAAGGGTTTTTCCTCTAGCTGGTGACACTGCTCAGAGGTGGTTAAATCATGACGTCACTAACTGTATCAGCAGGTTATTAGAAGGTGAAGCCTGAGTGGAGGAAGTACTTCATGGGAGTATATCTTTTGCCTTTTCTCCTTGTCTTTGCCCTTTGTTGCTATGAGGTGAGTCACTTTGCTCTGTTCTACCTTTCCATCATGATGTTATAGTTCACCACCAGAACAGAAACAATGAAACCAGACAACTGTGGACTGAAGCCTCTGAAACTGTGAGCCAAAATAAATCTTTTTCAAAAAATAATTTTTTTCTGGTAGTTGTCATAGTATCTAAAAGTTCTAACAACCGCCACTCCTGCAATGGATAACTGAATGGCTCGCCTCTATTTATCATACACATGGGAAAATTCCAGAAAGTATTTTATAGATGATACAGATGAACAAAGGCAAAGCTAGGGAGCGGAGGTTGAGTCAGGACGTCTCAGGTTCTGAATAGAGTCATAGGATCATTAGCATTCAGGGTTATTGCCTTAACTTTGAAATAGAGAAGGCATTTTGTAACTTCCTTTCAAATACTTACTTACTTGAACTATACATCTCTGTTTCCAGGACTCACATATTAGGTTTAATGCATCATTATAGAACTTTTCTTGTGATTCCCCTGTGAAAATAGAGTACTACTGCAATTCTGTGAATAAAATAAGCACAACTTTAACCTGAATTTTATGGAGTTGAACCTTCTACTTTACTTTTGACCCCCTGAACCATTTTCCCCTTCCAGTTATAACAACAAGCTCCTACAGACATTTCATAGTTCCCTATAAAATAACTCATGTATGGACACTGCCATGGAGTTGGGGGGCTAGTTTATAATTTTCATCCAGCTTTATGATGTCCCCTGACTGGGTATGTCTTGCTTTCTGGGCCTCTGGCATTACTGTTATGTTCTGTAGCCCATTTCTGCATAGATAACTAGCCGTGTGGCATCCAGGTACTCACTTTAGACAGGAAATGCTTCCGTTTGTCTGTCATTGGAGATCTCCTTGTGTTCTCAACGGCATAAATGACAAAATCTGAGAGAATGCTCTTTTCCACTTACATTCCATTTCATATGTTCATTATGAATCTTGACAGGGTAGGATGGGAAGATCCACGTACTACACACCAAGCCTCAGAACCACTTGCACATGAGAAGTTTTGGTCTTTGTCACTGGGCTTAGTATATTTTCAGTCATTCTGTTCTGTTCCCTATGAAGAAGAAACATCCAGCAGCAGCTTTCTTAAACATCATGCAAACAAACTTTCTGTTTTTTACTGACTAATACTTTTAGTGTGCCCAGCCATTTCTTTGAAGTGTAGAGAGAGTTTAGGCTCAACTTAACAGTCCTGAAGTATATAAAGATGAAGAAACTAATAATCATATTATCACTTAGTAGTCTTGTTTCCTATTAGTATTTTTTTGTAAATTAGGAAATGAAAAGACAGAGATCTTTTTTCATAACTAGCTGTTTTAAAGGCTGAGGACGTGGCTTGGTGGTGGGGTATTTATCTAGAATGGGTAAGAACTTGGGTTCCATTGCTCATACTGAAAAACAACAGCGAAAGTTTTAGTCTTAATAGGAGAGACAGAGAAAGAGGGGGAGGCTTTCACACGAATCCTCTGTATCTTTGGCAGGGAATGATGAATTACAGTCCAACTATCTGTTGCTTCCTTGGAAGAATTCAGAAAGCAGTGTTTATAGCACTCACTAATGTCTCCTATTACACCCCCAAAATTGGGTAATGGATTGATAGGTTGGGAACCAAATAGTAAGTTTAGAGGTATTGTTTGGAAAGGAAGGATCGTCTCTCTGACTTATTACAAATATGTGAGGTGCTACTATTAGGAATTTACTGCTCAGTGTTGGGAATTAATAAGTTTAAGTAAACTACTGGAAGAGAAAGAGATACTTCAATATTATCTTATTTACATTCACTAAAAGGAAACTGGTGGCATGAAAACACACCAAAGTATCTGCAGAAAAAGAGAGGAGGGGACGGCTGGATGCTAGTGAGTAGGAGTGTGTTAGAGTGAACAGTGCTGTATCACAGAAAAACAGAAAGAGAAATTCTGTGTCTAATGATTTAATTCTTCATACGTTAGGGTACCTAATTTTATAACAAAATAAAGAGAACTGTGGGTGACTAGGTTCTCTACTGGGTGTTTAGTTCATTGAACAATTTTGCAGTTTTAGGAAAAATGTTTAATAAAACAATTGACCAGCAGAAGTGTGGCCTATATAGTAACTACAAAATGCATTTACTTAATTAGACATCAAAGTAAGCACAGAGAAGATGTTTGAAATGACGGGATTACTTAGGAAGGAAATCAAGTGCCCTTCTGCTTACCTGCATAGAACTGCCTCAACTTGCTCCATCTCTTTAATTTTGACAATAATCTGAACCACGGCTCCTTGATTTCATGTTAAGAGGCTCTCAAAATTGTAGAACACATTTTCGTTCTCACAAATGCCCAGGATGCTTCTTGCTATTCAAGAGTACCAGAGCTGACATTTGGTTCTGGTGATACACAAAGTTCAAGATGACAGGGAAAGGCTTTTCCGGGAACTATCATTCACTCCCTCTCCTGATGAATTGTCATGCCCTTCTGAGAACATAACCCATCAGTCCTCTGAACTAGAACGTCAGATAACCAAGTCACACTCAGCTGATTCACCAGCAGATAAATGGTGAACTTCATCAAAGCTACCTGCCCACAAGTCTTTTGACAAGAAAAACAGTTGAATCTTAGATAACAAGAGAACTTGATGACTTTCAGCATAGTCATGGTTTTCCTTGGCCCACATACAGACAGTGGTAATTTCTGGGTTCCATAAGCATGCTAGTCACATAGTTCATCTTTAGTAGCTTATGCTGAACCCACAGAAATGTTAAGAGAATCCACTGTGCTAGAGACCAGTAAATAGTCAATAAATATTAGAGAAGAAAGTGAGCCAATCTTTGATTTAAGTAACTGGCCTACAATACAGCTGTTGCTTTTTTATCCATTCAAAGAAGTAGTCTATTTGCATAGAGCCCAATTAATTAAGAAAAAATGTGGTCCTTTTAAAGCATTGAAGTTCATTACGCAGATTATTTTAGCTCCCTGTTCTTACTGTGGCCTGTGAACATTGAAAATAAATACCCAAATAAGCTAAAGATTCGGGAGTGAGATGTTGGTAAGTACTGCATGCTAGACTAGAGCTAATTCCTAATAGAGAGTAGCCCAAAGACAGAAAGAATTGTGTTAGGTCATGTGCATAGATTAATTTTTCTAGACTGGTTCTCTAGAATGGAGTATGAAAGAATTTTCTCTTTTTGTAAGGAAGGCGATGTTTTGGGTATGATACAGTGCTTATACAGTGAAAACCCTGGGAAAGAGATTTAAAGGACTTTTAAATTCACCTTCAAGGTAGAGCATCCATCCACAGAGGGACACAGAACAGCACTTCAGGGAATGTGCTATTTTGATTTTCTTATCTTGGTGATGATGTTGATAATAGTAATAACAATATGAGTAGTAATAAGAGTTAGTATTTATTGAGAGTTTACAACCTGCTGGGGAGCTGTGATAATTGCTTGACATCTATTATTTAATTTAATGCCTACAACAATCAACCTGTCAGATAACTGCTTATTACAATGGGGAAGGTGCAGCTTACAGTTAAGTAAACTGCCCAAGGCCACACGGCTTGTTAACCATAGAGATCTGCACCAGATTCTGGAACTAGGCTGTGTGGGTTTAGATCAGTCAAAGAGGAAAGATGGACAGAAATGTTAGGATTTAAATGAATGCAATGTGAACATAGGAAGTGAAAAACTTCAACTCATGTTTTACTCTACATTCCTTTAATTTCATTCAAATCTTTTGATTAAGGGTCAGCAAGTTATGGTCTCTGAGCCCAGTCTGATCCGGCACACATGAGCTAAGAATTGTGTGTTATTAAATGGTTAGAAAATATTGAAAGAGTATTTTGTGGATAGATGAAAATAGTATGAAATTCCAGTGTCTATAACTAGGTCCTAGCAGACCACAGCATCTGTTTCCTCTAAGTATTGTCTACAGTGGCCCTCGATCTGCAATGGCAGTATTGTGTAGCTGTAGTAGGAGCTCTATGGTGGGCAAAGCCTAAAACAGTCAGTGTGTTGTTCCTTATAGAAAAAGCTCGTCAGTAGTCAAGCATGATGGTATATACCTATAGTCCCAGCCCTTGGAATATGGTGGCAGAAAGGTCAAGCGTTCAAGTTCATCCTCAGCCTACATCTTGAGTTATAGGCCATCCTGTACTACAAGAGATCCTGTCTCAAAAATGAAAAAACAGAGAAAACCATGAAAGAATAGGGTGAAAGAAAAAGCTTGCCCACTGTTGCTTCTGATTTTTCTGTATCAAACTATCTGGGAAAAAAAGCTTTTAAGTCAAATTGATGGGTATGTATTTTTTTCTTTTTTACTTCTACATATGTTTGAGAAGGTTATTTAACCTTTCTGCACCCCAGTTTCCACATATGAACAATGGTAATAATAGCATCATCCTGAAAGGGTTGTAGTAAAAGATGCCAATCTATCTAGAACAATGCCTGGCATGTTATTAGTGTTGACCATTGCTGTCCTGATCATGAGGAATTTGTCTACGATAGGTACTAATCACTCTTGTCAACATTTGTAGTTCCATCACAGATTAGTTCAGACAAGGTGAGGCTTTTCTTGACCTACATTGCCTCTTCCCTTATCAGAACTGGTTCCTTTGGCTCTTCTTGCCTTAGGTCAGAAGCAACAAGGCACAGATCTCAAATCCACACACCCATCTCCTCACTTCATTGTCATTGGCTTTGGGATCCTGTGGCTGGTGTAACTACTTGGGTGGGTGTGGGAAAACCCTGTGGACTTGGGAACTGAAGCAAGAGTTGGAGGCTTACAAGGCTTAACTGGGTAGAGAGATAATACTAAGCCAGTGGCTGTCCTAGGAGTGTGGGGGATGAACATCTGCTTCTATGAAGTGACTTTAAGAAGCTGGATCATAGGCAAGATCATGGCAACTCCATTGACTGTCATTTGGCTTAAGGATTCCTAGCTTCTCTCTGTATGAGGGAATCGAGGTGGGGTTGGAGAAATGGCAGCAGGTAGCACAGAAAAGCACCACAGCAAAATCTAGTTGTGCCTGCTTTATGATGCTATGGGGCTGACTTCAATCAATGGATGATAGAGTGGGATGAAGAGAATATGGATTGGATCGTGGGGGATAGTGTCAATGCTGATGGCTTCCTTATTAGAGCTCTGAGATGGGAATCTTTATATAATATTCTGAATCTGACTTTAAAGCAGGATAAGGACTTAATGTTACTATAACTACTAGTCATAGTAATGGGATCACTTACACTTTCAAGATAGTGATGAAGCTTTCCAATTTATTACTCAAAACATATTACTTACATGCAGTCTATCTTCTTTTTTTTGCTTCTTTAGAATCAGTCTTCAAAATAACACAGGAAATGCCAATCTTAGGTCTACAGGTCATAGCTCCTGATTCCATTATTTACCTCAATTATGACTTGAAACTTTTGCGACTTTAAGTTCATCTTTCTTTAAACTTCAAAGAGAAAAGTGGGTGCACTTGGAGGTTCTGTGGTTAAATAAATGGATTCCAGGTTCAGATTCTGTTTCTTAAATTCATGTCTTCGTGCTGTTGAATCAAGAAATGCTTTCTGTGATTCAGGTCCCTCATCTGTGACAGAGATGGAAGTATTGCCTTCTAAAGTTTGTTGTGAGTATTGAGTGAGCTCCGTGAAAGATAATACACAGTTGTCAGTGTTATCAGGTTGCTTGCTATGGTCACCAAGAAGAGGATTCTGCTGTGCGCTGCACATATTATTATAATAAGTCCTCATAGCTGGACTCTGAGACCAGTAGATGGAGATTGAATAACTTGCTTAATGTCACACTGTGAAGTGACAGGGCATAGATTCAGTCCAGGCTCATGAACTGTAGATCTGATGATGCACTTTCTGTGAGCACTCTCAGTTCTCAGATTAATTGATTCTATACTCACACTGTGTCTAATAATTCAAATTATGTTAATTATTTGCATAATTAATAATGTAACACTCCATTTCTTGAACATATTTATGTAAAATATTTTTCTTGCATTTATCACAAGGAGTCAAAATGTGAAGTCAAAATGCATATCTGGCTACACCCCATTTAAGGATAGTTTTGAAGGATATTTTCCCTCATTGCCAGCACTCAACAGAGTAGCTATAGACGTTTTATTCCTTATCTCTCTTCTGTGAGTGCCAAGCAAGGGAACCTTATATGAGCTCAAAACTCAGAGTCGCTGTGTGACTTTGTGGAACATGGGACTATGTGTTGGTGGAGGTGGAAATGGGAAAATATAATTAGTTGTTACCAGAGGGAAATGTTGAACTGGGCGGAGGTTTAGAATGATTCACCTAGGTCTTTGACTCAGGAGACTTAATGAGTTTCTGCAACGCCTTTTGATAAACATTTGGCCAAAGAGACTTTGCTGCCCAGGGTGTGACCACCCCAGTCTTGATTACTGTTTGGAAGCAATGAAGGCATTCTGAAAAATGATGATTCAAGGATTGGATAAATGAAGGAGAATGGCTCAGTTAGCATGACATGAGCTTTAGAAGATTCATCTAGCAAGAATAAAGCACGGTATTTTAAAATACCAGAGATTCAACTGTTCTAAAGTTGACACAGAACATCTCAAAAGTGTAGAGGAACAGATAGAGAGTAATAGCCTTTGTCAGAAAATTTTTCTTTTTAAAGAAAACAACAAAATAGGAGTATTAGGCAACAATGGAATTGTTTTTCCATGAATATAATTGATTCAAGAATTTGTTGTGTGGTAGATTAATCAGGCTCCAGTGGATGGACCCACACTGAAGGACATTTGGAGACACAAATTAGATTCTGTATAATAGAGTATACTAAATAGGGTGGAGGGGAGGGTAGATGCAGATAGAGGAGGGGACCTAAATACCATTAAATTACATTGCATGAAAATTACAAAAATTCAGTAAAAAATGGGAGGCACTAATGTAGCTGCTTTTTCATGAAAATAATAGACCCAATACTTCGCGAGTTTCCAACAGGACCCTTTTTAAAAAGATTTGTTTTACGTTAAAAATTGTGTGTATGTGTGTGTTTCCGTGTGTGGTTATGTGCATGTGTGTGAGGATGCCTGCAGAGGCTAGACACATCGGATCCCCCCAGGGCTGGGTTTGCAGGTGGTTGTGAGAACACCTGTGGATGTTGGGAACTGAACTCAGGTCATCTACAAGAACAGTATATGCTCTTACTTGCTGACCTCTCTCTCCAGCCCCCTAACAAAAATTTTTAAACAACTCTACTTCTTATTGTATTCATTACAATTTATTTAGTATATGGAGTGTAGGAGATGAACCCTGGTATTAATTCTAATTTTTCTTTTTCTCTGTGTTTAATTCCATTTCAAATTGTCCTAGAAAACAAAATCAAGATAATCCTAGTTGCCTGGGGTGACTTTCTAGAGCAAAACAACGAGGATAAGTCTTTTCTTTAAAAATAAACTCTAATGGTACCTCATCTTAGGCAATTAAAATCCCAGTACCAGAAATGGGTTGCCACTCTCTGAGTTGTTGACCACTGGGATCCCTTCATCTCCTAAGCATTGCAGACTCTTGCCACTGCTCTTGGCTACTCTTCAGAATTTGACAATAAGAGCTATTGTTGAAGACAAAACATACTTGAGTCATAAAACAGCTACCGAGTCAGCACTGCCTTGAAGCTTCATTTCTGTTGACTAGCTTTCACAGTGCTGGAAGGTGTTACCCATGCTTCTGGAGGACAAAAGCAATTGCCATTTTTACCCAGCTGTGAACCCTATAAACGACAATGATCACCGGCCTAGCAAGATAGGCCCATTAGAGAAAAAGTGGCGCAAATGTTATGGGAGTGACCAAACACCCTCTGATTGGATTTAAGGACCACTGAACAAGATGGAATCCATACCTGGCACCATTATCAGGGTCATGAACTTGTGGCTGGATAGGTCATAGACCCCAGGAGAGAACCTTTAGCTAATATTTTGCTAAATGGACATAGTGTTAACATGACTATTGATGACTTATTCCTATTCCCATAGGTTACTGCATCTCTCAGCCGTCACCAGAGAAGTTTCTTACAGTAGAAGGCAATTATCACAAAGACCCACAAATGGTCAACATGCAGAGAATGAGGGACTGCAGAGTGATCATCCCTAAATGGGACACCTGTATCATACTTTCTCTTCCAAAGCTCAGGGATCTTTGAGGACTGGAGGTCAGAAGGATTATAAGAGTCAGAGGTGGTAGACGAATACAAGAAAGCAGTGTTTTCCAGACAGCAGAGCAGCTGCACATATGAATTCACAGCCATCGTGACAGCATACACAACACCTAGTGAAGCTCTAGCCAGACAAAAATCCCAGCATGGAGGTGGGGGTGGTGGACATAAAATCCCACCACTGTCTGAGAAACTATAGGCATTTGATAGCTGCCGGGAGACGAAGCATCAGTTTTGTCGATGGGTGTAATGCCAGGTAGGTAGACCACACTCCAGGGCAGACAGTGTTTGGACACCACAAATTGGACTACATAGCGGGGGAAAAAACACAGGAAGTTGGGTGGATAAGGAGGTAGAGGTGGATCTGGGAGGAGTTGGGGGCGGGGGGAAATATGATTAAGCACATTGTATGAAACTTCCAAAGAATTAGTAAAAATATTTTTAAAACAGTGCAATGCTCAATAAAAGTGTATACATTAGCATGACGCTAAGAAAAAGACGAGGGCTAGGTTCTTCACACACACAGTGTTGTTCTTCTTCCTGGAAACCCTCTACTACAACCAAGTTAGGAAATATGACTTCCGCAGGCTGCTGCAGTGTCCTTCAGCTTCTCGTCTCTGTGCATACAACCATCCTCTGCCTACATGGTAAGTCCCCATTTTCCCACACTTGAGAAACTTTATTATTATTTATTTCTTATTTACAGAAGGTAGATCTAGATTCTTCTAAAAAGTTTCTTTTTAAGTGTGACAGCTTCAGGCGTCTATGTGGTGAGTTCTACCCAAGCTCGATCTGTCTTTGGTTCTTTCCAGCTGACCTCCCTTCTCTTTTCGTGTCTATGTGCTTGTCTATTGGCGGAGTCTTGCACAGGGAACTTCCCTTGCTCTGTGTTCGTGACTGCACCAGTCATAGCCTGAAGACAGAATTTCAAAGCGCTTCTCTTCACCCTCTGATTCTTGCAATTTTTCTCTCTCTTCCTCCATGATGTCCACTGGATTCTAGAGCAACTGATACAGATGTCCCATTCGGAGCTGAGCACTCAGCGGTCACTCAGTTTAAGTACTTTGTTCAGTTATGAATTGCTGCATTAACCATCACTGACTGAAAAAGAAGCTTCTGTGACCCAGACTGAGAACAGCACTAGTTTTTGGGTATAAATGTAAATATTTAGAAGGCAGTTTAACTACGATATGTCTATTTACTCGAACATTAGTTCTTGTCTAGGATCTGTGACTCTCCTAACCATAGACTTTTGACGAGGTTTATAGTCCCAGGCATATGTTCATTCCCATTGAACAGGCCTCCAATTCAATCAGGAAGAATTTGGTTACCTCAAAGCATTCATGCCACTATTTTACCACTGGACACAGGATGCACAGCTATGTAAGACCACTGGTGACTTTTTTCCCCCAGCTGACTGCATAGCACCTTCCAGATCTATGAAACCTAGGTAGCAAGGATTAAGCTTTCAGCTAAGTTCTAGCTTAGTTTCTTCGTGCCCTGGGTCCAAGATGTGTGGTGTCTTTGGCAACAGAGTTTTATTCATTGCAGCCAAGAGCATTAGAAACAGACTGCATTGTTTTGGAAGTCTCTGGGGCCCCATGGCCAACAACTGATTGAGCGGCACATTGCACCTGGCACTGAAATGTTTATTAAAAACATCTAGCTTTTTAGCAGCAGAGGTAATTGAAGAGTTAGAAGTGTTTGGTTGCTGTGGACTTTAAAGTTGGTGTTCAGGAATAGTATGCACGTATGTTTGAGCATCACATTATTTAATTACAACATTTTAAAAAGTGCTAAAATGTCACACATTCACTTAAATGATGTATCCAAAAATGTTAGTGGATTAAGGGATCACCAAAGCAGGGTGGTTTAGAAAGATTTTGTGAATAAACAAGATATATGATATCTAGCATTGCCAAGAGTGAAATGTTTTAGGATTATGGAAGAGCACATGGAGGAAAGGCATTGTCATTTTTGTTTACTAAGAACAAGCATTTTAAGTGCTAGCCAGTGTGGATGGAGCTTGGAGAGCCAGAGGGAGCTGAGAAGAGCAGGTTACAGTAATGATGCTGTTCTGAAGAAGGCTTCAAGCTCCTGAGATGCAGGTGTGCAGACAGCCATGGGGTGGGGAGTCTGTTACTTGGGCTAAGTGCAGTGTTAGCTACTTGGCTACTGGAAGTGAGTTAATCTTTCAGGAGACATTGATGTCTAAAGAGAGGCTGAAGAAAGGAAAGACATGATCTGGGTAGGAGGCCTGGGCTACCACAGGAAGTTACAAAGCACAGCTTACCTCTCACCTCCTTTGCATAAAGAAACGGGGAACCAATGAAAAGTTGTAAACCAAGGATTGATAAGATGACCCAGGCATCTTAGAGAGATTTCTGTGCTTATCGAATGAATAGCGGCTTGGAGGGAAGCAGACAAAAGCTGGGGGGTATTGTTAGAAGCCTTGGTGTAGTCCAAGCCATCAAGGGTCTAAATCGAGGCCACAAGCATGGAGACACAGAGATGTGCATGAATGCTGGGATGCAAACAGAAGTCACAGGAACCAGCAAAGCTTGCTGTGGCTACCAGGTTTCTGGTTTGGCTCCTATGGGGATATTCATGCCTGTTCTGAGGTGGACAGTACCCAAGGAGCTGTAGGTCCCAGCACGATCCTGATGGAAGGCAGGAGAGGAGAAGAGGCAATGTACTAGTTAGTCTTCTCATCATTATGGCAGAGTATCTGACAGAAGCAACTTAAGGGAGCGGGATTTATTTTGGCTCAGAGTTGAGAGGTTTCAGTCTGTCAAGGTGGAGAAAGCATGATGCCTTGGTCTGTGCAGTGGGCACCTGCTGTGTGGTTTGTTCATATCTCACATGTTTGGGAAGCTTAGCTGGGATTAGGACCTTCAAGATTCAGTGGCCATTGTCGGCCAGCTAGGTTCTGTTTTCCAAAAGTTCTATGACCTCCAAAAACAGTACCACCAGGTAGAGACCAAGTGTTTGAACACATGAGCTGGTGGGGGGCATTTTACTTCCAGACCATTAGAGGTGACAAGGTTAGTTCTGTTTTATTTTATTTTATTTTATTTTTTATGTGTATGCATGTATTACAGCCTGCATGTAGGTAAGTGCACCTGTGTCATGCAATGCCCTCGGAGGACAGAAGAGACTGTCAGATCCCCTGGAACTGGAGTTATGGATAGTTGTTAGCTGCCATGTGGGTGCTGGGATTCGAACCCAGGTCTTCTGCAAGAACAGTCAGTGTTCTTAACTGTTGAGCCATCTCTCCAGCCCCTTGTTTCATTTTTTAAAATTTTGAAATTCTTATGGAACATCCAAATAGAAGGGTCTCACAGGAAGTAAACAATGAACAGTGAATATTGTATTTGAATTTATGAAAACCAAGCAGGGGGTTAAGGATGGACAGGCATAAGGGAAGACTTTTGAAGACATATGGAGCCAAATTGTGGATTCAGGAGTGTTATTTATATGAATGTGTTTATAGTTTCTGGAACTACAGAGAGTGAGGCTTTCAGTATTTTATATTATATAAGAAGCAGAATCTGAATAGCGCTTAAATAAAAGTTAGAAGTAGCTTTTGCTTATTATAATTAGGCTCAAGGCTGCCACATTGAACAGAAAAGAGATCTCATTTGGTGCTGTCATTAATGTTACTTAACCATTTGTTTCTCTATTGTTTCAAGATTTCATTATAAGATGAGGATAATAATTTGATCCATACCATCATTTAAAATGAATCCTAACATACCTATTAGGAGGAAAAAACACCATCTAACATACCTGTTAGGAAAATACCACCAGGCTTCATCATATTAGGAGTATATAGTTGCATTTTACATGGGATTTCTAAAAATCCGATTTCTTCTGCCAAACTATTACCTTAAAAGGAAATCTAAACTGTGTGTGTTTGTGTGTGTGTGTGTGTGTGTGTGTGTGTGTTTGGGTTTACATGTATGCTGGTATATATGGAGGCCAGAGATCAACTTCAAGTGTTATTCCTTGGGAGCTATTCACCTTACTTTTGAAAAAGGGTCTCTCACTGGCATGGAACTTGCCCAGTAGTTGATGAGTGAGCCCTAGGGATTCCCGTCTCTGCCTCCCCAGTCCTGGAGGACAAGCTTGTGCCACCACACTGGTTTTTGTTTGTTTATTTGTTTGGTTGGTTTTTAGCCTTGGTTCTGGTGACTGAACTCAGGCCCTCATCCTTTACCAACTTAGTTATGTCTCAGTGCCAAGCATCCATATTTTTAAGGTGCTAAATTTTTTATAATGGCTTTCAAATTTACATCATTTGACTATCATCAAAAAAACATGAGATGGAAGGTCATTATTTTCCTTTCAGTTTTGCAAAAGAGAAAACGGAAGTTATTGGAACTGAAATAATTTACGCCAGACAAGTCACTACCTATTGAGTGGAAGACTGGAGACATTTCAGACATCTGGGCCAAAGATATGATTGGAGCACCCACAGCATTCCTGTAGCCGTCTCACCAATCACTTTATCTTTGGACTAAGAATTGAACTTGACCAGTTACCCTGACAGTGAGTATGGAGGTCAGAGGTCAACCTTACATGTCATTCCTCTCAAGGGTCATCTACCTTGTGTTTTTGAGCATGGTCTCTTACTGGTCTGGACATAATTGATTCAGTTGAGTGGACTGGCTAGCAAGCCCTAGGAGGTCTGTCTGTATTTCCCCAATGTTGGAATCACAAGTGCATGTCAATCACTCCCATTTTTTATTTTTAATAAACATGCATTCTCAGTATTGAACTCAGGTCTCACGCTAACAAGGCAAGCACTTACTTTACTGACCAAGATATCTTTCCAGCCTATTTTTTAAAATATAAATTATTTTATCAGATAATTCTTGTTTTAAATTTTTGATTCAATTATATTTATTTTACATATATGAGTGTTTTGCCTTCATGTATGTAGGTATACTCATGTGTGCAGTGCCCGTGGGGGCTGGAAGAGGGTGTCAGGTTCCCTGAAACTGGAGTTATGGACAGTTGTTTGCTACCATGTGGATGCTGGGAACCTAACCTGGGTCTTCTGCAAGAGCAGCCAGTGCTCTTAACTGCTGAGGCATCTCTCCAGCCTCCAGATTAATTTTAAAGGGTCAGATGATTATTTCAGCAGATTTCTGAAATTTCACAGCACCTCTTAAGTTACTAAAATGGATCCCTTTTTGTTCAGCTTCCTAACAGTTTAGAAAATCGACTGGCAGATATCAATGACAAATAACATTTAGACAAAATGTATGTGTTATTTTCTACTATGACTGCTAAGGTTTTCATAGGGCAATTTGCAAAGGCTCTTTGGCTAATGTGTTGAAGGAGACATACCCTTAGGCTCCTTTTGGGACTTTCCTGAGAATCTCCCTGAGGTCAGCTGTCTTTATGTCACTGATTGAGGACTAACTTTGAAAACAGCAATATTTTCCAATGAGGGGAAGCAAATGTCAAAAGTCAACAACGTCAGAAAGTGTGGCAAGTTTTAGGCATATAGTCGCAGAAGATGATCCCATCTGACATTTAAAGTTACTTGTTTGAGCACACAGATATACGCATTGAAACAGACACACATAGACCCAGACACACATACAGACATACACAGACAAACACACACAGACATACACACAGGTGCACACAGATACACACACACACACACAGATTATAAGGAAGTTAAAGTTGAAGCTATTTTAAATCTTATCAAAACCACTATCAGGAAAAGAAGACAAAAACACTGTATGTTTACCGATTGCTCCAGTCTCTGCTAATGCCTGACAAATTCTATAGCCAGTAGATAACTCTGAGTTATCTGCTTGAGAGTCAGTGTTATTACAACATTGGAAGTGGAATCACAGGGACAAGAAGCTAAAAGCATCTGCAGTTACATAGGATTACGTAATGTTCAAGGTGTGCCAAACCCTTCTAATCGGGATGAACGAGCTCTCAGCGGTGAGAAGGATATCATGTCATCTACTCTCACTCAGACTCTGAGGCATGCATCAGGAAAAGCATTTCCTGGGCTCAGTGGGTCCTTTTCAAAGACTGTTTCCTGGCTTAATAAAGTTTTCACTTTCACTGGATGAACAGACAGGTGCAGTTTTTGCCAGTATACTGAGGTGTCAACAGTGGATCCTCTGATTCTATGGAAGGTAATTTCTACTTCTGCAATGCGTAGACTCTTTAGAAAGCAGCTTTCATTCTCCACGACAAGGTGAAGTTAAAGCTTGTACAACAGCCAATCTGGAAGATTATCATTATAGAACACTAACCTACCACTCTTTAAAAATGCTTTTCAAAAATTCTTTTTCAATGTTTAAAAAAGATCTCCATTTCATTTTAGAATATTTTGTTCCTTGCAGAAAGACTCATTGTTTTTGCTACTAACACTGAGATGTTGGCGCATGCATCTCTAATTTGTATGTATCTGATTATTACTAGTCATAATTGGATCCTTGGTGCCTGTGTATGTCTATAAAGTTAAAGGTTAAAAACTCATTCAATTTTATGTCTTACATGGCTTATACTGAGTTCAATATTGTATAACTGTATTAATTCAACTGTGAACCTAGAAACTTGTACCCACTTGTGAAAGAGATGTGCTCTTGCTCTGGAGTGTGTTACTGAATATGTTAAAGCTGTAATGAAATGCTTCTTCTAATCATGTACTTATTAAAAATTAAAAAATTTACTTCATGTTAAATAGCAGAGGTGATCAACATTACCAGTGAAATCTGCCTGATGACTTTATATCTGTACTCAGGTACTAAGGATCCAAGTGTAACTGATTATGACTAGTAATAATCAGATACATAGAGATTAAAGATACATGTGCAAACGTGTTAGTAGCATTAAAAATGTAGGAAACAGCATATCTTAAAATGAAATGGAGATCTCCTTTAAAGGGTAAAAACATTCAATATGTCTTACAGGGTTTATACTGAGTTCAATATTGTATGACTGTATTAATTCAACTGTAAACCTAAAAATTTACAGCCACCTTTGAAAGAGATGTATCCTTGCTCTGGAATGTGTTACTGAATATGTTAAAGCTGTAATGAAATGCTTCTTCTAATCATGTGGTTATTAAATTAAAAATTTTTTTAATTCTCTCTTTTTTTTTAAAAGAAGATCTGTGGGGATGGGTACATGACTCAGTGGGTAAGGTACTTGCTGTGCAAGCAAAGGACCTGATTTTGGATACCCAGCACTCACGAAAAAGCTGAGTGCTGTTGGCATGTGTCTGCAATCTCGTGCAGAGGGAAGGTGGCTCCCAGGAGTTCCCTCACCAGCAGGTCTAGCCTGAACCATGAGCCCCAGGTTCAGCGAGAAATCTTGTCTCATAAACAAGGTAGAGAGGAATAAAGGAAGGCGATCAGTATTGATTTCTGCCCTCCACATGTGAAAGCACGTGTGTGCACCCGTGCATGCATACACGTGCATAAATACACACATAAAACCAATTTTAACAGAGGAGTGGGGAGATGGCTCAGTAGTTAAAGTGCTTGCCATGTAAGCATGAGGACCAGAGTCCATGTAAATGCTGGACAGGCATGGCAACCTACCTTTAATTCCAGCCTTAGAAGTGGAGCTAGAGGATCCCAGAGTAAGCTGGCTAGTGAGACCAGTTATATCAATGAGCTCTGGATTTGACTGAGACCAGTTATATCAATGAGCTCTGGATTTGACTGAGAAGTTCTGCCTCAAAAAGTATGGTAGGGGACCCATGGAGGAAAATTCCCAACATTGACCTCTGGCCTCCACATGCTTCACACACGCACACACACACACACACGCACGCACGCACACAAAGCACGAAAAGCAGAAAAAGGTATATCAAGTCGTAGGAGAGAGTACTAAAGATATTTTGAGTTGAATTACGTAAAAAATCCCTCAGCTGTAACTGACAAGCAGTCGAGCTGATGGAGAAATTTGTTTTATTCAGTATCTTGATAATCGTGGTGGATCTTTATGGGCTTTGGGAATAACTGTCATGATAACAAAATGAATGAGATGTGCAATCATTTTCATCATAAACATGCCTGAATCTGTGGTATCTGGGCTCTGGAACCTTGGTGATATTTGCTGTCAGAGGCTTGTGTTCCCATGCCTCAAGAGTTCTCATAGATGCAAGCAGACCACAGGCCTTACCTAGGCAAACCAAATCAAAACAAAGTAAAAGACCCAAGACAACAGAAAAACATTTTGTACCAGGTCTGCAACCCCTAATTCAATTCCATTCTTAGGTGAGTCACTAATGGACATATTAGGTAGTGTCAGAGGGGCTTAAAAACATTACTGTAATTTCCAGCCACATGCCTTTCAAATCACCCTATCACGTTATGTGTTTTATCTCACATACTCCCTCTCTACCAATGGGTCTGTCATGTTAATTTTTTCTGTGTAGGAAAACTAAACTTACTAGGGATCTGGACGGAGAAAGGACAGGGTAGATAGGAAAGAGTGATAGAGTGAGATAATCAATGTGTTATATACAAGGATGGAAAATGTCCGAATGAAGCAAATGACATTGTACAATTAATAGAGACTGATAAAAAATCTATGCTCAAAATTGATTTAATAAAACTAGGTTTTATATGAATGTCCACTGTTTTTCTTATATTTTACATAAGATACTGGAAAATATCAGTGCTTGGTTTTAAGTCAATGGAGTCATGAAAGAAAAGAAGACCGTTTGTGGGGTAAAGTGTTTTCCTGTTGTTTCAATAATCACCTGAAACCAGTTATCTGGTTAATGGGAATACAGGTTAGTCAAAGTAGAAGTGTCATTTAATTAATGCAGTTGTCGTTTATATCGATGAACAACTTTTAGGCTGTTTTATAAAGAACCTACTTAACTATGCATCTGCCCCTCCAAGAAATGAGGAAGGAGTAGATACTTCACTACCATGGCAGGATCCTGAGACAGAAAAGTGGAGGCAGGTGGAAGCTGTCGGCTGAGCTTCTAGTTATCAAGGCTCAGCGTTTCTTCTTAAAGTAGGAGGAAGTAGAAGAGTGTGGTATACGTGCAAAAAGCGTAGGGCAGTAGTAGCTTCCAATTCATAGTGCAATTTTTCCGAAACTATTCTTTCCATCCGTTTGATGTCTGTATATTTACACTGACTGATCCGGATCACATCACGGATGGATGGAACATTGCTTTCTCCTGCCACTATTCTAGCGGTCAGCAAAAAACAGCAGACCCCAATGCAAGACAAATGTTTCCGTTTCACCTTCATAAGAGCCAAGAATCTGTCCACAATATTGACAGCCAGAACAAGTTTCAGTGCAAGATCCGAAAAAGTTAAACTCCTTAAACCCTCTACTTTGGCATTTCTCAAATCTTCAACACAAAGTGTTATCATTCTTGGGGTGGCCTCCATCAAGCTCAGTCTGTTCTCTCAGGTTGGAATCTCTGTGCTCGGTCCACGTAGAAGCTCCACAATCCCAGGAGCTGGACCCCTTTGCCCCCTGCCAAGTGCTTGGCCCCCAAAATCCTTCCTCATGCTCGAGACGACCCCGCAGCCCCTACGTCGGACCGGACCAGGTCGGACCTGTCTCCATGGTGGGAGCTGCCGACTCAGTGCTGCCCGCCCCTCCTCCGCATAGACGGTCCCTGCCACTCACAGCAAGGCTGCACCCTGCTCCCGCCCTGAGGGCCAGCTAGCCCCACTCAGCATCTGACTCCACTGAGTCAGGTATTTTTTGTCTTTTTTGAGACAGGGTCTCCCTGTAGCCCCAGCTGTCCTGGAACTCACTATGTAGACCAGGCTGGCCTTGAACTCACAGAGATCGGCCTGCCTCTGCCTCCCCAGTGCTGGGATTAAAGGCCTGCGCCACCACGCCCGAGTCGGGTTTTTTAAATATGCTAATTTTTCTTCCAGGTAAGTAGTGGAGTCCTGAACACTCAGACAAGGGAAGCTAGGCCTGGAAAGCCTGAAAAACGCACATGGAGCCCCATAGGGTCATGCTAAAAAAGAAATGCTCACCTGCACCTGCCTCTCTCTGAGTCTATCCCCACTCCCTGAATATGGAGCGTGTGTTACTATTTTTTTTTTTTAGGTCTTTGTTGCAGGTACTTGTGATAAACAACGTAGAGAAATATTTATTTTGACTCAGGGTTTCAGAAACTTCAGTCCTTGCAGCCAGTGCTCTGTCTGGTCTTGAGGTAGGTGCAGGAGCTTGTGGAAGAGGCTGTTCATCTCATGGCATACAGGAAGGAGGGAGGGAGGGAGGAGAGAGAGAGAGAGAGAGAGAGAGAGAGAGAGAGAGAGAGAGATTTCCAGAACATGTCATTCATTAGATTTTCTTTTCCCCAAGCTGGTAATCAAGCCTCCCTCGACCACATATGTGAGTCTGTGGAGGGTATTTCATTTTCAAGAAGCAATACTGGATCCTCAGGAGTGTGATGAGTTGTTTGGTGTCATTAAACAGCCCTAGGCCTTGTTGTTACATCTTCAGCACTTTCTGTACACCCTCTCTGTACTTGCTCCCATTCTCTCCTTTATTCTCATTGGCAGCCTGGAAAGTGAGACATCATAGTGCACACTCTAGTACCAGAAAGTGGTTCACTGAAGTGTTATAATGCCTCATCCAAAATGATGCAGAGCTAGCAAGTGGCTGAGACAGAATTTGATTCTTTTTCCAGGTTGGCTTGAGTCCTAATTTCTGACTTCATTATCTGTAAGATTAGAAAAGGAGCCAGATGATGTGAGGGTCTTGGAAAGCGATCAGTATTGCCAAGGGGGAGCACAAACCTGGCAGGAGTTTCAGGTCAAGTGCACACAGGAAGGCTTTGTCACATAGGCAGGGCTAGTTAGCTGACTTGATTTCTACTGCCCCATGTCTACCCATCTCCTTCTTGGGAGATCAGAGCCATTCTGCAAGGTCCTGCTACATAGTGGAGGGTGCCGAGAAGCCAGGTCAGAAGTGACAGAAAGACAGCACCTCCAGTCAGGGGCTCAAACAGCAGTTGATGCCGTTTTGCCCATAAGGAAAGTGATTGGAAAAGTGACAACCCCCAGCCTATAAAACGCTCACGTTTTTTGAAAGAAATTATTTTATTATTGGCCAGGGCCTTGAGCAATGTGCTAAATATAATTAAAATTGTTTTAATGACTTGGAGTCATGATGGTGCACATGGACTTTATTCCATGATAGCGATTATTTACTCTCTCTTCTCCTAATCACAACCTGCAAATGCTCCCGTAGACCAGGTGTTTTTCTTCCAGGAGTCTTTCTCCTTCCTAATTTGAACATCTAATTTGCTGTGGCCTAATACATCAGATAAACATAGTTGTTCCAACTGCATGTAAAATAGGAATCAATAAGGCCGGCAGTGGGATGAATAAGTGTCGGCAAATAAGATCCAATGAGGGATGTTTGTGGCTACAGAGAGTTGAGGTTATTAGCTGTATTCTTATGCTAATTTTTATGCTAGACTGTTTTTACCTAGTATAACCCTCTTCTGCCGTATGTGAGGACAGAGCTGTGACTCAGAGCTAATAACAATGGCTAATATTTATTGAGCACTTACAATGGCTCAAACAATACTTCACACACATTATCTCATTTGCCCCTTACCACCACAGGTCTATGAACTAGAAACTATTATTATCCTCGTTTTACAGATGAGAAAGCTGAGGTACGAGAAGGTTAAGCAACTTGTTCAAAGTTACACAGCTATTAAATGGTTGAGAAACAATTCAAATCAGCACTAACCACTGTGGTTGACCAGAAGGGACTTGCCTGAAGCCAGTCAGGAAATCAGTGAAGGGTAAAGATGAGAATTCAGGCCATCAGACTACCAGCCTAGGCACTGCAGACTGTACCCTGATGTCCAAATCTACTGTAAATATGCACATTCACATAGTTATACACACAATGGAACACACACACACACAGATACAGAGACACATACACAGACAATATGCAGACAGACACACATACATACAGACACACATACATACACACACAGACACACACAGGCACACACGGTCATCCGACTTACATGCTTTTTCAGTTATCTGTCAAATCACTCATGTTTTATCCTCCACTCTCTTCACACTACTTTTTCACAATTTTTTAATATTAGTGGAATTTGGGATCATATAGGAATTTGGACTAAAGATTCTGGTCTTTGTGAAGGTAGAGAGTAGTGATTATAGAAGAAAAATATCTGAAGACATCACTCTTCATAAGGAGAGACCAAAAGCAGTATGCAAAAAATATTTTTGACAATTATTTCTTGTATTGAACATATTGTGGTTATATCCATCTACATTACTCTGTATTCTCCATCTCCCACTCTTAGTGACTTCCTTCTTTCCAACTAGTCCCCCTCCTGCTTTGGTATCTTTTTAAATTCTTTTGAGGCAGGTCTTATGCATACCTGCTATGTTCATGAGGGATCACAAAGGGTCACATAGATGTCTCAATTATGGTTGAGAACTCAACAATCACTTGTTCTCAGTAGTTTAATAAGTTGTGTCTCTGTCTTAACTGCTACCTTCTAAGCATACAAAATTTTTATTAAGCAATTAGAGTCAAACATATTTAAGATGATATTTCTAAACAAAAGTCTATCAGTAGATAATTTTACTTTTCCAAAGGCTTGTTATTGGAAATCCTTCAAGTTATCACCTAATTTATTCTATCAAATTTCATAAAGTAGTGATAGTGTTTATAAAGAGAAGTCCATCTGTTCTAGGTTGTGAGCAGGAATAATCCTAAGAATCTGTTGGCTTATTGTGAGAAGTTAAGTACTATCTGTAAAAATAAGTACTGTGGGCAAAGACCTTAATATAAGCCTGACCAAAGAACTATACACATCACAAGTAAGTGTATGAAAAGATTCTCCATGTCAACAAGGAAATACAAATTGAAACAGAAACAAGGGAGGGACATTGCATATCTGTTGGGCTAAAATCCTTCAAACTGACAACACTAAATGTTGACAAGGAAGTGGAGCCATAGGAACTCTTCTTTACTGCTGGTGGCAATGCAAAATGGTGTAGTAGCTTTGGAAGATAATTTGATAGCTGCTTACAAAATTAAACATGCTCACATAAGGGGGCCCAGCATTCATATGTCTTGGTGTTTACTGAAAGGAGGTGAGAATTTGTCTACACAAAAATATGCCCATAGATCTCTCTCTCTCTCTCTCTCTCTCTCTCTCTCTCTCTCTCTCATCTCTCTCTCTCTCATCAGAGAGCAACCCTGCATGTTATTCCTCAGGCACCATCCTCCTCTTCTTTACATAAGTTTCACTGTCCTGGAACTCACCAAGTAGGTCAAGGTTTTATTTTCAGTTGCCTGAACTTAGAAACATCTTAGATGTCATTCAGTAGGTGAATGGATAAATTACAGCACATGTGAACTATGGGATATTATTCAGTGCTTAAAAAAAATCTATCAAGCTATGAAAAGACATGGAGAGAACTTAATGTATTTCACTAAGTATAGAAAGTCCATCAGGAAAAGCTGCATACTAGGCAATTTCAACTACATGACCTTCTAGAAATGGCAAAACTATGTAAATGCTAAAAAACATCAATAGTGAGGGAGGGAAGGATGAACAAGCAGATGAACAGAGTCAGTATACATCTGTCCAAATGTATGGAATGTTCAACACTAAGCAAGCCTTGTGGTGAACTGTTCTTTGGGTGATAACCATGTCAATGCAGGTTCATCAGCCGTAACAAATGTACCTCTTTGGTGGGGCATGTTGACAGTGGGAGAGAAAACATATGTGCAGGGGTAGGGGTATGGGGGAAACTCTTTACTCTTTGATCAATTTTGCTGTGAACCTGAAAACATTCAGTGATAGAAAATCTGTAAGCAATCATGGTGGTACATGCATTTAATCTCAGCACTCAGGAAGCTGATGCAGGAGGATTGAAAAGCAAGGCATCAAGGCCAGACTGAACTACATAGCAAGCTTGAGGACAGCCTTAACTACATAGTGTGACCCTTTTTTAAAAAAGTTTTAAAAAAAAAACAAACAAAAAAACGCCGGGCATGGTGGAGCACACCTTCAATCCCAGCACCTGGGAGGCAGAGGCAGGCAGATCTCTATGAGTTCAAGGCCAGCCTGGTCTACATAGTGAATTCCAGGACAGCTGTGGCTTCAGGGACACCCTGTCTCAAAAAGACCAAAAAACAAAAAACAAAAAACAAAAAAACCACCACCACCACCACAACAACAAAAAAAACCCAAGCAACAGCTAAGCAGCCCTTTCTCAAAGCTTTTCCGGATGGTTTAGAAGTTCAGAAGATTTCTACTGCACAGGATACTTGCTGCTCTTGGTAAAAAATCCACTTCAGTTTGTAAATCTTCAGTTTCATTCTGTGAAACTGCTATTTTGTATGCATCTCATTCCTCGTTCTTCACTTACTTATGCCATAATTTTTACAACTCCAATAGAAAGTTTATTTAGTCAAGTTTAACACATGCAAAAAATTCTGGGTTTGGTATTTCTGTCCTCAATATAAACAATAATATAAATT